>NW_020537758.1:15515459-15551973 GCF_003426905.1 Ctenocephalides felis | reverse complement strand
ACTTGCTATTTTGGTTGTGAACTCTGATGTTTAGTTACGAGCCCTTAATATAATTTTTAAGTATACGTTATTTTGGTTTATAAGATTTATTGTTAATTTTAAGATTCAGCAGTTTTTTATATAATCTTTACAAGAACTCACACGTAAAAAGCACCAACTGAACTTTCACCCTGGTAAAGATGTAAACAATAAAATATATTGAATAAAAAAGTAAATTAAGTTAAAAATGCAATTTTACAAGAGATAAATTAAATAATTAGATATTCCAACTTTGCTGATGAATATTTCTGACAAAGTGCCAGATCAAGGTATGGTGTTATTTCTGTAAAAATGTACCCATGAAATTTATATGTTGGTTGAATTAACTTGCTATTATTTTGTATAAATCCTTTAAAATTAAAAATAAGACAAAAGACCTGTTTAGTTATCCTGCATATGGGGTAAAAACAACTAGGTAATAAATTTTTGGAAAAGATCAAAATTTGAGCCCCGTCTACCTTTTGGTCTCTATATATGCCCACTCTTATTTTTTACTGTAATAAATGATCAGGTAATACTTAATTTAAAAAAAAATAGGTATATTATAACAAATTTCACCAACTATGTCAACTAAGAATATTATTATTATTATATTCTGTATACTCCATAACTACATTAATTGACTATATGATTTGTGCGTTGTGTTAAAAACACATTTTATTTTATGTCGCAAATGCGACAAAAATCAATCAAGGTGAAACTATCTTTCACCTTGATTGGTGAAAGATAGTTTCCTTATGAAGTTTGAAAATTACATATCTATCAGAATCAGTCAAATTCTGATTTTATCGAAAGTCTATAAAAATTACTTCAAAGAGATATAAACAACTTGTTTCACTTCACTTTTCCAAAGCTATTAATTCATTAATTACTGAGGTACTTAGAATTGTTAAAAAATTGCATTTCTTGTATATGTATAAATTAGATGAAATAATTTATTGACTGCTATAATAAATTAGTATATTTATAGCTCATTGTAAGGATCTCGTTCCCAGAATGGCGGTCACATCAAATTACCCGTTTTCTCTCGAGATTAATTCCAAGATCCCCTTTTGAGGCAAATGAAACAGCTAATCATCATCTAGGTTACTTAGAACACATTTCAATAGCGTCTTATCTATAGCGTTGGTCAACTATCTATCCATATTCTATACAGACCGAAAGGGTTGAAAATCGAGGGTTGAGGGTTGATGGTTTGTTCAAAGACACGTCATAAGCAAGTGCCCGAAGTGAGTAGGTTGTTTAAGAAGGATCCAACAAGTCAGACTCCTTTGGGAATGACCCGTTGCTAGGCCCTCTATTATGATTTAAGCCTAACAGGTTCGAGGAATTAAATCTTTGGGAGACCACATAAGAAAATTAGTAGCAGAATGCGAGTGTTTGATTAAAATTTTAATTAGAAATCAACATATGAAAATTCTTAATTTAATAGAAAAATATTCAGAAATTACTAGAACTGGGGTTACACCACTCTAGCAAAAGAAATTCAAATTGTTGTAGTTATTTTGCGTGCCGCAGATTTTGACGCGGCTCGCCGAAATGGATGTGGTACCGCCATTTAATTTTTTTTTTTACAATTATATTTTATTTTGTTACTTTAAAGTACAAGAAATAACTATCTTTATTATAATGATTTTAATACTTTACCTTCCGTTCGAAAAAAAATGGCAAAAACATACGTTTTTTTTACTGCTAGAGTGGTGTAACCTCTTAAGTCCCAATATAATTTTAATATGCGTGTGTTGTGATAATTAAAATTAGTACCGCATAAGGATAACATACAGAACACTATTTTATTTTCAAAATATATCTCTGCAAAGAGTTACTAAATTAAGATGTAACACATCTTATACTTATTACATCTAATTACTAACTTTTTTATAATAGTCGTTTTAAATGGTAGGTTACTTTCCAAACCATGACTTCAAAAAATCAAAATAAATTCAACAGTTAAAACAGCGCTTATTCTGATGATGGTAAATAATGAATAGTATTTAAGATTTAAATGTTATAACTTATTTAATATGTTTTATTTCTGAAAACAATCTTCCAAAAGCTCTAAAAGCTCGGAACAACATGATAGCACTTTGCTTAATTGAATTCAGAAGAAGACAAGTGTGTTACATCATCAAGGTAGAAGTTACCTTTGAGATCTACATATTTGTACATACATACACACACACACGCACACACATATATATATATATATATATTTATATATGTATATATTAGAGTGGTCCTTAATATGGACATTTTTGAATTTCCTTGCTCCCAAGGGCTCAAAAGATTCCAAATTGATAAAAAAACTATTCTCTGAAAGTTTCAGCTCTTAATATTAACTTTTAGATAGTGCGCAATTCGATCAAACTTCGTATGGAAATAGCATAGAAAAAAAAATTGAAAATAAAAAAAAAATTTGGTAGTTATACCTAAATAGCGACAAATGAATGAATGAATGAATTAAAAGTGAAAATTCGTGTCATTTTTTATTGAAAGTTCGACGTTCTGCAAAATGTTTGAAATTTTTTTATGCTATTTCCATACCAAACTTTGATTGAATTGCGCTCTATCTAAAAGAAAATTGTTTTTTATCAATTTGGGACCATTTGAGCCCTTAGGAGCAAGGAAATTCGAAAATGTCCATATTGAAGACCACATAAATAATATATATATATATATATATATATATATATAATATATATATATATATATATATATATTTATTTATTTATTTTGTACTTGCACTATTTCAAGAATTTGACTGATTCTCATAGATATGTAATTCTCGAACTTCATAAGGAAACTATCTTTGACCAATCAAGGGATGCATTTACAAGGCATACAGTTTAGATAACTTGCTACAATTAATGTTATCTAAACAATTCGAATCCAAATGGTGTTTTCGGGTTTGAGTTTGCTTTGATATTTTCCGGAGGGCAGTCAGACGTGAAATAATGGCCCTAGGGTTCTTAGACTCTGATACTCCTCAGATACATGAACTTTCCCTTCTATATGTAAGCTCAAAGATTACATGTAAGCCGAAGAAGTTATCGTTTATAGTTTTGCGATTATTGAAATATATTTAGGTATACTACTTTTGGAAATTTTTAGAAGCCGTACATCTATTAAAATCTGCTCTTTAATCGCTTCACTTTAGTAAATATTTTACTTTACATTATCAGTAAATTTACAAGTTTGTTTTCAAAATTCAACATTTTAAAAAATTAATTAAGTTAATATTAAATTTTTAAATATGTTACATTCAATCATTAAAGAGAACATAGTTCTTCTCGAAACGTTTGATTATAAACGCATATTACTTTATAAATTTATTTGATGCAATGTCAATATCATAAACAATATACCATAAAAAATAATTGGAGTAGCTTTAATAATTATTAATATACCGATTTCAAATGTTATATTTTGTTTGGAATTTTTTAATTTATTTTCGCAATTTAATATAATGTTTTTTGTATGAATAATGAAACATTTGAATCAAACTGCAAAAACTAGCAAGAGAGAAAAATAGAAAATAAATAATATAATTCAACCAACAAAATAGCAAATGAATTTTTTATATTTTGTCTTTAAATATCCACGATTTTAAATACATTGTAATACAAGATTTATATATTTTTAAATATTTTTAAATAGATTTTTAAAAAACTAGATAATTTTAAGTTTAGTAATAGGTATATAAAAAAATTAAATTTTACTATTTAATTATATTTTAGCAAGGAAAACGTTCGCAGCTCGCCATCTTATAAGGGATGTTTCTCGGATGGTTCCCAAATTAATAATGATGAAATATTTAGTTAGTAGATACATAAACTAGATGTAGCTTTGGGTACGATATTACGTATAAATTTTCTTCAAAATCAGATATTCAGATTTATTTAATTATATACAAACTAAAACAAACAAATTTATATAAAATTCAGTTGCTTCAATAAATATTCGAAATCATTAATTATATTTTAATTTTAGGCAACTATTAATTTTTTGTTAGAATATATTGTTATTTATATATTTAAAGAATATTATTAAAATTATTTATGTTTCTTGCCAATACTTTGAATAAAATATAAGATAGGCGATAAAATGAATTTGATCGCCAATAAATATTAGCATTTCTAAATAGTAATAAATTAAATGATTAAATACGATTATATGCGAATGAACAATGTGAATTATAAATCCGTATAATATTACTAGAGAATTACACCTACTACATCAATATAGTGAAACAAAAACAGAATTATAAAATAAAATAAACAAATTCCAACCGAAAATTTATTCCAAACGATAAAAATATTTAAATTAATTTTGTATGAATTAACACAAAATACGTATTTAAATTAAAAATATAATTATTAATGATTTTTATATCGACTCACCTCCATATCTCCTGTTCTTCCTTCGTGCTCCCAGCGAGATCACAAAGTAGTTAAATCACTATAGATGTTACTCCTGAGAAGTCTACCACTAAACTGATCATCGATCTGTGCCAGAAGATCTCTTGCAGAGGATCTGATGTCCATTTCGAGGACATCAGACTCGTTTTACCGGTATTTTGTACCCCAACTATATTGCTTTTCATACACACCCGTGATTTAAACTGGTATACGGTCTGGACGCAGCATCCAGGACAGGTGCGAATTGATCGTGGAGCTGTGAAATAAGGGTCGGCGATTAGAAAAATATACATAATTTAAATAATGAAGTGATATTCTGGCTATCTTCAAAATTATATAAAGTTTTACTATAATATATTTTGTATTTTTAATAACGCTGTCGTCTTATCATCCGGTTTTATAATATAAATGCCTAATTTTGGCTTAAATCACTTTTCTGTCTCAATTTTTAATTCGAAATATTTTCTAACATTTTAATTATTTTCCCGTAGGGTAAGTTATTGTAATGGCCCAAAAATCGAAATTGAAAATTTTTACATTTCTCGACGTTTTGAAGGTTTCTAAACATTTTGGCATACCTCAGTAAAATTGATGTGTGTGTGTGTATGTATGTATGGATATAAATTTCCAGTCACATTTTCGGGCGCACGGGTCAACCGACTTGAATGGTTCAAAAAACATTCGATTCCTATTGATAGCGAGATGTGCTGATTAGTTTTTGGCAAAGGCAGGTCCAGCAGTTAAGGAGATAAAGAGCAAGGAGTGCAGAAAATAGAAATCGAGTTTTTGAGAGAACAGAGCATCCGATTTGAATGATCTAAAAAAACATTCAATTAGTAATGATTGGGAGAAGTGGTTACTTTTTGGCAAAGGCAGGCCCAGTCATTACAAAGATACAGAGCTAAATGTGCAAAAAATGGCAGTTTTTGAGAGAACTAAGCGTCCGATTTAAATAATTCAAAGAACTTTCTGCTTGTTTTTTGGTATATCGTTAATAATTCAGATTTTATTTTTAATTCTAAATATAGTTCTAATATAACTTAAACAAATAATTTTAAATTTGCAATTCAGTTTATATAATTTTTATAAATATTAGACAATGTTACAATATTTATAATAATCTATTTGAAAACATTCAGTATTCCTCGAACATTTCGTTACGGTACGGGAAGTTCCAGCAATTTGCCTTAAGGCACGATGCCAGACACCCCACTAGTTATTTTTAATATTTACTTAACACTATTTTGATGACTACATACACATAAAATTATATATATTAATACATACAAGTACGGCGATGCCACTTGATTTTGGTTTTTTAATAATAAGCATTTTATTTAAATTAACTTGAACCTATTTTTTTCAAAAAATTGTCATTTATGAAGTAAAGTAAAATAAGTTAAATTATAAAGTAAATTAAAAACTATTAAAAGTTGAAAAATTTAAAAAATTTTAATAGTTAAATGAGGAAGTAAATTAAAATCCTGCAATTCTTAATGAGATAATGAAGATCATATTTATTTAAGTGCTCTAAATGCAATAAAAATAAAAATCTAGTTATTAAACTTATTTTTTTACATGTGAGTAATATATAAATTTTAAATATGCTTATATAAAAAAATATAAAATGCTTGTAGACATGATTATTAAAACCTTTTCTAGTATAATACAATACTATTAATATTATAATATTGACCAGGAGTAAAATTTTTTAATAATTTTTATTTGTGTTATATGATAATTCAATAAATAACGAAATTATCGTCTCAAGTATATTATTACTTCTCACACTAGTGAATTAGATCATTTTAGTTGATTTTTTATTTTTATCCCCAAATCCTGCTCTGCTTCCCAGATTTCTCTCCTTCTCCTCTGGTCATTATAACACCTGGTCAGATTCGGTTTGTTTTCACATAATCATAAACATTTAGGCAATTCCTATGGTCAAGCAATAGACTAAACTACCCCTGCACAGCATCCCCTTATTAGAATCCAGTTTTCCAAGCTCGTTCCTACTGGAACTGGTTCGTCTAGCGTTGTTAGTAACCGTCAACGAAGGCGCTTACGCCGAACAAAACCGGTACAGGGATGCTGGACAGATGCTAGGATCGTATAATATTTAGGGGTTTTGTCTCAGATTCCGACCTTGAATGCTAGACAAAATTTAAATTCGTCTGAGAAATATTTTTTATGGAATAATTTAATAAATTGTATCCTGCGAACACCATGTTCTTGTATACTACTCTTGTAGTATAACTCGTTACAACATTTTTGTGATATCTTTTTAAATTTTTTTTGGAGTTAATTTTATTCCATATAATATTAAGTTATATCTATATAATACGTTTTTGAACAAGTTGTGATTGTGAAAATAGTAGAATATTGATAAATAGACCTTCTGTGAAAAATTTGAATTCTTAAAATAAAAAACATGGGTTTATTTGAACAATGTGATTGATTATTTTTGATGAATATAAATATTAGTATTAATGTCTGCTGATAAATATAATTATTTGAATAGTTATATCATATACGACTGATAACTGTACCTTATTTTTGACCAAATTTTTAACCATATTTGTTACTACTATACAGAATCATTATTTCTCATACCAATAATAACTATATGTATTTGAATAATATTATATGATCACTATCTACTTCTGATGCATATTCGACAAACGACTCAAGGGATTGGTTCCCATTTTGCTTTAATATCCAATGCAAATGCATCTGGTATTGATATTAGGAGAAATATGAGACAAATATTAGTAATTTTAAGGATAAAATATACCCAAAACAAAGCTATAGTTTAAAAAAGAAAATGTGATCATTTTAATTATAAATTTTAATAAATTTTAATAATGAATTTTCAACAGATTTTAAATCTTACCCTATACCCTATATTGTGGGCTTAAAGATCAACGGATAAAGAGATCTACCATCAATATCTAAAAAACAAGTGAAGTTGAGAATTTTTTAACAACAATATTCGGAAGTATAAGAAAAAAATGAATAACCTGTCACCAGCTTGAATGAAAATCTATTACAAAAAGTATTTTTTTTCGTTGTTAGTTTTTTAAGCCCTTAATATAATATTTAATTATACGTTATTTATTTGTTTTATAAGATATTTGTTTTATAAGATATATTTTAATAGAGATTTAAAGTAGTTTTTTATATAATCTTTTATAGAAACTTACACGTGGGTGGGCTAAAAAATACCAACTAAATCTTTACTCTGGCACAGGTTTAAACAATAAAAAATAATAATTAAAAAAGTAAATTAGGTTAAAAAAAAATAATTTTACAAAAGATATATTAAATAAATAGTTACTGCAACTCGGATGGAGAACATTTTTCACGTAATACCTGATCAATGTAATATACAGTGTTATATATGTGAAAAATGTGCTCATAAAATTTATATTTGGTTTGACTGAGTAGTATGAATTAAGACAATGGACCTGCTTACCCTCTGGCCGTCTATAAGATAAAAACTACCAGGTTACAAATCTTTGAAAAACAGAAAAAAATATATTTCTACAATGATGTATCAGATGGGACTTTTACTGAACTGACTTTGACTTTTACTGAGTCAGATAGTTGTTTGTTTGATATGTGGTATTTGTTTGTAATGTTTTTAGTTTGGTTTTCAATATATAATTGCTCAAAGTCAAATTGAACCTTACTGACCCAAGGATGTTTCTTATTCGATTCAGCAAGAAAAATTAATTTGATATATTTTTCAGGTATGAAAAACTTGATATATTCTTCAGGTGTGAAAAATTTGATATATTTTTCAGGTCTGGCTGGATACGTCGGTGCTCATGACACCGACATATACATCCAGATATATTGAATTCAGTAAATATTTTTTTGTTCTATAATTTTCCATTTGCGATTGCTAGAAGCAGGATTTGTAACGCAAGTAGCATCAGAGTGATTTCGACTGTCTACGAATCTGCATCTATCAAATATCAAATATTGGCGCTTCGACGATACGACTCTTGCATCCATTGCACATGGCTTGGCTAACGTAACGTGTACTTGGCAGTGATGACAACGCCTCATCCATCAATTATTAACTCGAACATGAACTAATTAAAACACATAAACTTACGCGAGTATTATGCAAGTTTAATTATCAGCGAGAGCGCTGCTTTGGCCATATGGCCATGGAGGTTGGCCATATGCATATGGAGGTTGGTCTGAATCTTTACTAAGTTCGAGACCACCTTTCATTACCGCTCATCAATTATTCCGTGTTGTTGGCACTGGAACTACGAAAGCTCTACCTCAATGCCGACCGCAGCGGACGGCGATCCCCGCGAACCCTGCTGCCTGCCTACTCTCGCCGCCTGGGCTCAGACTATTTCGTGTTGCGAAACTCAAGCGCGGACGAAACCCTTTTGCTCGTCTGCTGGCGGCAGGGCCAAACTCACAATTACACATATTTAGATAGATAATTTATTTTCTATATTCCCGTAGGGAAAGTTATTGAAATGTTTCAAAAATCGAAATCGAAAATTTTTGCATTTCTCGGCGTTTTGAAGGTTTCTGAACATTTTGGCATACCTCAGAAAAAATGGATGTGTGTGTGTGTATGGATATAATTTTCCAGTCACGTTTTCGGGCGCATTGAACAACCGATTTGAATGGTTCAAAAAACATTCGATTCCTATTGATAGGGAGATATGCTGATTAGTTTTTGGCAAATGCAGGTCCAGCAGTTACGAAGATAAAGAGCAAAGAGTGCTGAAAATAGAAATCGAGTTTTTGCGAGAACGGAGTATCCGATTTGAATTATCTAAAAAACATTCAATTTGTAATGATTGGGAGAAGAGATGATTATTTTTGGCAAAAGCAGGTCCAGCCATTTTGAAGATACAGAGCTAAATGTGCAAAAAATTGCAGTTTTTGAGAGAACTAAGTGTCCGATTTAAATGATTTGAAGAACTTTCTGCTTTTTTAATAAAATAATTGATTTTGGAAAAAAAAGTTTTGTTTCAAAATTTATTTTTTTATTTTTTTTCAAAAAAAAATTTTTTTGTATATCATTAATAATTCAAATTTTAATTTTAATTTTGACTAAAGTTCTAATATACTAAATATAATTCTCAATTCAATTATTAAAGATACCGATTTTCATAATACATCACTAAAACAATTAATTACCATCTGTACAAGTTAATCTTGATATTTTCTCGTGAATATGTCAGTTTCATCATATATAATTTAGTTTTACCGTTAATAATTAGATAGTTATTTTCAATTTACATTATGTGTTGTTATGTTATATATTATATTATGTTAAGTATTGTTATATCAAATATTAGTATAATTATACTGTATTGATAAAATTGTATTTTTAAGCCCCCTTGAAGCTGCTCTATGGGCTATATAATAAATAAATAAATAAATAGTCAACTAGAATATTATATTATTCTATGAGACTGATGAAATTTATGAACTGATTTTGCATGGCTTTTGGAAGGATTTCGAATTAGATATCTTTATTAATTTTTTTATAATGCTTTTTTACTGTTGTATCAAAAACATTTCAGCATTCAATGTCAACATTTGCTATTAAAATATAGAGTACCTTATAATAATTTCGATTACATTACAAACAGCATGCTTTGGTTAAAATATTGTTAAATCTCAGGCAAATCTGGCACTGATGTTTTTGAGAAAATTCTTTTATGAAGTAACAATAATTTACTAATCATATGGTCATATTTACTTATCGGTAACTATTGACTGACACTTAATTTTTTATTAAATTTTATAGTGTTCTTTTACTATTAATGATATGGCATGAACATATTTACTCATTTATCTCGTACGAACTATAGTTTGTAGCACCGTATAGCATTATGAAATCGATAGTTAAAAAGATATTTAATTTAATGATGAAGGAAATCATTAACAGTCAATACTTACCAACCGATAAATATCTGAATTGAGTAAAAAAGTTAAGATCTTAAATCAAACTTTTTATGTACTGAAAGCTTCTCATAAAGGTTTCAACTATATTTTCTGGTAAGCTCATTAATCAATTTTACTTGTACAGTCGTTGGTAAAATACCACTAAAAATTTGCAATATTTTCTAATAAATTTTGAGTGTAAACTCTTTTATTTCTTACAACCCATAGACGATGAAAACGGGTGATCACATAAATATTTTATTACTTTTGATTGTAAATTCTTGCCAGTAAAGCCTTTGATAGCAAATTTATCATTATTAAGTTATTTTGAAATGCAACTAGGATTTTTTGTCATAGATAGTAACCATAATTTTATTTATTAATCATACTTGCAATTAAATAATAATTCTAAGAATAAAAGTATCTTATAACTTTTATGAGAATTTTATAACATTCAATTTTAAATTCTTATTAGCTTTTCCTAGCAGTGATAGCAAATTTCAGAAACTAAACATTAAAATAGAGAGTACCTAATAATAATTTCATTTAAATATCATACTTGTAGAATTAGTTTCTAAAATGTTTTGGTAATCCAACAAAGACTAGAAACTAGCAGCATAGTTAGATTAAAATTAATTGTTAAATCTCAGACAATTCTTGCACTAATTTCTTGAGAAACTTCTTGTAACCCAAACACGCGATAACTCAAAGATACTAATATTGATAGTATTACAATAATTGCAAACATTCAAAAAATTTTGAAGTACTCAAAACAAACCCTCTATACAATAAATTTCCAAAGTTGAATTTACAAAATTGTACATGATTCCTTGCCTTATAATCTGTTCGGCTCTGATCTTCACCATATTATCTGAAGCAGTACAACCATTTCACAAAGAGACCGCACAGACATACAGTTCTATCTAACCATCTTGGAGGCGGAGCTTCTAAGCTTTCTAAGCACACCCATGAAAAGCTCGCGCAAGCAGATGTAAGGAAAGCTTTTGAACCCCATGTAAGAAATTTAAACGTGTTTCTGCCTCTATTTAATTTTCGCACCCCTCGGATATTTTTTATTTCAGAATAAAACCAGAAAAGTGTTCGGGTATATGATAAATTTTTAGCGCGGGCTGTTTGAAAGCTCTGTAACAGATGGCGCAGGTATGGCAATTGAGAATAAAGTTTTGAGATGGAGAAAAATCAATAATTTGAGTGATTTTAGTTTATTTACAATGAGAAAATCATTGGAATTATTTGGGAAAAATAATTATATTTTTTATTTACATTAGATAGTCGTGATCATATGTCTTCATAAGCAATTAACTTCCAGTAGGGCAAGTTATAGTAATCGCAAGAAAATCGAAAATAAATTTTTTTATAGATCTTTACGTTTCAAAACTTTCTGAACATTTTGGCATACCTTAGAAAAAATGAATGTATGTGTGTGTGTGCGTTTATGTATGTATGTTCGGATACAAATTTTCATCGACGATTTCGAGAACACAGATCAACCGATTTGAATAATTCAAAAAACATTCAAATCGTATCAATAAGGAGACGTGCTGATTAGTTTTTCGCGAAAGCAAGTCTAGCCGTTCCAAAGATATGGGGCAAAAAGTGCCGAAAACGGTAACTCAGTTTTTAAGAGAACGGAGCGTCCGATTTGAATAATTAAAAAAACATTTTATTTCTATTGACTAAATGAGGAAGGTTTCATTTCATTTTTGGAAAGGCAGGTCCAATGACTTTGGAGATATGGAGAAAAAAGTAAAAAAATGAGCCATCTGGCGGTCAAAAATGAACATTAGACATATGCACATCGAATTATCAGATATTTTATAGAGATTTTAACAATAAGTATACATTTTGGGGTTCCGTACCAATGTTTACGCGTTAGACGGCGACGCGGCGCTTTCGCGCTTTGATATTTCGTATTTATGCAGTTAAAGCAGTATGATTGCTTTGAAAAAAAGTTCAGAATTTCCAAAATATTTCAAAATAAATGATTTAAGCAATTTTTAGTTCCAGCAATTTGCCTTAAGGCACGATGCCCTAATTGCCTTGAGACAGAATTCCACTTACAGCTAATTTCGTTGTTTGTTTGACATGATGTTTTATTGGCTTGTATGATAGTAATATTAACTATATATTTTCAATTAGGCACACAATACCAACTTAGTTAAGAAAATTTTCTGCACAGATTGGATAAAAATTTTAAAACTCTAGAATTGAATAAAAATGGTAAAATTCCCTAATCTATCACTACCCTATCATTCACAATTATCCGTAATCCGTAGTACTTGTATGAGATTTTTAAGCTTAATTCTTGAATACAATTTTTTGAGTATTATAGTATAAGAGTATAAAATATTGTATTAGTTATTGATAAATTTAATTAACCTGTATACTATATCAATCCAATCGATATAATGATTTGTTCGACCAAAGTTCTGGTTTCCTCTCCTATTCATTCTGAATTACTCAGTCCGAGAGTGTGGCGAACTATTACGTGAGCTCTGCGTCTGCATTAACGGTAACTGCATTAGATCAATCGGGAAGTTGCAGGAGTTGCCTTTGATGGTTTGCAAAGTGCATGGGAGCAGACGTCCAGAATAGACGATACAAAGTCTCATCTGCTCCAACTATATGCAGTCTAGGAGGTACTCTTGCCAGATATGTGCAAGAGAACTTCGTAAACGCAAACGCCATTCCACCGAATGTCTGTACAATGTAGATATATTTGTTACAGATTGCTTACGTTTGTGTTTGTGCTTGGAACTTGGAGTACATTATGGAATAGACACAATGTTTGGTACGTCTTCGGAATCTACAATGTACTAATTACATAGTATTGAAATTGATTTTGTAACATTTTATTGATAGATTGTAATATATTATTTGACTCTAAACACACATTTATATATAGTAAAGCGGGTTTAAAAATCCTCAAGTCCGCCACCATCATCCAAAACAGAGTAAAATATATGTTGCTGTGCTGTGTAACTAGTCGTCACATCAATTCATAAGCTATCATGGGATAAACGGCATGTGTCTATATTCAAAACAAACCTATTTTTTTGTTCGTAATTCTCTTGGTTTTGAGTACTTTTATTTAGTTTATGATACCTGAAGACAATTTTCCAATATAAGTTTTTCAATTGTTTTATAGGATGGATTCAACAGTTTTTTTATATATAACCCCAATAAAAGCTTAAACGTGGATGGGGTAAAAAACACCAATAAAAACTTTACATTAGTAGAAATATAAAAACATAAAAATTGCAAATAGGAAAATAAATTAAGTTAAAATAATAATTTTACAAGGAATCTAATTAATTATCTAATTAATTATTAATTACAAAAAATCTAATTAATAGTAACACTTTTGACGCAATACCAGATCAAAGTTATACACAATTTGATATTTGTAAAAAAGTGCCCATAAAATTTTTGGTTTGTATTAATTAAATAATATAACAGTTATTCCGTAAAATCACTTTAAAATTAAAAATAAGACATTGGATCTGTTTCCCTCAGGCTGTCCCTCATTAGCACAATAATAGGGTAAAAACGAACCGATAACAAAATTTAAAATAAAAAACTAATTTTTCTAGTTAGGAGTTAACTGGACATTTCACCGAATTGACACGATTTATATGATGTAATGTAGTTTACTTGGTTTTGATAGCATAATTACTAAAAATCAAATTGAACTTTTGTGACATTAATTATTTAGAGCAATATTTTACAGGTTTAGAGCTAATGCTTATGATATAATAGAAATACTAGATTTGACAATAATCTTTATTTCTTGTTTATTTTAGATCTGGTTATGATCATAGATAAACATATGTAAATGATTATGATCTTATTTATTTGCTGATATCCACTTGAATAATCTGAATTAAACAAAATAAAAAAAAAGAAAATCTAATTTGATCTAAGCAAAAACCTTTAAATACAAGAGAAAATATTAAATTAATTTGTTTTATTTTTATTTATCTGGAATATTGTAATTTTGCATTAACTTAACTCAATTGTGTGCCAACTATTGTATATTAGTATTTTTAATATTAATATTTCATTCAGATCGGTTGCATAATATCTCGTTTTGTAATATAAACAGCTATTACTTCGCTCGCCCTTTCTCAATCCGCATCCAACCCTTCAACCTACGAATAAGACTTATCTTCCCCCACTAGTAAGCGAAACAAAGCGAAGAAGGAGCAACGAAGTATTGATCGTCTAAGCTTCTCGTCCCTTCGCCAGTTTCTAACCGACCCCATTTTATGGAGGGTGTCGGGATTGTCGGGCAGTCGCCATTAATTATACTTTGCGATGAATTAATGTTAGCAAGTAAGACGGGCCGCTGCGGCGCTTGCACGCAACATCGGCTCTCGGCCGGTTTCTTATGCGCGCTGACCGGCGAACGACGACCGACGACCGGCCGATCGACCCTGGGGGCGGGTGAGTTGGAGAGAAAACGCGTTGATTCCTGCCGGTTTCTTGTTAGATGAAATGTAGCTATAGATAAGGCATTAGAAAATTAATATAGATTCAGATTTTCTGATTCAAATATATTATTTACATTATGTAGAGTATGATAATATATAAATGAGTACATATTTTTCTACCTTTTCTACGTATAATGCTCTAGTATTATACATTTCCATTATTTTTTCTATTTGTTAAATATAAATGATTGAAGTAACAAAATGTACTTGTAACAAAAAAGACTTTTGATAGTGTTTAAAAAAAATTACATTTTTGGGGTTTTCAAAAGATAATAAAATAACTAAAAAAAGGAGAAATCTTGCGACAACACTTAGTCGATACAGAATTAAATGGACTGGATATAATATAACATATTATATTCAAAATTTTGATATGTATTTATTTACGTATCTATTAACTTTTAAACATATTATATATTTATTCAAACGACAATATACCCAATAAATTCAATATTTTATGTATAGTATTTAATATTTGGGACAAATTTATACAATATACAGGGTGTTCAAGAACTGATATAGGCTGTCATGAAAAAATTATAAATATATTTTTGGCTGTGTTCACAAAAAAGTTATTTGCGGTTACGGTTCTAAATTGATTGACCGTAATAACCAAAAAAATGTTCAAAGTTTGACCAAATCTCTAGGTTGTGCTTAAAAGCTTAACATATCCTGTTACTATATTACCGCATTCCGTTTATTGTATGTGCTAAGAAAACGAGCTTAATCACAGATTGTATAAATACGATATAGCAAAACGATATAAAATAAGCAAAAATATTTCAAGAGTACAGATTGATACCGAGACAAGTTTTATTTTATGCAGTAGGTACATTGTTATTTAGAAATAAATATGAATACTATCAATGTATGATCATACAATAAAATTATGCACGTACAGATCGGAAGTTTTAGAAATGTACTTCATTAGTACTTATAATAATTTTAAAGTTGGTAGAAACTGTTAGATTTTTTATGAAAAAAATAATTTTTTAATATTTATAATATTTGTATGGGCTCAATTTGATTTTTTTTTATCATATATAAAGCTCTCAATTAAGTTGCTATTTCTCTAAATAGCTCTCGCTATTTTTTATATAATCGGTAAAAGTGTGATGATTTTATTACGTTTTACTATACAGCAATAAATTAAACATAGTAATATTATTTTAAGTATAATTTTTTTATCCAAATAGTTAATTTTAATTTTATGATTGACTTTAGAGATGTACAATGAATAAAACAATAACAACAAAAAATAAAAATTAAAGATAAAAATAAAGAAATAAAAATATTATAACTAATAATAAAAATAAAAAATCATAATAAACAAATTAATAATCGCAAAAACATCAGAATGACTATATTTATTTAGATTTTTTTTTCTAAAGAACTAATATAACAAATGATCAATCATGAATCTCAATCTATATAAATTTAAAAATTAAAATATTTATGCCAATAAATAAAACAATAAATAATAAAAATTAAAAATAAAGGTAAAAATAAAGAAATAAAAATATTATAACTAATAATAAAAATAAAAAAATAATGTTAAACAAAATAATAATCTTAAAAACATGAGAATGACTATATCCTTCAATGATTCATAAATGTTATATAATTCACGATTAATAAATTGATTTTTAGATTCATTTGATAATCAAAAAAATAATTTTAAAGAACTAATATAACAAATTATCAATCATCAATCTCAATCAATATAAATTTAAAATTTAAAATAATTTATATACCCTATTCAACTAAGTTGAATATTCTGATTGAATTTTGGAATGTTTAAAAAAAAACAATAATAATAAAAAATAATAGAAAATAATAAAAAAAACAATAAAAATATAAACAAAAATGATCTTAATAAGTAGCAAATTATATATCACATCGAAATGGGAAAAATTATAAAATATTATTTTTAATAACCAATATATAAATAAAATAAATTATAGACAATATAGATATATTTTCATCAAATTTCACATTTGATTTAGTAATTTGCTCGAATAAGGTGTAGCTTTCGTCCGATTATTTATGAAATGTCCTCGTCGTCGTTTAAATTTATAAGCTCTCTTGTACTTCGTACATGAATTATAGTTCGTCCGGATCGCTCATCTGTTATGTATGCGCACACTGCTGCCTGAAAATCTTTCCAGAGTGCTTCTCGTTTTACACGGAGATCCCATTAATCATCAACTCGACCGTCTTCTGTGACAAGCAGATTTATCTTAGGACGCCGAGTCGTAGAGAGAGAGTGGACTGAGGCGGCCGACTACCGACTACGCCGTAGACATCGCGTAGCTCGAGGATGGTAGTTTGTAACATTTTGTCTTGAATTTGAGATAATTTATTAAAAATTTATATTAAATATGATATATTTATGTCAACTAGTTTTACGAATTTACATTAGTTAGGATATACAGCATTATATTATATTAATTTTATTGCTTTGCTGTAAGAAGAAGATTTTATCAAGACTTAATAAAATAATGATGTTTGTGATAGTTTATTAATAATCCGTTTCAAGTCTAAATTTATAGATTTTTATAATGTATGTATTTTATACGTAATAGTTTAAGAATTTCAAACTCTATAAATTATAATTGTTCCAATTCCCTTGAAAACTGAATACTAAATTATTACTAAATTCACGTGTGAGTGTTTATTTCATATTAGGTACTAGTATATGGCCCTGATATATGCATATAAATAGTTATAAAAAAGTGACGTACAAGTAATTTTAATAGATACGCAGATAGATATCGTTTTTGTGTATCTAATAACCTTAAATTAATTGAATTGAACTTATAAACTGTATTTATTTTTAAAACAATAGATTTCAATTTTATATTTAAAAATATTGTATTGCAAATTACGGGATTGAAAAATAATGTTAAAGCTCAATATTTATATATGCAGCTTTAAAAAATTTACAAATAATTTTTCAAATCATTTGAATCAAAAATTTATAGAAGAATTTGAACTTTATAGAAGAGAAATTGAAAGCACTTGAAAATACAGTAATTATATATATATATATATATATATATATATACGTTGAAAGTGTTTAAATTTGATGTTGAAATGTATGATTGATTTCTTGAAGGACGTAACATCAAGTAAAAAATATAAATAGGTAAAGATTCCATAAGTTTCGACGTAAAATTCTACGTCATCGTGAGTGGTTCTACAATTTTGAAAAAAATAGAAAGTAACGTTAAAGATTAAATATAAATAAGCAAAAATAAAAAAAAATTTTAACTAAAAAAACAGACTAATTAAATCTAAACCTTAAATTAAAATAATGCATATTACTTACTTGAATTTCTTAGATTATCACTTACACATATTTTTATAGCTTGTAAAAAAATAATAATTGGAAACAAGCACTAAATGTCAGTAATTTCTTTATATTATAATATATGCTTTATAATATAAGCTGTATTAATATGTGTAGGTAATAATCTAAGAAATTCAAGTAAGTAATATTTTATGCATTATTTTAATTTATGGTTTAGATATAATTAGACTGTTTCTGTAGTTATATCTTTTTCTTTTTATTTTTGCTTATGTATTTTTAATTTTTAACGTTACTTTCTGTTTTTTTTTCAAAAGTGTAGAACCACGTAGAACCAAGTGTGTATATATATAATAGTAAAATTTACTTTTCAGGAAATACAAAAAACTGAAAATTTCTATACAAATAAATATTCAAGTATTTTTTTTGTTCAAGATCCGCTTTATCTGAACAGTTAAGTTGAACCAGTTGCAATTTTAGATTTTCATATTTTAGATTTAATAATACACTGATGATGAGACAAACTTAGTCTCAACAAACGTTTGTAAAATGAATATTATTTAATGAATTAGTACAAAATATCATTTTACTTACAATAAAATTTATCTACATAAACTATATTTTTCTTTCATATTTTTATAGATACTTGGCATATCTATCTCTTTATATAGGCTTTCCAATTAGTCTGTATATAGGATTCAGATATTATTCTTAGCTTTATTCAGCTCTTCCTTTTTTATAGATTTTCATAGATATTATGTAGTATCTCTTTGTCTAGTGAATCTGGATTGTATATAGCATTCAGATAACATTCGAAGCTTCATTGTCAAATCTAAGTTTTTCATCGTGCTGTTGCATTTCTTTCTCCTAAAAATAAAAAAAGATCTGGGTGCGTACCACGAACATATACCGAGACTATTCTCGGCAAGATTAAGCTCACGCAAACCATAGTTTTTTCACAAAACTTCTACAGCTTTGCTATAAACCATAGTTTTTGCGTGAAAATAACTCTGCCGAAAAAAATCTTTGAGTATATTCGTAGTACGCACTCTGATGAAACAGAAGTATTTAGTGTGCTTATGAAATAACATAAAATATTGTTGTTGCGAAAGTAAATCAGATTATATATGGCCCAAGAAATTTGTGATTTGTGCAGGTGATCGGAAAAAAAATATAATAGACAGAACAGAATTTGTATTATTGCAGTCGATATTACCTGATGGGGATGTAAAGTATTCTTCGATTTTGGTAACATCAATAGCAAAGCTTCTTCAAGTATCAAATCACATTGCAGGAAGTTTTGCAAACAAATTTTTCTTGATTTTCAAATGAATCTAAAAAATTGAATCATTTAACATATTTTTAATGTAAGTGTATCTTAAATTATAATTAGTTATTTTCAGATATGATATTTGTAAATAAGATTGATATATTTTATGTAGTTCAAAGAGTACAAAATATCAATATTTCTGGTGTTGAAATAAATAGGTCAATTAATTCATCCAGTACAGGCCAAAACCACCAAGGTCTATCTCATATATCATTGTATCTTATACCCTCTTCTATGTCGCAAGACACTTGACTAGTTTTAGATGGCACTTCTACTCTGACCCAGGATGTTATCAATGTAGGTTTCCGAAGAACTGGGCTTCTATCAAGGTTTGAGGTCAGATTTAGGGTTTTGGGGGCTGCACGCTATCGTATGGGTAGATATAATTTCCTGTTGCCCAAAGTGACTAATGGCAGCAAAACGAGAAATCGCAACATACTCGGTATAACAAAATAATGTAATATGTACGGATTGCTTGTTCTTGCTTCTAAGTATCGGAATTAAGTTATTATAGGAGGAACACCCCGAGTGCCGGACACCTAAGGTTATTTATAAATAAATCAAAAAATATTTTACGAAATGTTTATTAAATTATGACTCATGTTAGATAACATAGTTAAAAATCAAACTAAATTAACAAAAACGCAATCTTTGCTAAACAATAATTAATACTAACAATCAAACTTTGGTAAAAGAATATGATTTTACAAAGTGGAACCTAGTACCAAAATAACCAGCATTGAACACATATGTAGCCATCTTCACACTCTGAAATGTCTGCACATTTGTGTTTATCGAATATTCTTAGATATTGCTAACAAAAATCACTAATTATCCACCCTTTTGGCTGGGTCACACCGATGCACTCAGCTGGAGCATTCATCATAAGATTTTGATTCTTTGACTAGAAAATACGAAGAATGGGGGTATGTAGTGACCGTTAGCACTCATACAGAACAAAATTAAATAATTAGAATAAATTACGTCAAATTTCACAAGAAATATCAATATGTTTACTTCCGGCGCTAAGGGACGACTTAGTGTCCGGTGCTAAGGGACAGACAATTTCGTTAATTTAGTGGTACCTACTACATTTGTTCAAAATATCTAATACTATTATACCATTTTACAGATAACAATCTAGTACAACTTTTATTTTTGAATTTCACTAAAATATAAATGCATAAATACACTAGAATTACTTCCATTGATATTTTACTAAACATGGTACGATACTTGTTTGTTTAGTATGTGCAATATGGTTCGATATAGTTCATTTGATTTAGGCAGAATTATTACTTAAAGTCAAATTAGACCTTATTATAATATTAAATACGCTTTTTTATCAAATGCAAAAGTATGATCGTTTAGTCATATTTTCTGTGATAAGGTTACTGATCTAAAAATGCTAATTATTTCATGAATGAAGCCGTATAATTGCTTAGCTTGCACTTATTAGTACGATATATAACATTTAATTTTCTCATCAAAATCAATATTTACTCAATAAACACAATGTAGATATTGAAACTACGTACAAGTAATTCAGCACAAACAACCTTCATCAGAGCTTTTGAATGAGTAGGTACATGTGTGTATCCATATACGAAGCGCGCGCGTTGTGTAAAGCGAAGCAACGTTTCGTTAAGCAAAAGGGGTTGTTGTAGCAGAGAATTCAGTCGCAATACTTGTCTCACCCCACATTTGTATTTATCAAACAACCCCTCGTTCTTAATTCTCCCCTCCGAGTATCATCTCAACCAATTGCAGAGCGGCCAGCGAATTGATCGCGTGCTCCGAACGGCGGACAAGAAAACTTATTTCTGAACGGCTGGCATGGGCGCAGACAGAAAATCGATCTAAGTTTTGATAGAAGAAAAGGGTGCAGAAATGTAAGGGTGATGGTTACAAAAAATATTAAAGAGCATTTTAGCTCTGAAGTTAAACTCTTAGAAAAGCTGGAATAGTTTTAGCTATAAATAGTACTTCTGATGATGTAAATATTATTGAAATATTTTTGTAAAGAGATCATATTTCAAAATCATACTTAAAAGGTTGAGAAATTATGCTCAACTCAAAATATTAATTATTAACAAAATCTAGAGAACGAACGATTTTCGTTTATCGATCCTTCGATCATCGTTTTTATTCGGTCATTGTGTTACGACTTTTTATAGGTTGAAGCAGCAAGAAGCACCAGACCCACTAAATCCACCCACAAAATCTAGAGAATAGTTGATTTAAATAACATTAAATATCATTAAAAGGTACATATTGACAATAATATATAATTTAGAAGAAATTATGATTCATTCAGACATTTATCAAATGCATTGACTTTTTCCACTAATACATTGCTAATTTCACTTATTTTTTCCACTAATACATTGATAGAAAAATGTAGTGGGTATTTTGTCGCCGAAGCGGCCGCGTCTGAGTGGAAAAGGTTAATAGAATAGTTTATTAATTTATATATTATGACTCTAAATATTTTAACTTAATTTTACAAGAAAGACAATCATAAACACCATACAATAAAAAATATAGGTTTTTTGAATATGAATTCTCATAAAATTGAAGTTTTATGTTAAACAATATATTTTAAAGTACTTTCTTACGTACTTAAAATTAAAATAATGACGTATCTTTCATTTTGCTCTTCATGGTTATGACTGAGGATTAAATATATCTTATGGTTACAGATTTTCCCAATAATGTATATTGAACTGATAATGTCTAGAAAATAGAAAATAGTGCGATGTAAAATTTAACTAATTTTAGTAAATTCCAAAGTAGATATATTACAATCAAGCTTATTTTAATACAATTATCATTTTACAAATATTAATACTACATTTTTGTATCTGAAATATAGGTTATTATAAACGGAATCTTAAATTTCAGCATCATAGGGTTCGATAAATATATACGTTATATTCGAGGTATAAGTGTATTATAAATTTGTGCTATAATAAATCACGCGAAGTGTGACAAAACATGAATTTGTGCACGATTTAGTTTTGTGGCGAACAAAACAAGACCCGTGTATTCTAATACATAAACACAGAGAGACAGTGTCGAAGTCGGGGAAAAATAATGGAAGTCATTAAATGAATTAAATAAATTAAATTTAGTGATAAGTAAATTTTAGGACATGGAAGAGTAGAATCTTGTTTGAAATAAACCTTAAGTAAGAAAAATTAATTTCTGAAAATTGTAACAAATGCCGCCACTACATGTTCACTATCACAGTTGTGGGATGCCTACGAGAAATCGTACACCTTCAATAGATATTTTTTTATGGGATTAAAACTCAATAAATAGACTGAAGAAATTATACTCTATCAGAGTGAAATGTTAATTTTTCATTCTAGAAGTGAAAAAGCAAAATAAATATAGTGACAAAAATATTTAAATCTGATAAAAAATATAACCATGAAAAGGGCTAGTAAATATTAGTCAAATTATTAGACCATTTAAAATTAAATAAAGATAGAGTAAATGTTAAAATTAGTGGACAAAGTAGAGAATTTGCTTTCTCAGATTTTTCGTATTAGATCCATCCAATCTGCATCGATTTTGTTGTATATCTCGTTTCCACCCTGGTTATAGATAGATACCTATACGCTTAGTATGGCATCGCGTTATCTAGTTTATTCCGAGCCATCGCTTCTGAATTCTGCCCGCACACCCTGTGGCCGTCCCCGGCATCGTATGGGGCTATGAGCCGTGTTTTGCTCAGACTTAACCCTTTCCTTACCCATAATACATCAACCGTTCTATGGTATCTTTCGTTGCCGTCCCACGCATTCGTCCGTAGAATAGAATGCTTCTACTGTGCGATATTAAGCTCTGTCTATTCTCTCTACGAAAGCTCTAGATGCTTGTAGGACGATAAGCTTCGGCCGGTGGAGACGGTAAGCTCAAGTTTTTAATTGCTCGCCTCATTACAGAGAGGGGTAAGCGGGCACGAAATGTAAAACATCTTTGAACTTAATCAAGATAAATGCCTACTGTTTTATCTAACTGCAAGAAGAGTGTTTTTATGCCAATAATGTTAATTTTTTTTTTCAACAAAATATCAAAATTTAAGATCTTCTTAATTAAAACTTAACTACTATAATATTAATTTTATAAAAGCTTTCAGGCTTATAAGCAAAAAGATGGCAAAATATAAGTTTTCAAAATATAACAAAAATTTGCACAACTTTGTAATTGAATCTTATTACACCTTTTGTTATTTTATTCTTGCTTATTTATATATTTTTTGTTAGTAAATAGGTTATTCAAGTTCAAGTCTTAGCATTTTTTATTTTTTATTTATAATATTTGAGCATTGACCAGAACTTAACAATTTTATATGCTATTATAATGATAATACTTAAATGATTACATCATTTTTATTAATTATGGAATCCCAAAATGTCGTCCCATCTATGAGCATTCTTATTACAATTTTTTAAATGGGCAGAATTTTTTATTGATGCAGCAATGCCTATTTTCATTTGGAAACATGTCGCTATCTATATTTCCAAATTAAAACTGGTAACAACACTGCTAATTCAAATCTCATAGCTCCAACCATTAATTCACAGGCGAGCTCAAAAATCTTTGCAATTATTATACATATTTAAGTACGAGTGCTAAACTCATTCATTGAATAATAATAATAATAATAATAAAATAATAATAAATAAAATAAATAAATAAATAAATTGATGCATGTAATATAAGAGCTATTTTCTCTTGGAAACATGTTGCTATCTACATTCTTAAATAAAAACCAATATTCCTACTGCTTGACATCCGTCTGCCCGATGCACGTATTGAACTGGGAATCTCTAATTCAAAGTCCATTGCTCTAATCTCCAACCCACGAGCAAGCAATCGAATTTATAAACAAATTTCCTAAACCTTTCTTAAACCAAACTCATATTTTATACGCGATGACTATTTAAAATGGAATATTTTGGGGACCTTAAAGCAACACTTATGGTAAATTTAGATTAAAATAAAAAATAATGCCATAAGCTGAGAGAACTAATTTTTAAACTTCGCGATTTCGAAAACTTTTTCGCCAACGATTGTCCCCACGCAAAATGTCTTTGTAAAGTCAGCGACGCGGTTGGGTTTCGCGTACATTCTCATGAAAGCTGAAAGCTTTCTGGTAGAGAGCTAGGACCAGGAGTTCCGGACCAGGAGGTAGTTCTAGGAATTCGCCACGGTGGGCAACGTCTCATAGGGCGTGAAGCGTATTACGTAACATTCCAAAATTATAATGCGGCATGCGGACGACGGAGGCCTCGTCCTTTGTAAAGCAGAGCTTGAAAACTTTTTTAACTTTCAGAAACTTAGATAATTAAAATTGCGTTTATGTATTTTTTATATCTCTACGTTGCACGACCATCTGATGGTTTTAGTATGAGTATACAAAGTCTTTCTTCAAATATGTATTTTTTTAGGATAATGCCTATAACCAACTCATGATCTTTTTTATTGCTGGAACTCATATTGTAGATACGAATTTTTATATTACATTACTATATTCATATCAAATCAAAGATATTTTTGGATTTGATAATTTATGACTTGATGACTTGTAAGAATAATCAGTTGTGAGTCTTGAACTTATACATTTTCTTTTCTAGATTATTTTATCGAGTTGTTCAATATTTAAAAATATTACTTTACATCAGTGATTCCCAAAGTGGTCCAAATGGACCCCCAGGAGTCCATGGCAACTTTCAAGGGGTCCACGGCAGAAAAAACAAAATTTGAGGGTCCATGAAATAAAAATGGGTTCATATTTACGCCATATTTAGAAATTAACCAAAAAGTAAAGAAAAACATTACATATGAATGGTAAAGTATAGTAACAATGTGTGTTAGGTTTCATCAAAATTGCAACATGCATTTTTGAGAACATACCATCTGTTTAAATGTTAGTATTGAGCGCGGAGCGAGCCACCCATCAACCTTGAATATCTCAGAAACTATTGCATGTTTCAACTTTAAATTTCTGTCATATATTTAGTAAAGTGTTGTAACAATGTATGTCACGTTTCATCAAAATCGAATTATGCATTTTTGAAAACGAACAATCTGTTTCAATACCATTATTGAGAGCGGAGCCAGCCAGCCATCCATCAACTTCGTATATCTCAAAAACTATTGAATGTTTCAACTTTAAATTTTTGTCAAATATTTAGTAAAGTATAGTAACAATGTGTGTCAAGTTTCATCAAAATCGAATTATGCGTTTTTGAGACACACCGTCTTAGGATGGTTGGAGGAATAGTTCAACCATGAATTCAAAGCAATTTTGTGGGTTGATTTATTATTTATAAAAAACATCCCAAGGAGTCCACGGCATCAACAAGTTGGGAACCTATGCTTTACTCGGTAAAACTGATTGCCGACTACTGATTTTGACTATTAGGAGAACGTCTTTATAGAAATCTCGACTTTAGTGTAGAGATCATAAAGTATATTAATAGAGATTGTTTTAATGAATCGTTCAATAATAAATATTATAACTATTATTTACCAGTAAGCACAAATTATCTACTACTGCTCTATACTATTAGAGAAACGTCTTTATTGAGTCTTTAGTTATTGTAGAGGTCATGAAGTTAAACAAGCAAAAAATAACTAGTGGGGTGGGTGGCATCGTGCCTTTAAGGCAAATTGCTGGAACTTCCCGTACCGTAACGAAATGTTCGAGGAAATTGAATGTTTTCAAATAGATTATTATAAATATTGTAACATTGTCTAATATTTATAAGAATATAAAATGAATTGCAGAGTGAAATACTATAGTCAGAATTAAAAATAAAATCTGAATTATTTTCGATATACAAAAAATTAAAAAAAAAAAAAAAAAAAAAAGAAAAAAAAATGGTACAAATTTTTTTTTCCTAAATCAATTATTTGTTAAGCAAGCAGAAAGTTTTTGAATCAATTGAATCGGACGCTTAGTTCTCTCAAAAACTGCCATTTTTTGTACATTTAGCTCTGTATCTCCAAAATGGCTGGCCTGCCTTTGCGAAAAACTAATAAACCCCTTCTCCAATCATTACTAATAGAATGTTTTTTAGATCATTCAAATCGGATGCTCGTTCTCTCAAAAACTCTTCGATTCTATTTTTCTGCAATCTTTGCTCCTTATCTCCGTAACTGCTGGACCTGTCTTTGCCAAAACTAATCAGCTCTTCTCCTTTTAATAGGAATCGATGTTTTTTAAACCATTCAAATCGGTTGATCCGTACGCCAAAAACGTGGGCGAAAATTTGTATCCATACATACATACACACACACACACACACACACACACACACATCCATTTTTTCTGAGGTATGCCAAAAGTTCAGAAACCTTCAAAACTCGAGAAATGTAAAAATTTTCAATTCCGATTTCGGCCCATTACAATAACTTACCCTACGGGAAGTTAAAAATGCACATTATTAATAAAACTTCCGATACTTCCAATACCTCCAATACAATTCAAAAATTCAATCAGAACCGAAAAGGCAAAATCTTTTCGATGTGAATTTGCTTTGAGTTTCAAATTGAATGCATGTTCTTGCGCTTTATTCACCATCACATACTTTGATCTCAAATGAAGAAAATGTGTTATTTAAATTATCTATTAACGTAGTCTATAGCAAGAGCCTAAAAGCATAGGTTTAATAATAGTTCTAGGTCTATACAATATTTTGTCGATCTATTACATTTAATTTCCCTATAAATTCATATTACGACCAGCATAGTCCAGCTAGCGTTTCCTTCGCCCCATTTATATTACGTTCCTAATTAAAGCAGCTCTCATCTGATCTTACCGGCCTTCGGGTACTATACGGTGGCTCTTAAAGTAATAATTGTTCAAAAGTGATATTAGACCCAGACATATATCCATATAACGTACACAGTCTCAAATGCGGGATCATTTATATGCATATGATGTTACACAATAGATGATTTCGCTACAAGTTTCCTTATCGCACACTATATCATGTTAATAGCGGGACACGCTAGCGGGCAAGGGTCGCTTGCATTACCATAGAGATGTGGTTATACGACCACCGTGGGATGAGCCTCAGCATCAGCCTCGGTCTCGGCTTCTACTCGCGTGCTACGACTTTGCCAAATGACCAAAGTAGCCGAGGACCTTTCGAGGGCAACAGCAAACTACGGACTTGGGCTGCCGGAACTTCGTACTCGATGTATCTTGCAGAGGATGGCATATAGTAACAGCGAGAAATTCATTTCCTAATGAAATTGTACTTTGAATTTTTTGTAAATAATATAAAAATTAAGATTTGACACGACCACAATCATAAACAAATATGTGATCGAGCGAGATTTAGACTTATTGAGGATTTTTTGACAACGGAAATTGATGCTTCATCTTCATTCCTGGCATAATATAAGAATATTCGAGTAATTTATTAGGTATTGTTATAAATATTTGTAAAAATAACATTGTTCTGTAATGACACTTATTATTCAACATACGCATAGTCATCAGACTACAATTTCGTAGTACAGCACATATATGGGAAGGATAGAATAGAATAGAATAGAACTTTATTCAATAGTCATTCTTAACACTGAATCATTCTAAAAATTCATTTATATAAGGATTATTTAGTTAATAATATCTGACTATATTTTTAAAAGTGTTTAGGGCAAAAAAGTTTAAAATTTTTATAATATAGAGAAAATTATTTTTGGAAATATGGTAATATATTTACAATCATTATTCCGGTTAATATAAACTAATAATTTACGATTTGATACGATATTACAAGCTTTGATTCAAATTCAATATAGTCTATGTACTAATCTGTGTATTCAATTTTGAATTTTACGGTTGCTAATTAATAATCACACAGTGCAATCAAGAAAGAAAGAAGTAATAAGCGTAATATGCGCTTCTTGAAACGTGATGGGATTAAAAACCTACTTTTAAATTCATAAATTAAGAAAAATAGTAGAAATCCATTAGGGGGCCTCCATTAATCATGTGAAGCATTTAGTGGAAGGGGGAAAATTGACAAATAATCACGAAAAATCACCTGGGAGAGGGAGGGATCTAGTAAAATATTACGTATATTTTTCACCCGATTTTCAAAAAAGGCAAAAATTTTACGTTTTTTCGTAAATTGGAAAAAAACGTTAGGAAAATTTTATGTAACAAAAATACATAATCACACGAAGGAATACAAAAATTCAATATCACCAAGTATCGCGAAGGAAGGTGAGCTCCAAAAATCCTAAAAAATCACGTGATTAATGAGCACCCCCTAACAAATACTCTAACTTTTAATATATGACTGACAGGTTTATTATAATATATAAAAATATGTATGATATTAAAATAAAATATTTTTAGTTTATTAAAATCATTTTTACTAATTACCTCATTTGAGCAAAAAGTTCACCAACTCTCCGTTTCCAATGCAAAATTCTTATACAGAGTTGTTTGATTTCTATACAGGTATTATTTTGTCTGTACCGCAGTCGCAAATTAATTCAGGTAATAAATATATTATGGTATTCAGATTTTACGACTATTATTTCTGTCTATTTCCGCAATCATAAAACGTACAATAAAAAGAAAAATTTAATGTGTTTTAGTAATTATAAAAAATAATAAAAAATGCGGTTTGTAATTGGATTTTGATTATTTCGGTATATTGCAGAATTAATTGTAAATTTTTAAGCTAGTACTGAATTTGCTATTTGAAAAAATCTAAAAAATTATATAACTAAAATATTTATAGATGTATTTGAGTCACGTTTGTAGCAATTGGAACACAAGATACAACAGAAATTTATAAAATAAAATATCCAGCTTCAGGTTTAGTACAAAAAGTGATGCTGGTTATGCTCAACGTGAGAGCATTCATTTCAGTAGATGAGTGTTTGAATCAATCTTTCATTTGTAATTCAGTTTTCTGGAAACTGGGACTAACTTAGTCAGTAATCAAATCCGGCTGTCAAGAACTTTTGTAATATATTTTACATGTCATTGCAATGCCTGAACCTCTAAGGTCTTTATTGAAATTACTCTACCCTGAGTGAAAATATTATAATATTCACTCAGAAAAAATATTATATTTAGCGTTTTTCTCGAAATTTTATTGATACTATTTAAAGCATATACTTTTGCAATACCCTACACAATATGTTTCTCTAAAACAATATATTGGATTTCTGCCAATCCGTTCAACATTGGATAACTCGGTAGCAAACCTGCTACCTCCGCCTCTCTATCTATACCTCGAGTTATCTTAGCAGAATCCCCAGTTCGTATCGTATTCATCATATGCCAATACACGATATCTGAGTGTACTAACTTATTAATAACGTTCGCCGCAGTCTGCATAGCCATGGCGAGAGTTATACAGTTGTATAGATAGTTTACATTTCATGATGTAGAAGTTTCCTATGAGAGCCATATAGTTATCGATGGCTGGCTTCCCAACTATTACCATTACGACGCCCCATCTCCTTCATGTTAGTAATCATAGCTTTGGGTACAATAAGGGTAACGGCTACGAATATTCCCTTTTGCTAACCCTTGCGAGAAAGTTCTAAAGCAATTTGAATTTTTCTTCCGAGTTCGACGATCGAGTGGCGTTATACACTCCGCCAATGGTAGGAAAGTAGTAAAGGAAATAACTTTCGTTGCGGTAAATTATATTATTCAGTTCATTTTAATTAGTAAATAATTTATCTATTAAAACATTTTTTCTTTAAAACAAATGAAAAATGCCAATTGATGAACTAGCAAATTATTCAAAGAAAGAAATTGATATATTTTTTTAAACAAGATGTCCACGATCCATGCTATGCGAAATTTCATATCTTATGTTTTTACTATTTCAATATTTTAAAATCTAATCGTTGAAATACTATATATTGCCATTAATATTTTGTTGTTAAAACTTATAAAATTCTATCCAATTTTAATGTAAGTGTTTATTCTGAACTAAGAAGATTTTACTAAAAATTCTTACACATCATTATTTCAATGACACACTTGGATTACAAATATCTATTCGTTTCACTGTTTTACATTAAAAATCACATTTTCAATATTTACAATAGAAGGTAGTTTAAACGAAAACTATTTTCGTGAGCATCCATTTAACAGATCTTACAGTCACCCCGTTCTTTAGAAGATTTTTTTATGAATTATTTAACTAGTTTAAACTAATAACTTAAAAGTCCGTGAGTAAACAGTTTATAACCATTATCTCAAAAACAAGTAAAGCTAGGAATTTTTTAACAATATTTAAAAGTAGAGGAGAGAAAATGTATAAACATTCATCACTCTGATTCTTTCGATAATACTTTTGGGAAATAAATGGCAATGTTTGAAAATCCGTAACAAAAGTATTATTTGCGTTGTTATTTGTTTTGGTTGTGACTACTGTTGATTAGTTTACGAGACCTTAAAATAGTTTTAAACTATACATTATTTAATTGGTAATTGTATAAGATATATATATATATATATAATATATATATATATTTAACTGCTGATTTTTAAGATAGATTCAACAATTTTTATACACAGCCTCTATAAAAGCTTACACATGGGTGGGGCAAAAAGGAGCAGCTAAACTTTTATACTCGCAAAAATGTAAACAAAAATAGTTAAGAAAAGTAGTTTTGCAAAGTATAAATAAATAGTTTTTTCGTACTCTGCTGATAAATATTTCTAACGAAATACCAGATCAAGGTTCTTACATCGTTATTTTGGTAATAAATGTACCAGTGAAATTTATATTTTGCATTGGCTTAATAATGTAGCTATTATGTCGTGAGATCTCTTTAAAATTAAATAAAAAACATTAGACATGTTTTTACTCCGCCTATGTGGTAAGAAGGACGATTTGTAAAATTTGAGAAAACAGCAGAATAAAAACATATTTTTACGATGATGAATTTGCTGGAAGTTTTACTGAACATAGTCAGATAGTTGTAAGTTTGATATAATGTGTTATTTGTTGTTATAAATTCATAATATTCTCATTATGCGTACTGTAAGACAGAGAAACAGATGTTTCCTAAAACAGGAATTTAAATCAATAAAAAAACACAAAATAAATTTCTAAGAGTGCTAATTACTTTTTATTTTATAATAAACAATTTATGAGATGATCTTTCTGATTGCCGTATGTTTATAAATAATCAATTTGGTTCAAAATTAAATACTGAAAATGTACTTAAAAAATATTTTATATAAAAAAGTTTATTTAAATTTAAGAATGAAACGAAGTGGAGGAATATTGATAATTTATATTCTGTTGCGACCGAATTAAATGTAAATTTTTTAATCAAAGTGGTTATGTAGAAATCTTACAACACTCATGATACAAAACAAATATTATTTTTCCCATAAAAAACGCCCCAGAAAGTCTTAGAATCTACACAAACACGCGCTGCACTACAATTTTTCCCAAGTCCTCTCCTCCCTCACCCTCCTCTCCCTCTAGCGATCTCCTACGGACAAGCAGCGAGCGCGCTCTTAGTATCCCCATACCGCCCTTAGCGAGATATCTCTGCTCGGCGGCGGCCTCTTTCGCGCTTGTCGTTCTCTCTCTTATAAAAGCTTCTACGCCGTTACTCGGCTCCCGGCTACGGCGCTACGATGGGCGTTGCCATGGCATCGGCACTTCGCAAGAATCGCTCTAGATATTGCGAACTTATCGTACGGAGAATACGGACTCACACCAAGGATTTAATTCTGAGGGAATTCGGACAATCCGCGAGATATATATATATATATATATATATATATATATATATATTTGATAGTTTTTTCGACGTTGAAAACATATTTTCAAAGTAACTAGCAGCCCATTCGTCGAAATAAAAAGGTTTAAAGTATAAAAACTTTTATTTATACGTTTCGACACAAGATGCGTGTCATCATTCAGCCAACCAAGGACACAAAACACTCACAAAAATTTTAATTTAAAAAATTAAACTTAATAGCATATTAGAGAAAAACATTTTCATTTAGAAAAAATTATGAATAACTAAAAGATTTGAATTAAATAATTTGACTAAAGTTATGAAATGTAACATCGTAAAACAAGTAACAAGCCCATACCGAGCACCAACTCGATGAGGTCTAATATGCTATTAAGTTTAATTTTAAATTAAAATTTTGTTGAGTGTTTTTGTCATGTGGTTGCTGAATGATGACACGCATCTCTGTGTCGAACGTATAAATAAAGTTTTATACTTTATACCTTTTTTATTTTGACGAATGGGCTGCTAGTTAGTTTAAAATATGTTTCAACGTCGAAAAAACTTCAATATACTATCTATATATATATATATATATATATATATATATATATATATATATAACAAATACTAATGGGTAGTACTGCTTTAAAGCAAAGAGTTAAACTAGAACTCGATTTAGTGAAAAATAATTCAATGGAAACTTCCATTACCATTTCACACCGCTAAAATGAATAATTTTTCTATGACGGAAATATTTTGGATCTATATTTTCAAGTGAGCTTCGTTCGAACTCACGACCGCGTCCTCACAAGTCCGTGAGCTTAATCATTATATGATATATACTATATATATATATAATTTATCATCTGCTCATTTATTTATTGGCACATTCAATATTATATCTGATAAATTCTAAAACATGATTTTGTTTATTTATAGATTTTATATCATTTTCTTTTTTTTAATATATTTAAATTCATACTTCTACATATTAATGTTTATATATAATATTAAAAACTTAACATATAAATATGTTTACATTATACCTAATGATTTATTAGTAATGCTATTGAGGTTTAGGTAGGTTTGTAATTGGTAAATGCATTTTACTACTTTAACAACAAAAAATATTTTAGTTGTGGAACTCGTGGAAAATCGTCGAGATAACTAATATGAAAACACTATAGAATATAATATATTCTAGAAAATTTATTTAAAGGATAAATTAACTAAATAGACCTCATAGTATATTTTATACTGGTTTATAATTATTTTTAATATTTTAATAACATATGAATGAATCAATTTATGCAGATTTATGTTATGTTTTTTCATTTAAACATTTAAACTGAATTGAAAATTTATAAACAAATTTAGTATTAGCTTTTCAATAACCCATATTGTTCTAATATTTGTTTGATTTATCTTTTATTCAGTACTGCAACTGCGACCAAGGTATTAATTTACAAACTATGCAGAATATTTTCATACTTGTATTTGAAATGGACAGTATTGTGCCATCTCGATAATCAAATATATCTTAAGCATTTATATCAACATATCTGATTTATAGAGAATTCCTATACCTCAGAATTAATATGAATGCGAATCTGATGCTATGTATTTGAATGATTTACACGAGAGACCTGGCAAATATTTCTCCTTACATGAAATTGGTTTACTACTTTATTGGTTACTACTTTTTAACTGTTCGAAGAAATTTAATTCATAAATATTAATTATTTGACATATTATATTGATATTTATAGTATTTTTGAAAACATCATGTCTACGATTTTTGGATTCTAAACGTCGTCGCAAATAACTGATTTTAAAACAACTTACATAAAAATTCATAAAACTCTTATTTGCTTTGCGACAGATTTATATATATATATATATATATATATATATATATAAATATATATTATTCTTAGTTTTTCCTCGACATATTATTTTTAAAACGAGTCGTTTTCCTATAGCGATGCATGGGTATGTAGCAAAGTATGCGATTCCACGTCCTTAGAAACTCCAGCGCCGGAGTATAAGTCGTTTTTTAATAAAACTTTATAATGGAAAACTTTAGTGCTTTTTGTTCAAGCTTCTATGCATATTTTATTGTATTGTGTCTATTCTTTTATATCGTACATTCCGAGATAAAAGGGAAATTAGTTACAGAATTCCATTTCATATGTACATAATATTATTCGCTTGGCATGAAATTGTTTTTAAATTTCCTTTTGTAGTCTGTGCTTTTTGTTAAATGATAATCAGCATGCTTATTGTTGGTAATCATTTGTTTAGTAGAAAAATTAATGCCTGGACAAAACTGTCTTTAGTAGAAAAAAATTAAAGCAGGTAAAAAGTGCTAAACTGTAAGGAATTGCTTGATTTCTAATAATATATTAAATATCAAGCAGATCATAACGTTCTGATAGTAGTATATATATATATATAATATATATATATATTCCATTAAAATTTCTGGAATATATATTCATTTAATTGTAGCCAAAAGCTTATAGATACAATAAGCTCAATCGACGCATAAAATACTTTCATTGATTTTAAGCTAGATTCTCATTCATACAAATTTTAATAAAAAAATAGCTTTTCTATGTGAATTTTAAAACAATACAATTTTCAAATAATTCATTTTTCACTGAGTTGAGTAAAAATATTTTAAATTTAAATAAAATAGTACTCTATGAGACATTTTCTCTACTTTTAACTACTTAATTCAAACACTTTTATTTTGATCATAATGAATCACAAACACAAAACTATGGTGTGAAATTTCTTTATGTTTAGCTTTTCACCAAACTATAACTATAAAACTATGTATTTTGGGATATCTTATACTTTTGTGCCGCACTATAACCTGCGTTGCTTCTATGGGTAAAAATTATTTTAGAATACTGAGAAGTTTTGCTCTAAAAGAAAATATTTAGACATTTCTTTTTACAACCTTTGTTTCCTAGTTACATTCTATTAATTTTAAATTTATAAAATTTTTTCTAATTTATATGGGTTTTATTTACGTTATGCCGTTTTAAAAATTTTAGTTTGCCGTGTAATCAATACAATTTGAACTATCGACACAAACAAATTCAAAATAAAATTAATAAATATGAGATAAAAAACTCAAAGTTACTAATAAAATAGAATATATTAAAAATATCATTGTTATCCATAACGTTGGTTTTAAAAATATCATCTCCATTATTTCTTATTAACTTACATGAAAATCTCACTATCTTCAATCACTTTTAAAACTTATCACTACAACAGATCATGCTGGTACTGAATCTTCGACCAAAGTCAACATCGACTAACATCAAAATCATTTTTACCATCTAATATAAGAAAAGTGGTCATCGAAATAGCCGTTCTACCGGTATCGGTGTTGAGAATATCCCACGGTGCAGCATCCCTTAAAGGAAGGGTTGCGACCGCTGGGTCAGAGAAGAATCTTTTGAACGGTTTTGAACGGACCTATAAGATAAATATTAATATATATATATATATATATAAATATGATATATAGATATATATTATATATATATATATATATATACCATATATACCTTATATATACATATTAAACTTTATTTTTCTTGTCGATATTTTTTTAGTATTAAAATATATAAGCACCAAGAATAATATTGAAATGAATTTATAAATAATGAATTAAATTGAATCTTTACTTGAAATAAGTTCTACTTAACGATAGCATAACTTTAGTCCATATATTATCGAAAATATTTTTATATTGAGTTATCTGAATTTTTTTATTTTGAAGATCTTGCCAGATATGTGCTTAATTTAGATAGACTATAGTACTGAAACTAAACATTTTTTACGGTCTACGCTTTTACCTTAATAGTAAGTGTTATAATCTCTTACTACAGTAGAATCCGCTTAGTATGGCATCGAAGGGACGCCGAAATCTTGTCATAATAACCGGTCGTCATACAAAGCATACTGAAGAAAAACTTTTAATATGTAAATATGTTACATATTCAGCAATTTAAAAGAAAAGCCTGTACAAAAACATTTAATGAAAATAAAAATGACACATATTAAAAATTTAATATAAAATTAAAATTGACTTAGGGTAGGACGGGGCAAAAAGGTCCAATTTGACTTTCAGTAATTATACTGTCTAAACCCAATGAACAACCTTGCAGCACATAACACA
>NW_020537758.1:15496830-15514459 GCF_003426905.1 Ctenocephalides felis | reverse complement strand
AATTAAAATAATGACGTATCTTTCCATTTTGCTCTTCATGGTTATGACTGAGGATTAAATATATCTTATGGTTACAGATTTTCCCAATAATGTATATTGAACTGATAATGACTAGAAAATAGAAAATAGTGCGATGTGAAATCTAACTAATTTTAGTAAATTATTACAATCAAGCTTATTTTAATACAATTATCATTTTACAAATATTAATACTACATTTTTGTATCTGAAATATAGGTTATTATAAACGGAATCTTAAATTTCAGCATCATAGGGTTCGATAAATATATACGTTATATTCGAGGTATAAGTGTATTATAAATTTGTGCTATAATAAATCACGCGAAGTGTGACAAAACATGAATTTGTGCACGATTTAGTTTTGTGGCGAACAAAACAAGACCCGTGTATTCTAATACATAAACACAGAGAGACAGTGTCGAAGTCGGGGGAAAATAATGGAAGTCATTAAATGAATTAAATAAATTAAATTAGTGATAAGTAAATTTCAGGACATTGAAGAGTAGAATCTTGTTTGAAATAAACCTTAAGTAAGAAAAATTAATTTTTGAAAATTGTAACAAATGCCGCCACTACATGTTCACTATCACAGTTGTGGGATGCCTACGAGAAATCGTACACCTTCAATAGATATTTTTTTATGGGATTAAAACTCAATAAATAGACTGAAGAAAGTATAATCTATCAGAGTGAAATGTTAATTTTTCATTCTAGAAGTGAAAAAGCAAAATATATATAGTGACAAAAATATTTAAATCTGATAAAAAATATAACCATGAAAAGGGCTAGTAAATATTAGTCAAATTATTAGACCATTTAAAATTAAATAAAGATAGAGTAAATGTTAAAATTAGTGGACAAAGTAGAGAATTTGCTTTCTCAGATTTTTCGTATTAGATATCCATCATATCTGCATTGATTTTGTTGTATATCTCGTTTCCACCCTGGTTATAGATAGATACCTATACGCTTAGTATGGCATCGCGTTATCTAGTTTATTCCGAGCCATCGCTTCTGAATTCTGCCCGCACACCCTGTGGCCGTCCCCTGCATCGTATGGGGCTATGAGCCGTGTTTTGCTCAGACTTAACCCTTTCCTTACCCATAATACATCAACCGTTCTATGGTATCTTTCGTTGCCGTCCCACGCATTCGTCCGTAGAATAGAATGCTTCTACTGTGCGATATTAAGCTCCGTCTATTCTCTGTACGAAAGCTCTAGATGCTTGTAGGACGATAAGCTTCGGCCGGTGGAGACGGTAAGCTCAAGTTTTTAATTGCTCGCCTCATTACAGAGAGGGGGACGCGGGCACGAAATGTAAAACATCTTTGAATTTAATCAAGATAAATGCCTACTGTTTTATCTAACTGCGAGAAGAGTGTTTTTATGCCAATAATGTTAATTTTTTTTTCAACAAAATATCAAAATTTAATTTCTTCTTAATTAAAACTTAACTACTATAATATTAATTTTATAAAAGCTTTCAAGCTTATAAGCAAAAAGATGGCAAAAATATAAGTTTTCAAAATATAACAAAAATTTGCACAACTTTGTAATTGAATCTTATTACCCCTTTTGTTATTTTATTCTTGCTTATTTATATATTTTTTGTTAGTAAATAGGTTATTCAAGTTCAAGTCTTAGCATTTTTTATTTTTTATTTATAATATTTGAGCATTGACCAGAACTTAACAATTTTATATGCTATTATAATGATAATACTTAAATGATTACATCATTTTTATTAATTATGGCAACCCAAAATGTCGTCCCATCTATGAGCATTCTTAATACAATTTTTTAAATGGGCAGAATTTTTTATTGATGCAGCAATGCCTATTTTCATTTGGAAACATGTCGCTATCTATATTTCCAAATTAAAACTGGTAACAACACTGCTAATTCAAATCTCATAGCTCCAACCATTAATTCACAGGCGAGCTCAAAAATCTTTGCAATTATTATACATATTTAAGTACGAGTGCTAAACTCATTCATTGAATAATAATAATAATAATAATAAAATAATAATAAATAAAATAAATAAATAAATAAATTGATGCATGTAATATAAGAGCTATTTTCTCTTGGAAACATGTTGCTATCTACATTCTTAAATAAAAACCAATATTCCTACTGCTTGACATCCGTCTGCCCGATGCACGTATTGAACTGGGAATCTCTAATTCAAAGTCCATTGCTCTAATCTCCAACCCACGAGCAAGCAATCGAATTTATAAACAAATTTCCTAAACCTTTCTTAAACCAAACTCATATTTTATACGCGATGACTATTTAAAATGGAATATTTTGGGGACCTTAAAGCAACACTTATGGTAAATTTAGATTAAAATAAAAAATAATGCCATAAGCTGAGAGAACTAATTTTTAAACTTCGCGATTTCGAAAACTTTTTCGCCAACGATTGTCCCCACGCAAAATGTCTTTGTAAAGTCAGCGACGCGGTTGGGTTTCGCGTACATTCTCATGAAAGCTGAAAGCTTTCTGGTAGAGAGCTTTTAGAAGTTCCGGACCAGGAGGTAGTTCTAGGAATTCGCCACGGTGGGCAACGTCTCATAGGGCGTGAAGCGTATTACGTAACATTCCAAAATTATAATGCGGCATGCGGACGACGGAGGCCTCGTCCTTTGTAAAGCAGAGCTTAAAAACTTTCAGAAACTTAAGTAATTAAAATTGCGTTTATGTATTTTTATATCTCTACGTTGCACGACCATATGATGGTTTTAGTATGAGTATACAGAATCTTTCTCCATATATGTATTTTTTTAGGATAATGCCTGTAACCAACTCATGATCTTTTTTATTGTTAGAACTCGTATTGTAGGTACAAATTTTTATATTACATTACTATATTCATATCAAATCGAAGATATTTTTGGACTTGATAATTTATGACTTGATGACTTGTAAGAATAATCAGTTGTGAGTCTTGATCTTATACATTTTCTTTTCTAGATTATTTTATCGAATTGTTCAATAATTAAAAAGTATTACTTTACACCAGTGATTCCCAAAGTGGTCCAAATGGACCCCCAGGGGTCCACGGCAGGGAAAACAAAATTTGGGGGTCCATGAAATGAAAATGGGTTCCACGGTATATTTAGAAATGAACCAAAAAGTAAATAAAACCATTACATATGAATGGTAAAGTATAGTAACAATGTGTATTAGGTTTCATCAAAATTGCAAGATGCATTTTTGAGAACATACCATCTGTTTAATTGTTAGTATTGAGCGCGGAGCGAGCCACCCATCAACTATTGAATGTTTCAACTTTAAATTTCTGTCATATATTTAGTAAAGTGTTGTAACAATGTATGTCACGTTTCATCAAAATCGAATTATGCATTTTTGAAAACGTACAATCTGTTTCAATACTAGTATTGAGAGCGGAGCGAGCCACCAATCGACCTTGCATTTCTCAGAAACTATTGAAGGTTTCAACTTCAAATTTTTGTCAAATGTTAAGTAAAGTGTAGTAACAATGTGTGTCAAGTTCCATCAAAATCGAATTATGCATTTTTGAAAACGTACAATCTGTTTCAATACCATTATTGAGAGCGGAGCCAGCCAGCCACCCATCAACCTCGCATATCTGAAAAACTATTGAATGTTTCAACTCTAAATTTCTGTCAAATATTTAGTAAAGTATAGTAACAATGTGTGTCAAGTTTCATCAAAATCGAATTATGCGTTTTTAAGAACACACCATCTTAGGATGGTTGGAGGAATAGTTCAACCATGAATTGAACCATGAAATCACAAAGCAATTTTGTGGGTTGATTTATTATTTATAAAAACATCGCAAGGGGTCCACGGCACAAACAAGTTTGGGAACCTATGCTTTACACGGTAAACTCGATTTGTCGACTGCTGATTTAGACTATTAGGAGAACGTCTTTTACAGAAGTCTCTACTTTTGGTAAAGATATCTTAAAGTATTTTCATGAAGATTATTTTATTGAATCGTTCAATGATTAATAACTATTTTTCCAGTAAGCACGACTTGTCGACTACTGCTTTAAGCTATTAAGGGAACGTCTTATAAATATCTCTAATTTTAGTGTTAAGATCATAAAGTATTTGTAAGAAGATTTTTTAATGAATCGTTCAATAATTAATAAGTATTATTTTGATGATAAACTCGTGGTCAACTACTGCTCTAGACTATCAGGAGAATTTCTTTCATAGAAGGATCTACTTTTAGTGCACGAATCATGCAAAAATATAAAAATGCATAAAATATTAATATATTAGGTGCTATGATTATTACAAATTTTCAATGCTTTAGGTTCAATTTTACAAATTCAATCAAAACCGAAAAGTCAATATCAAAAAATTAAATTTTGATGGAATGGCTTTAAGTTTCTAATTGAATGCTTGTACTAGGAATGTTCTTGCGTTTCATCACATTCACAATTTTCATAAATCACATTCTTTGATCTCAAATAAAGAAAATGTGTTATTTAAATTATCCATTAATGTAGTTTATAGAAATAGCCCAAAGGCATAGGTTTAATAATAGTGTAGGTCTATACAATATTTTGTCGATCTATTACATTTAATTTCCCTATAAATTCATATTACGAGCAGCATAGTCCAGCTAGCGTTTCCTTCGCCCCATTTATATTACGTTCCTAATTAAAGCAGCTCTCATCTGATCTTACCGGCCTTCGGGTACTATACGGTGGCTCTTAAAGTAATAATTGTTCAAAAGTGATATTAGACCCAGACATATATCCATATAACGTACACAGTCTCAAATGCGGGATCATTTATATGCATATGATGTTACACAATAGATGATTTCGCTACAAGTTTCCTTATCGCACACTATATCATGTTAATAGCGGGACACGCTAGCGGGCAAGGGTCGCTTGCATTACCATAGAGATGTGGTTATACGACCACCGTGGGCAATGCCTCAGCCTCAGCCTCAGCCTCATCTACGGCCTCGGCTTCTACTCGCGTGCTACGACTTTGCCAAATGACCAAAGTAGCCGAGGACCTTTCGAGGGCAACAGCGAACTACGGACTGTGGGCTGCCGGAACTTCGTACTCGATGTATCTTGCAGAGGATGGAATGATAGTAACAGCGAGAAATTCATTTCCTAATGAAATTGTACTTTGAATTTTTTGTAAATAATATAAAAATTAAGATTTGACACGACCACAATCATAAACAAATATGTGATCGAGCGATTTAGACTTATTGAGGATTTTTTGACAACGGAAATTGATGCTTCATCTTCATTCCTGGCATAATATAAGAATATTCGAGTAATTTATTAGGTATTGTTATAAATATTTGTAAAAATAACATTGTTCTGTAATGACACTTATTATTCAACATACGCATAGTCATCAGACTACAATTTCGTAGTACAGCACATATATGGGAAGGATAGAATAGAATAGAATAGAACTTTATTCAATAGTCATTCTTAACACTGAATCATTCTAAAAATTCATTTATATAAGGATTATTTAGTTAATAATATCTGACTATATTTTTAAAAGTGTTTAGGGCAAAAAAGTTTAAAATTTTTATAATATAGAGAAAATTATTTTTGGAAATATGGTAATATATTACAATCATTATTCCGGTTAATATAAACTAATAATTTACGATTTGATTACGATATTACAAGCTTTGATTCAAATTCAATATAGTCTATGTACTAATCTGTGTATTCAATTTTGAATTTTACGGTTGCTAATTAATAATCACACAGTGCAATCAAGAAAGAAGTAATAAGCGTAATATGCGCTTCTTGAAACGTGATGGGATTAAAAACCTACTTTTTAAATTCATAAATTAAGAAAAAATAGTAGAAATCCATTAGGGGGCCTCCATTAATCATGTGAAGCATTTAGTGGAAGGGGGAAAATTGACAAATAATCACGAAAAATCACCTGGGAGAGGGAGGGATCTAGTAAAATATTACGTATATTTTTCACCCAGATTTTCAAAAAAGGCAAAAATTTTACGTTTTTTTCGTAAATTGGAAAAAACGTTAGGAAAATTTTATGTAACAAAAATACATAATCACACGAAGGAATACAAAAATTCAATATCACCAAGTATCGCCGAAGGAAGGTGAGCTCCAAAAATCCCTAAAAAATCACGTGATTAATGAGCACCCCCTTAACAAATACTCTAACTTTTAATATATGACTGACAGGTTTATTATAATATATAAAAATATGTATGATATTAAAATAAAATATTTTTAGTTTATTAAAATCATTTTTACTAATTACCTCATTTGAGCAAAAAGTTCACCAACTCTCCGTTTCCAATGCAAATTATTCTTATACAGAGTTGTTTGATTTCTATACAGGTATTATTTTGTCTGTACCGCAGTCGCAAATTAATTCAGGTAATAAATATATTATGGTATTCAGATTTTACGACTATTATTTCTGTCTATTTCCGCAATCATAAAACGTACAATAAAAAGAAAAATTTAATGTTTGTTTTAGTAATTATAAAAAATAATAAAAAATGCGGTTTGTAATTGGATTTTGATTATTTCGGTATATTGCAGAATTAATTGTAAATTTTTAAGCTAGTACTGAATTTGCTATTTTGAAAAAATCTAAAAAATTATATAACTAAAATATTTATAGATGTATTTGAGTCACGTTTGTAGCAATTGGAACACAAGATACAACAGAAATTTATATAAATAAAATATCCAGCTTCAGGTTTAGTACAAAAAGTGATGCTGGTTATGCTCAACGTGAGAGCATTCATTTCAGTAGATGAGTTTGAATCAATCTTTCATTTGTAATTCAGTTTTCTGGAAACTGGGACTAACTTAGTCAGTAATCAAATCCGGCTGTCAAGAACTTTTGTAATATAATTTTACATGTCATTGCAATGCCTGAACCTCTAAGGTCTTTATTGAAATTACTCTACCCTGAGTGAAAATATTATAATATTCACTCAGAAAAAATATTATATTTAGCGTTTTTCTCGAAATTTTATTGATACTATTTAAAGCATATACTTTTTGCAGTACCCTACACAATATGTTTCTCTAAAACAATATATTGGATTTCTGCCAATATCCGTTCAACATTGGATAACTCGGTAGCAAACCTGCTACCTCCGCCTCTCTATCTATACCTCGAGTTATCTTAGCAGAATCCCCAGTTCGTATCGTATTCATCATATGCCAATACACGATATCTGAGTGTACTAACTTATTAATAACGTTCGCCGCAGTCTGCATAGCCATGGCGAGAGTTTACAGCATGTTTCACGATGTAGAAGTTTCCTATGAGAGCCATATAGTTATCGATGGCCTGGCTTCCCAACTATTACCATTACGACGCCCCATCTCCTTCATGTTAGTAATCATAGCTTTGGGTACAATAAGGGTAACGGCTACGAATATTCCCTTTTGCTAACCCTTGCGAGAAAGTTCTAAAGCAATTTGAATTTTTCTTCCGAGTTCGACGATCGAGTGGCGTTATACACTCCCGCCAATGGTAGGAAAGTAGTAAAGGAAATAACTTTCGTTGCGGTAAATTATATTATTCAGTTCATTTTAATTAGTAAATAATATTATCTATTAAAACATTTTTTCTTAAAACAAATGAAAAATGCCAAATTGATGAACTAGCAAATTATTCAAAGAAATTGATATATTTTTTTAAACAAGATGTCCACGATCCATGCTATTGCGAATATTTCATATCTTACTGTTTTTACTATTTTCAATATTTTAAAATCTAATCGTTGAAATACTATATATTGCCATTAATATTTTTTGTTAAAACTTATAAAATCTATATCCAATTTTAATGTAAGTGTTTATTCTGAACTAAGAAGATTTTACTAAAAATTCTTACACATCATTATTTCAATGACACACTTGGATTACAAATATCTATTCGTTTCACTGTTTTACATTAAAAATCACATTTTCAATATTTACAATAGAAGGTAGTTTAAACGAAAACTATTTTCGTGAGCATCCATTTAACAGATCTTACAGTCACCCCGTTCTTTAGAAGATTTTTTTATGAATTATTTAACTAGTTTATAACTAATAACTTAAAAGTCCGTGAGTAAACAGTTTTATAACCATTATCTCAAAAACAAGTAAAGCTAGGAATTTTTTAACAATATTTAAAAGTAGAGGGAGAAAATTCTTTCGATATTCTTTCGATAATACTTTTTGGGAAATAAATGGCAATGTTTGAAAATCCGTAACAAAAGTATTATTTGCGTTGTTATTTGTTTTGGTTGTGACTACTGTTGATTAGTTTACGAGACCTTAAAATAGTTTTTAAACTATACATTATTTAATTGGTAATTGTATAAGATATATATATATATATATATATATATATATATATATTTAACTGCTGATTTTTAAGATAGATTCAACAATTTTTATACACAGCCTCTATAAAAGCTTACACATGGGTGGGGCAAAAAGGAGCAGCTAAACTTTTATACTCGCAAAAATGTAAACAAAAATATTTAAGAAAAGTAGTTTTGCAAAGTATAAATAAATAGTTTTTCGTACTCTGCTGATAAATATTTCTAACGAAATACCAGATCAAGGTTCTATACATCGTTATTTTGGTAATAAATGTACCAGTGAAATTTATATTTTGCATTGGCTTAATAATGTAGCTATTATGTCGTGAGATCTCTTTAAAATTAAATAAAAACATTAGACATGTTTTTACTCCGCCTATGTGGTAAGAAGGACGATTTGTAAAATTTGAGAAAACAGCAGAATAAAACATATTTTTACGATGATGAATTTGCTGGAAGTTTTACTGAACATAGTCAGATAGTTGTAAGTTTGATATAATGTGTTATTTGTTGTTATAAATTCATAATATTCTCATTATGCGTACTGTAAGACAGAGAAACAGATGTTTCCTAAAACAGGAATTTAAATCAATAAAAAAACACAAAATAAATTTCTAAGAGTGCTAATTACTTTTTATTTTATAATAAACAATTATAGTATGATCTTTCTGATTGCCGTATGTTTATAATTAATCAATTTGGTTCAAAATTAAATACTGAAAATGTACTTAAAAAATATTTTATATAAAAAAGTTTATTTAAATTTAAGAATGAAACCGAAGTGGAGAATATTGATAATTTATATTCTGTTGCGACCGAAATTAAATGTAAATTTTTTAATCAAAGTGGTTATGTAGAAATCTTACAACACTCATGATACCAAAACAAATATTATTTTTTCCCATAACAAACGCCCCAGAAAGTCTTAGAATCTACAAACACGCGCTGCACTACAATTTTCCCCCAGTCCTCCCTCCCTCACCCTCCTCTCCTTCTAGCGATCTCCTACGGACAAGCAGCGAGCGCGCTCTTAGTATCCCCATACCGCCCTTAGCGAGATATCTCTGCTCGGCGGCGGCCTCTTTCGCGCTGTCGTTCCCTCTCTTATAAAAGCTTCTACGCCGTTACTCGGCTCTCGGCTACGGCGCTACGATGGGCGTTGCCATGGCATCGGCACTTCGCAAGAATCGCTCTAGATATTGCGAACTTATCGTACGGAGAATACGGACTCACACCAAGGGATTTAATTCTGAGGGAATTCGGACAATCCGCGCGGATGGTGGACGATATATATATATATATATATATATATATATATATATATATATATATATATTATGATGACAGTTTTGTCGGCGTTGATAGATATTTGTAATATTTTTGCAGCCCAATCGTCGAATTAAAAAAAATTAAATAACAAAATTATTTATTCCATTAAACGTTTCGACACTTGATGTGTGTCATCATTCAGTAATCAAGCCAGGAAAAACAACAGAAAAAATTATTTATGATGTAAAATTGATCGAACACTAAATTTGTGTAAAATAATAATATACTATTATATTAACAAACGAGAAATTGAAGGAGCACATATTGCACTCCTATATTTAATGTTATTAATAGCGCAGCATTATGGACACTCAAATATATATATATATATATATATATATATATATATATATATAAAATATATATATATATATATATATTTATTTATTTATTTAATTTATTTAATTATTTATTTATTCATAAGCAAGCCGTAATCAATAATAATAGATATTATTTCAGGCTCTTGACAAGCTTATTCATAATTAATATTAAAAGGATAGTAATTTTATAATAATCATAGTAGCTGTACGAATTTCGCTTCTGAAAAAAAGAGCTGAGAAAAAGCATTCGAACATTAAATACAATGTTCATCATCAAGTTCATCATATTAAAGTCTATTTGACCACCAGTCAAGCTCAAAATTCTTGCACAAAGTTGCAAGTTATACTAATTTAAAACCGTAAAAATTTAAATTAATAAAATAGCAATAAAAAAATAAAAAAATGGTTGTACAGGCGATCAAATGGTCAGACTGCATAGATAAAGGATAAGGATTATGCAAGAAAATAGTTATTGAAATCAAATTGAGAAAATTCAGTAATGTCATAAAAAGCTAATTCTTTAAAAAATTTAACTAGGAAAGCATGAAATTTTTTGCTGTCTAAGTTTCGGATATTGAGTGGAAGTTTATTCATAAGCTGAATATCTAGACCGTCGATCGTTATATAAATATATAGTTTTATGTATTATCTATTTTAGCCAGAAATCATTTATGTATCTTGTGAAAGAATAATTTTCATTTTTGAAGTATTATTTGAATTATCTATATATAAACATATATAAAATCACTCAGTAAGTGATAAAAACCGTAAGATATGATATATTTATAAATAGAACTAATAACAACATACATTAATTGCAATTTTAGATATTCACTTATTGTTGTGTTAATAACAAATTATATTTCTGTCATTTTCTGAATATAGTTATTTTCTTTAAAAACTTAATTTTTATCATAAATATTGCAGATTATTTGAATTTACATCTTAGTTAGATTTATGTACATGATACGAACAAAAGTAATAATTTCAATTTTATATTTTGAATAATTATTATGAACTCATAATAAGTATCGTGATCGAGATATTAATTGCACAAAATGAGAATATTTAGAATGTTCTCATAGTTGTATTTGAAATGAACCGAATTGTGTCTGAAAATTTGAATGCGAATAAGATGCAATGTTATTTGAACGATTTTACACGAGTCACTTCCCAAAATATTTGTTACATGAAATTGGTTTACTAAAATTCGAAAAAACTTAATTTTATAAATATATATTGTAGATTATTTGAATCTACATCTTAGTTAGATTTATGTACATGATATGTTAGAAAGTAATAATTTCAATTTTACATTTTAAATACTTATAATTAACTCATAATAAAATGAACAACATAATAAGTATCGTGATCGAGATATTAATTGTACAATCTGAGATATGCAGAATATTCTCATAGTTGTATTTGAAATTAACAGAAAAGTGTCGTCCTGATAATCAAATATATTTAAGCATTTATATCAACATATCTGATTTATAGTGAATTCTATAAATCAGAATTATAAATATGAATGCGAATATGATGCTATGTTATTTGAATGATTTTACACGAGAGACCTGGCAAATATTTCTCCTACATGAAATTGGTTTACTAAAATTGTTCGAGAAAACTTAATTTTATAAATAGATAGGACAATATCATTTTTAGGACTTTTTGGATTTTAAACGCAACTTTCTGTTTTTGATACTACTTATATAAAAAAAAACCATAAAACTCTTATTTGCTTTGCGTCAGATATATATATATATATATATATTATATATTGATTTTTTCTTAGTTTTTCCTCGACATATTATTTTTAAACGAGTCGTTTTCCTACAGCGATGCATGAGTATGTAGCAAAGTATGCGATTCCACGTCCTTAGAAACTCCAGCGCCGAGTATAAGTCGTTTTTTTAATTAAAACTTTATAATGGAAAACTTTAGTGCTTTTTGTTCAAGCTTCTATGCATATTTTATTGTGTCTATTCTTTTATATCGTACATTCCGAGATAAAAGGGAAAACTTAGTTACAGAATTCCATTTCATATGTACATAATATTATTCGCTTGGGATGAAATTGTTTTTAAATTTACTTTTGTGGGCTGTGCTTTTTTGTTAAATGATAATCAACATGCTTACTGTTGGTGAAACATTTCTTTAGTAGAAAAATTAATGCCTATACAAAACTGTATCTAGTAGAAAAATTTAAAAAAATTAAAATTAGAAGTTGAAAAGGCGCTAAACTGTAAGGAACTGCTTGACGTCTAATAATATTAAAAATTAAATAGACGATAATGTTTTGATAGTAATATTTTTTTTCTAAAAAACGTGTTAAATTATTTGTTCTGTAGAAAATTAATGCCTATACAAAACTGTATCTAGTAGAAAAATTTAAAAAAAATAAAATTAGAAGTTGAAAAAACGCTAAACTGTAAAGAATTGCTTGACTTCTAATAATATTAAATATCAAATAGACGATAATGTTTTGACAGAAATATTTATTTCTAAAAAACGTAGTATATATATATATATATATATATATATATATATATTAAAATTTTGTGGAATATGTATTCATTAAATTGTAGCCAAAAGCTCATACATACAAAAAGCTCAATCGACGCATAAAATACTTTTAATTGATTTTAAGCTAGATTCTCATCCATACTAGTTTTAAATATAAAATAGGTTTTTTATGTTAATTTTAAAGCATTAAAGTTCTCAAATAATTCATTCTTCACTGAATTTAGTATAAAAATTTCATAAATTTATAGATTAATAAAAGGTAATGTTAAAATAGTACTTTATAAGACATTTTCTCTAGTTTTAACTCGTTACTTCAAACACTTTCTATTTTGATCATAATAAATTCACAAACACAAAACTAAATATTTTGTGATATCCTAAACTTTGTGCCGCACTATAACCTCCGTGGGTAAAAAATATTTAAGAATATTGAGAAGTTTTGCTCTAAAATGAAGTAATTAGAAATTTCTCAGTACATCCGTATGTCTCCTACTTATATTCTGTTAATTTTAAATTTTATACAAATTCTTCTAATTTATATAGGTTTATTATAGAATATATATAAATTTTAGTTTAACGTGTAATCAATACAAATTAAACTATCGACACTAAATAATTCAAAATAAAATTAATAGATATGAGATAAATTAACTTAAAATTAACTAAATTATTGTTATCAATAACGTTGGTTTAAAAAAAATGTATTCTCAAATTATTCTTATAACTTACATGAAAATCTCACTTTCTTCAATCACTTTTAAACTTATCACTACACCAGATCATGCTGGTACTGAATCTTCGACCAAAGTCAAACATCGACTAACATCAAAATCATTTTTACCATCTAATATTAAGAAAAGTGGACATCGAAATAGCCGTTCTACCGGTATCGGTGTTGAGAATATCCCACGGTGCAGCATCCCTTAAAGGAAGGGTTGCGACCGCTGGTCAGGAGAAGAATCTTTTGAACGGGTTTTGAACGGACCTATATATATATATATATATATATATATATAAATATATATATATACATTATTTTTATGGTGATGTATCATATTATAAATTTTAAGTACTAAAATATACCATATAAGCATAAGAATTAATGAATTTTACTAGCTGTAAGCGGAATTCTGTCTTAAGGCAATTAAGGCATCGTGCCTTAAGGCAAATTGCTGGAACTTCCCGTACCTCAATTCAAAATTCGAGTAATTAAAAATAATCCATAATAATCATAATGGTTTGAAACTTTTAATAGAATTTCGAACCATATTAAATCAACTTAAATCATTCTATCTTAAATCATTTATTTTGAAATATTTTGGAAATTCTGAACTTTTTTTCAAAGCAATCGTGCTGCTTTGACTGCATAAAGACGAAATGTCGAAGCGTGTAAACGCCGCGTCGCCGTCTAACGCGTAAACATTCGTACGGAACCCATAGGAATGTAAACAAAATTCATACTTATTGTTAGAATCTCTATAAAATATCTAATTATTTGATGTGCATATGCCTAATGTTTATTTTTGACCGCCAAATGGCTCATTTTTTTACTTTTTTCCTCCATATCTCCGAAGTCGTTGCATCTGCCTTTCCAAAAATTCAAACAATTTTCCACTCAGTTAATACAAACAAAATGTTTTTTGAATTATTCAAATCGGACGATCCGTTCTCTTAAAAACTGAGTTACCGTTTTTGGCACTTTTGCTCCGTAACTTCGGAACGGCTAGACCTGCCTTCGCCAAAAACTAATCAGCACGTCTCCTTATCAATACAAATCGAATGTTTTTTGAATTATTCAAATCGCTTCATCCGTGTTCCCGAAATCGTCGACGAAAATTTGTATCCGCACATACATACACACATGCCACACACACATACATCAATTTTTTTCTAAGGCACGCCAAAATGTTCAGAAACCTCTGAAACGTAAAGATAAATAAAAATTTCCATTTTCGTTTTTTTTGCAATTACTATAACTTGCCCTACGGGAAGTTAATAATAAATTAAATTAAACCTTTACTTGAAATAGGTTTTGCTTAGCAATAGTATAACTTCAGTCCATAAATTGTTTAAAATATTTTTATATTAAATTATCTTAAATTTTGAGTCTTGAAAACCTTCATCATTAGTAACATATTTGCTTAGTTTAAAAAGACTATGGTACTGAAACTGAACATTTTTACGGTCAACGCTTTTACATCAATAGTAAGAGTTATAATTCTCTTAGAATATTAAATTTCCGTTACAATACTTTAAGCAACTGCAATTTTCTAAGAACTTTATCCGCTACCCCTAACTTTAATTTGAAACGGGTTGACGCGCAAGGTCCGAGCGGCGCTGACCGCTGGTCAATACGGGTTGAGAGCGAGTCATTAGCGCGAGATGAATCCAAAACCAGTCGAAGATGAGACAATTCCCACAGATCGAATTTTAACGTCTGGACCAATATTTCAAACTAGTTTATATAAACATATTTGTCTTGGGACGAGATACGAATATCCGCCAGATGCTCCGCATTTTGAAAAGTTGAGAACGTTTCATGCTGGACGTTGAGAATTGAATTAACTTGTTTGAAATTAAATTCCAAATTATGAATTATGAATAATAAAGGAAATGAAATATTGTAAATTCTTTATATTCTCATAAAAATCAAATTATATAGTTTGGCTATATTTAATTTATCATTCTAACCCTTTCCACCCAGATGCCGCCGCTCCAGCGAGAAAATACGACAGAAGCACTAATATTCAAATATTCGCAAGAATTTTGAGCTTGGCTGGTGGTCAAATAGACTTTAATATGATGAACTTGATGATGAACATTGGATTTAATGTTCGAATGCTTTTTTCAGCTCTTTTTTCATCTATTATTATTGAGTACGGTTTGCTTATGAATAAATAAATAATGAATAAATAAATTCTAAATAATTTTATCTTTGTTTACAGAGTTGTAATTAACTTTTACTTATTATTAGAAACTTATATTAATTTTCAGATTTATAGTAAGTATGTATAAATGGTGTATAGTTCAGTTACAATGTCTATACACAGATAGGAAAATTATTTTTTATTATTAACTTCCCGTAGGGCAAGTTATAGTAATAGCAAAAAAATCGAAAATGAAAATTTTTATATATCTTTACGTTTCAAAACTTTCTGAACATTTTGGCATACCTTAGAAAAAATTGATGTATGTGTGTATGTTACAAATAAAATATTTTGATTCCATTTTCTAAGATACTTAAACAATTGAATGTTGGACGATTATTAAGTCCATAATTTTTATTTTATTTTATCTACCCAATTATCCCATTTTCAACCCTTCGTTCCAATGTTGATCGTCAAGGTTTTAATTAGCATTTTGTGCATTCTCAAGCCTGTGTTCAAAGGATCTCACTTCATTAAACACTAACGTCTACAGACAACGGACAATGTCAGCGCATCCAGCTACGGTCGAGCAAATTCTTTTATGACACGTACAAGGGAATTAAACGCCCTTCACGAAGGGATGGATAACGGTTAACGCAGGATCGAGCTCACATCGAGGCGACCCTGAAGAGCGCAAAAAATTCAAAGACAATAAGGGTGTAGGAGTATGAAAATACATGCATTTTTTTATTTTTTTTAAGATATAGAAGAATGTTTTATATGGTACATCTGAACATGTTAATCGAACAAAATTTTGCTCACTAAATCATTTATTATTTTCAACGTGAATGAGAATTTATCTTATATTAGATATTTAGTAACGAAAATGATACTCTTAAATTTTACTAAACGTGTTTATTAATATTATTCGATCCCTGTAAATTCCCCATTATTCAACTATTTCCATGTTAGGTTAAATCCATTATCGATATCGATTGGCGGAATCATAATTCTGTGTAAATGAAGCATTAATAACAATCCCCGGTCTAAGCAAAACAGAGCGGATAACAAACCCTTATCAAACTTTGAATCACTAATGAATCACCTCCTTCAGCCAAGGCAGAAACGCTCAAACATATCGGAACCGGTGGCCCAGACGCTATATCTGGCCATCCAATCTCTTCCAAGCCGAACAGAGAGAACAGTTAGAGAGATCGCCGGTGATAAGTTTTGAAATAGTATATTGAGTACCAAGATGAAATTATAGTAATGCAAGGAATAAAAATGATAGCAATTTGAATTCAGAGAAAATTATTGGCTCCGATAAATATTTAGACAGGGCGGGACAGGCAGCTCTAATTTGAGTTTTGTTATAACCAAACTACACACGTCTATTTTTTTAAATTTATCACGTGTAGCGACTTCGCCCGATTGAAGGCAATGTCTGGTTACAAATCTGTTGCCCTATGGTTGAGTACTATCATACTTTACTTGTTTGTGAGAAAATGGCGGTGGATCTTTTTATCAACGAGTCTTCAAGCCTCGCTCTACCTATTTGTTGGTTTCAAGGAAAATCTTTGTGCATCTCAACTGATTTACATGCAGATTGTGTTCAACTTTATCAGAAGCCTAATGATAGCATAGACGTAATCAAATGCAAATCACAGCTCTGAACATGTACCATTAGATCTTTAATTCCGCTATTCCACTGGTGAAAAAAATGCAAATTATTTTCAACATCTCACAGTAGTTGAGATGGCAACGTTGCAGTACAACTTTTGTTTCTTGTTCCAAATACCTTCTCCAGCTCTTCCTCTAAGAACTATCCGCACGCACAGATATTGCATAGGTTGCAGCCTCTCCAGGATACTCGCCGAGTGCCATTCAGGCAAGTTTCAATATATTCCAACAGCAAATATTCAGCGGACTAGAGTCAGCCAGCGAACCGTCTAACATTTCTCAAGCCGAGGCCGCAATATGCACCGCATCATATATAGCAGACTTGTATTGGCGTGGAATCTCTATACTCTCTCCACAGTGGAATGAGGTTTATTTCATGGCACTAATAGCCCTATTGTTAAATTGCTCTGTATAATTAATATCTATTCACCAGAAATGTTATCAATACAGTAAAGGGCGCGCAGCGCGTGCGAAATCACCTCGACTTATACGAGAAATTTGATTTTGGCCGGATGCTACT
>NW_020537758.1:15477342-15495830 GCF_003426905.1 Ctenocephalides felis | reverse complement strand
GGAAGAGTAGAATCTTGTTTGAAATAAACCTTAAGTAAGAAAAATTAATTTCTGAAAATTGTAACAAATGCCGCCACTACATGTTCACTATCACAGTTGTGGGATGCCTACGAGAAATCGTACACCTTCAATAGATATTTTTTTATGGGATTAAAACTCAATAAATAGACTGAAGAAATTATACTCTATCAGAGTGAAATGTTAATTTTTCATTCTAGAAGTGAAAAAGCAAAATAAATATAGTGACAAAAATATTTAAATCTGATAAAAAATATAACCATGAAAAGGGCTAGTAAATATTAGTCAAATTATTAGACCATTTAAAATTAAATAAAGATAGAGTAAATGTTAAAATTAGTGGACAAAGTAGAGAATTTGCTTTCTCAGATTTTTCGTATTTAGATCCATCCAATCTGCATCGATTTTGTTGTATATCTCGTTTCCACCCTGGTTATAGATAGATACCTATACGCTTAGTATGGCATCGCGTTATCTAGTTTATTCCGAGCCATCGCTTCTGAATTCTGCCCGCACACCCTGTGGCCGTCCCCGGCATCGTATGGGGCTATGAGCCGTGTTTTGCTCAGACTTAACCCTTTCCTTACCCATAATACATCAACCGTTCTATGGTATCTTTCGTTGCCGTCCCACGCATTCGTCGTAGAATAGAATGCTTCTACTGTGCGATATTAAGCTCTGTCTATTCTCTCTACGAAAGCTCTAGATGCTTGTAGGACGATAAGCTTCGGCCGGTGGAGACGGTAAGCTCAAGTTTTTAATTGCTCGCCTCATTACAGAGAGGGGTAAGCGGGCACGAAATGTAAAACATCTTTGAACTTAATCAAGATAAATGCCTACTGTTTTATCTAACTGCAAGAAGAGTGTTTTATGCCAATAATGTTAATTTTTTTTTTCAACAAAATATCAAAATTTAAGATCTTCTTAATTAAAACTTAACTACTATAATATTAATTTTATAAAAGCTTTCAGGCTTATAAGCAAAAAGATGGCAAAATATAAGTTTTCAAAAATATAACAAAAATTTGCACAACTTTGTAATTGAATCTTATTACACCTTTTGTTATTTTATTCTTGCTTATTTATTATATTTTTTGTTAGTAAATAGGTTATTCAAGTTCAAGTCTTAGCATTTTTTATTTTTTATTTATAATATTTGAGCATTGACCAGAACTTAACAATTTTATATGCTATTATAATGATAATACTTAAATGATTACATCATTTTTATTAATTATGGAATCCCAAAATGTCGTCCCATCTATGAGCATTCTTATTACAATTTTTTAAATGGGCAGAATTTTTTATTGATGCAGCAATGCCTATTTTCATTTGGAAACATGTCGCTATCTATATTTCCAAATTAAAACTGGTAACAACACTGCTAATTCAAATCTCATAGCTCCAACCATTAATTCACAGGCGAGCTCAAAAATCTTTGCAATTATTATACATATTTAAGTACGAGTGCTAAACTCATTCATTGAATAATAATAATAATAATTAAATAATAATAAATAAAATAAATAAATAAATAAATTGATGCATGTAATATAAGAGCTATTTTCTCTTGGAAACATGTTGCTATCTACATTCTTAAATAAAAACCAATATTCCTACTGCTTGACATCCGTCTGCCCGATGCACGTATTGAACTGGGAATCTCTAATTCAAAGTCCATTGCTCTAATCTCCAACCCACGAGCAAGCAATCGAATTTATAAACAAATTTCCTAAACCTTTCTTAAACCAAACTCATATTTTATACGCGATGACTATTTAAAATGGAATATTTTGGGGACCTAAAGCAACACTTATGGTAAATTTAGATTAAAATAAAATAATGCCATAAGCTGAGAGAACTAATTTTTAAACTTCGCGATTTCGAAAACTTTTTCGCCAACGATTGTCCCCACGCAAAATGTCTTTGTAAAGTCAGCGACGCGGTTGGGTTTCGCGTACATTCTCATGAAAGCTGAAAGCTTTCTGGTAGAGAGCTAGGACCAGGAGTTCCGGACCAGGAGGTAGTTCTAGGAATTCGCCACGGTGGGCAACGTCTCATAGGGCGTGAAGCGTATTACGTAACATTCCAAAATTATAATGCGGCATGCGGACGACGGAGGCCTCGTCCTTTGTAAAGCAGAGCTTGAAAACTTTTTTAACTTTCAGAAACTTAGATAATTAAAATTGCGTTTATGTATTTTTTATATCTCTACGTTGCACGACCATCTGATGGTTTTAGTATGAGTATACAAAGTCTTTCTTCAAATATGTATTTTTTTAGGATAATGCCTATAACCAACTCATGATCTTTTTTATTGCTGGAACTCATATTGTAGATACGAATTTTTTATATTACATTACTATATTCATATCAAATCAAAGATATTTTTGGATTTGATAATTTATGACTTGATGACTTGTAAGAATAATCAGTTGTGAGTCTTGAACTTATACATTTTCTTTCTAGATTATATTTTATCGAGTTGTTCAATATTTAAAAATATTACTTTACATCAGTGATTCCCAAAGTGGTCCAAATGGACCCCCAGGAGTCCATGGCAACTTTCAAGGGTCCACGGCAGAAAAAACAAAATTTGAGGGTCCATGAAATAAAAATGGGTTCATATTTACGCCATATTTAGAAATTAACCAAAAAGTAAAGAAAAACATTACATATGAATGGTAAAGTATAGTAACAATGTGTGTTAGGTTTCATCAAAATTGCAACATGCATTTTTGAGAACATACCATCTGTTTAAATGTTAGTATTGAGCGCGGAGCGAGCCACCCATCAACCTTGAATATCTCAGAAACTATTGCATGTTTCAACTTTAAATTTCTGTCATATATTTAGTAAAGTGTTGTAACAATGTATGTCACGTTTCATCAAAATCGAATTATGCATTTTTGAAAACGAACAATCTGTTTCAATACCATTATTGAGAGCGGAGCCAGCCAGCCATCCATCAACTTCGTATATCTCAAAAACTATTGAATGTTTCAACTTTAAATTTTTGTCAAATATTTAGTAAAGTATAGTAACAATGTGTGTCAAGTTTCATCAAAATCGAATTATGCGTTTTTGAGACACACCGTCTTAGGATGGTTGGAGGAATAGTTCAACCATGAATTCAAAGCAATTTTGTGGGTTGATTTATTATTTATAAAAAACATCCCAAGGAGTCCACGGCATCAACAAGTTTGGGAACCTATGCTTTACTCGGTAAACTTGATTTGCCGACTACTGATTTTGACTATTAGGAGAACGTCTTTTATAGAAATCTCGACTTTTAGTGTAGAGATCATAAAGTATATTAATAGAGATTGTTTTAATGAATCGTTCAATAATAAATATTATAACTATTATTTTACCAGTAAGCACAACTTATCTACTACTGCTCTATACTATTAGAGAAACGTCTTTATTGAGTCTTTAGTTTTAGTGTAGAGGTCATGAAGTATAACAAGCAAAAATATAACTAGTGGGGTGGGTGGCATCGTGCCTTAAGGCAAATTGCTGGAACTTCCCGTACCGTAACGAAATGTTCGAGGAATATTGAATGTTTTCAAATAGATTATTATAAATATTGTAACATTGTCTAATATTTATAAGAATTATATAAACTGAATTGCAGAGTTGAAATACTATAGTCAGAATTAAAAATAAAATCTGAATTATTTTCGATATACAAAAAATTAAAAAAAAAAAAAAAAAAAAAAAAAAAAAAAAATGGTACAAATTTTTTTTTCCTAAATCAATTATTTTGTTAAGACAAGCAGAAAGTTTTTTGAATCAATTGAATCGGACGCTTAGTTCTCTCAAAAACTGCCATTTTTTGTACATTTAGCTCTGTATCTCCAAAATGGCTGGGCCTGCCTTTGCGAAAAACTAATAACCCCTTCTCCCAATCATTACTAATAGAATGTTTTTTAGATCATTCAAATCGGATGCTCCGTTCTCTCAAAAACTCGATTTCTATTTTCTGCAATCTTTGCTCCTTATCTCCGTAACTGCTGGACCTGTCTTTGCCAAAAACTAATCAGCTCTTCTCCTTATTAATAGGAATCGAATGTTTTTTAAACCATTCAAATCGGTTGATCCGTACGCCCCAAAAACGTGGGCGAAAATTTGTATCCATACATACATACACACACACACACACACACACACACACACACATCCATTTTTTCTGAGGTATGCCAAAATGTTCAGAAACCTTCAAAACGTCGAGAAATGTAAAAATTTTCAATTCCGATTTTCGGCCCATTACAATAACTTACCCTACGGGAAGTTAAAAATGCACGATTATTAAAAACTTCCTATACTTCCAATACCTCCAATACAATTTCAAAAATTCAATCAGAACCGAAAAGGCAAAATCTTTTCGATGTGAATTTGCTTTGAGTTTCAAATTGAATGCATGTTCTTGCGCTTTATTCACCATCACATACTTTGATCTCAAATGAAGAAAATGTGTTATTTAAATTATCTATTAAGGTAGTCTATAGCAATAGCCCAAAGGCATAGGTTTAATAATAGTTCTAGGTTTATACAATATTTTGTCGATCTATTACATTTAATTTCCCTATAAATTCATATTACGAGCGGCATAGTCCAGCTAGCGTTTCCTTCGCCCCATTTATATTACGTTCCTAATTAAAGCAGCTCTCATCTGATCTTACCGGCCTTCGGGTACTATACGGTGGCTCTTAAAGTAATAATTGTTCAAAAGTGATATTAGACCCAGACATATATCCATATAACGTACACAGTCTCAAATGCGGGATCATTTATATGCATATGATGTTACACAATAGATGATTTCGCTACAAGTTTCCTTATCGCACACTATATCATGTTAATAGCGGGACACGCTAGCGGGCAAGGGTCGCTTGCATTACCATAGAGATGTGGTTATACGACCACCGTGGGCGATGCCTCAGCCTCAGCCTCGGTCTCGGCTTCTACTCGCGTGCTACGACTTTGCCAAATGACCAAAGTAGCCGAGGACCTTTCGAGGGCAACAGCAAACTACGGACTATGGGCTGCCGGAACTTCGTACTCGATGTATCTTGCAGAGGATGGCATAATAGTAACAGCGAGAAATTCATTTCCTAATGAAATTGTACTTTGAATTTTTTGTAAATAATATAAAAATTAAGATTTGACACGACCACAATCATAAACAAATATGTGATCGAGCGATTTAGACTTATTGAGGATTTTTTTGACAACGGAAATTGATGCTTCATCTTCATTCCTGGCATAATATAAGAATATTCGAGTAATTTATTAGGTATTGTTATAAATATTTGTAAAAATAACATTGTTCTGTAATGACACTTATTATTCAACATACGCATAGTCATCAGACTACAATTTCGTAGTACAGCACATATATGGGAAGGATAGAATAGAATAGAATAGAACTTTATTCAATAGTCATTCTTAACACTGAATCATTCTAAAAATTCATTTATATAAGGATTATTTAGTTAATAATATCTGACTATATTTTTAAAAGTGTTTAGGGCAAAAAAGTTTAAAATTTTTATAATATAGAGAAAATTATTTTTGGAAATATGGTAATATATTTACAATCATTATTCCGGTTAATATAAACTAATAATTTACGATTTGATTACGATATTACAAGCTTTGATTCAAATTCAATATAGTCTATGTACTAATCTGTGTATTCAATTTTGAATTTTACGGTTGCTAATTAATAATCACACAGTGCAATCAAGAAAGAAGTAATAAGCGTAATATGCGCTTCTTGAAACGTGATGGGATTAAAAACCTACTTTTTAAATTCATAAATTAAGAAAAAATAGTAGAAATCCATTAGGGGGCCTCCATTAATCATGTGAAGCATTTAGTGGAAGGGGGAAAATTGACAAATAATCACGAAAAATCACCTGGGAGAGGGAGGGATCTAGTAAAATATTACGTATATTTTTCACCCAGATTTTCAAAAAAGGCAAAAATTTTACGTTTTTTTCGTAAATTGGAAAAAACGTTAGGAAAATTTTATGTAACAAAAATACATAATCACACGAAGGAATACAAAAATTCAATATCACCAAGTATCGCCGAAGGAAGGTGAGCTCCAAAAATCCCTAAAAAATCACGTGATTAATGAGCACCCCCTTAACAAATACTCTAACTTTTAATATATGACTGACAGGTTTATTATAATATATAAAAATATGTATGATATTAAAATAAAATATTTTTAGTTTATTAAAATCATTTTTACTAATTACCTCATTTGAGCAAAAAGTTCACCAACTCTCCGTTTCCAATGCAAATTATTCTTATACAGAGTTGTTTGATTTCTATACAGGTATTATTTTGTCTGTACCGCAGTCGCAAATTAATTCAGGTAATAAATATATTATGGTATTCAGATTTTACGACTATTATTTCTGTCTATTTCCGCAATCATAAAACGTACAATAAAAAGAAAAATTTAATGTTTGTTTTAGTAATTATAAAAAATAATAAAAAATGCGGTTTGTAATTGGATTTTGATTATTTCGGTATATTGCAGAATTAATTGTAAATTTTTAAGCTAGTACTGAATTTGCTATTTTGAAAAAAATCTAAAAAATTATATAACTAAAATATTTATAGATGTATTTGAGTCACGTTTGTAGCAATTGGAACACAAGATACAAGAGAAACTTATATAAATAAAATATCCAACCTCAGGTTTAGTACAAAAAGTGATGCTGGTTGTGCTCAACGTGAGAGCGTTCATTTCAGTAGATGAGTTTGAATCAATCTTTCATTTGTAATTCTGTTTTCTGGAAACTGGGACTAACTTAGTCAGTAATCAAATCCGGCTGTCAAGAACTTTTGTAATATAATTTTACATGTCATTGCAATGCCTGAACCTCTAAGGTCTTTATTGAAATTACTCTACCTGAGTGAAAATATTATAATATTCACTCAGAAAAAATATTATATTTAGCGTTTTTCTCGAAATTTTAATGATACTATTTAAAGCATATACTTTTTGCAATACCCTACACAATATGTTTCTCTAAAACAATATATTGGATTTCTGCCAATATCCGTTCAACATTGGATAACTCGGTAGCAAACCTGCTACCTCCGCCTCTCTATCTATACCTCGAGTTATCTTAGCAGAATCCCCAGTTCGTATCGTATTCATCATATGCCAATACACGATATCTGAGTGTACTAACTTATTAATAACGTTCGCCGCAGTCTGCATAGCCATGGCGAGAGTTTACAGCATGTTTCACGATGTAGAAGTTTCCTATGAGAGCCATATAGTTATCGATGGCCTGGCTTCCCAACTATTACCATTACGACGCCCCATCTCCTTCATGTTAGTAATCATAGCTTTGGGTACAATAAGGGTAACGGCTACGAATATTCCCTTTTGCTAACCCTTGCGAGAAAGTTCTAAAGCAATTTGAATTTTTCTTCCGAGTTCGACGATCGAGTGGCGTTATACACTCCCGCCAATGGTAGGAAAGTAGTAAAGGAAATAACTTTCGTTGCGGTAAATTATATTATTCAGTTCATTTTAATTAGTAAATAATATTATCTATTAAAACATTTTTTCTTAAAACAAATGAAAAATGCCAAATTGATGAACTAGCAAATTATTCAAAGAAATTGATATATTTTTTTACCATAAACAAGATGTCCACGATCCATGCTATTGCGAATATTTCATATCTTACTGTTTTTACTATTTTCAATATTTTAAAATCTAATCGTTGAAATACTATATATTGCCATTAATATTTTTTGTTAAAACTTATAAAATCTATATCCAATTTTAATGTAAGTGTTTATTCTGAACTAAGAAGATTTTACTAAAAATTCTTACACATCATTATTTCAATGACACACTTGGATTACAAATATCTATTCGTTTCACTGTTTTACATTAAAAATCACATTTTCAATATTTACAATAGAAGGTAGTTTAAACGAAAACTATTTTCGTGAGCATCCATTTAACAGATCTTACAGTCACCCCGTTCTTTAGAAGATTTTTTTATGAATTATTTAACTAGTTTATAACTAATAACTTAAAAGTCCGTGAGTAAACAGTTTTATAACCATTATCTCAAAAACAAGTAAAGCTAGGAATTTTTTAACAATATTTAAAAGTAGAGGGAGAAAAATGTATAAACATTCATCACTCTGATTCTTTCGATAATACTTTTGGGAAATAAATGGCAATGTTTGAAAATCCGTAACAAAAGTATTATTTGCGTTGTTATTTGTTTTGGTTGTGACTACTGTTGATTAGTTTACGAGACCTTAAAATAGTTTTTAAACTATACATTATTTAATTGGTAATTGTATAAGATATATATATATATATAATATATATATATATTTAACTGCTGATTTTTAAGATAGATTCAACAATTTTTATACACAGCCTCTATAAAAGCTTACACATGGGTGGGGCAAAAAGGAGCAGCTAAACTTTTATACTCGCAAAAATGTAAACAAAAATAGTTAAGAAAAGTAGTTTTGCAAAGTATAAATAAATAGTTTTTCGTACTCTGCTGATAAATATTTCTAACGAAATACCAGATCAAGGTTCTATACATCGTTATTTTGGTAATAAATGTACCAGTGAAATTTATATTTTGCATTGGCTTAATAATGTAGCTATTATGTCGTGAGATCTCTTTAAAATTAAATAAAAAACATTAGACATGTTTTTACTCCGCCTATGTGGTAAGAAGGACGATTTGTAAAATTTGAGAAAACAGCAGAATAAAACATATTTTTACGATGATGAATTTGCTGGAAGTTTTACTGAACATAGTCAGATAGTTGTAAGTTTGATATAATGTGTTATTTGTTGTTATAAAATTCATAATATTCTCATTATGCGTACTGTAAGACAGAGAAACAGATGTTTCCTAAAACAGGAATTTAAATCAATAAAAAAACACAAAATAAATTTCTAAGAGTGCTAATTACTTTTTATTTTATAATAAACAATTATAGTATGATCTTTCTGATTGCCGTATGTTTATAATTAATCAATTTGGTTCAAAATTAAATACTGAAAATGTACTTAAAAAATATTTTATATAAAAAAGTTTATTTAAATTTAAGAATGAAACCGAAGTGGAGAATATTGATAATTTATATTCTGTTGCGACCGAAATTAAATGTAAATTTTTTAATCAAAGTGGTTATGTAGAAATCTTACAACACTCATGATACCAAAACAAATATTATTTTTTCCCATAACAAACGCCCCAGAAAGTCTTAGAATCTACAAACACGCGCTGCACTACAATTTTCCCCAAGTCCTCCCTCCCTCACCCTCCTCTCCCTCTAGCGATCTCCTACGGACAAGCAGCGAGCGCGCTCTTAGTATCCCCATACCGCCCTTAGCGAGATATCTCTGCTCGGCGGCGGCCTCTTTCGCGCTGTCGTTCTCTCTCTTATAAAAGCTTCTACGCCGTTACTCGGCTCCCGGCTACGGCGCTACGATGGGCGTTGCCATGGCATCGGCACTTCGCAAGAATCGCTCTAGATATTGCGAACTTATCGTACGGAGAATACGGACTCACACCAAGGGATTTAATTCTGAGGGAATTCGGACAATCCGCGAGATATATATATATATATATATATATATATATATATATCTTGATAGTTTTTTCGACGTTGAAACATATTTCAAAGTAACTAGCAGCCCATTCGTCGAAATAAAAAGGTTTAAAGTATAAAAACTTTTATTTATACGTTTCGACACAAGATGCGTGTCATCATTCAGCAACACAGGACAAAAACACTCAACAAAAATTTAATTTAAAAATTAAACTTAATAGCATATTAGAGAAAAACATTTTTTTAGAAAAAATTATGAATAACTAAAAGATTTGAAAACTAATTTGACTAAAAGTTATGAAATGTAACATCGTAAAACAAGTAACACGCCCATACCGAGCACCAAACTCGACTGAGTCTAATATGCTATTAAGTTTAATTTTTAAATTAAATTTTTGTTGAGTGTTTTTGTCATGTGTTGCTGAATGATGACACGCATCTTGTGTCGAAACGTATAAATAAAAGTTTTTATACTTTATACCTTTTTTATTTTGACGAATGGGCTGCTAGTTAGTTTAAAATATGTTTCAACGTCGAAAAAACTATCAATATATATATATATATATATATATATATATATATATATATATATATATAACAAATACTAATGGGTAGTACTGCTTTAAAGCAAAGAGTTAAACTAGAACTCGATTTAGTGAAAAATAATTCAATGGAAACTTCCATTACCATTTCACACCGCTAAAATGAATAATTTTCTATTGACCGGAAATATTTTGGATCTATATTTTCAAGTGAGCTTCGTTCGAACTCACGACCGCGTCCTCACAAGTCCGTGAGCTTAATCATTATATATATATATATATATATATAATATTTATCATCTGCTCATTTATTTATTGGCAAATTCAATATTATATTCTGATAAAATTCTAAAACATGTATTTTGTTATTATAGATTTTTATATCATTTTTCTTCTTTTTTAATATATTTAAATTCATACTTCTACATATTAATGTTTATATATAATATTAAAAACTTAACATATAAAGTATGTTTACATTATACCTAATGATTTATTAGTAATGCTATTGAGATGTTTAGGTAGGTTTGTAATTGGTAAATGCATTTTTACTACTTTAACAACAAAAAATATTTTAGTTGGTAACTCGTGGAAAATCGTCGAGATAACTAATATGAAAACACTATAGAATATAATATATTCTAGAAAAATTTATTTAAAGGATAAATTAACTAAATAAGACCTCATAGTATATTTTATACTGGTTTATAATTATTTTTAATATTTTAATAACATTATGAATGAATCAATTTTATGCAGATTTATGTTATGTTTTTTCATTTAAACATTTAAACTGAATTGAAAATTTATAAACAAATTTAGTATTAGCTTTTCAATAACCCATATTGTTCTAATATTTGTTTGAATTTATCTTTTATTCAGTACTGCAACTGCGACCAAGGTATTAATTTTACAAACTATGCAGAATATTTTCATACTTGTATTTGAAATGGACAGTATTGTGCCATCTCGATAATCAAATATATCTTAAGCATTTATATCAACATATCTGATTTATAGAGAATTCCTATACCTCAGAATTAATATGAATGCGAATCTGATGCTATGTTATTTGAATGATTTTACACGAGAGACCTGGCAAATATTTCTCCTTACATGAAATTGGTTTACTACTTTATTGGTTTACTACTTTATAACTGTTCGAAGAAATTTAATTTCATAAATATTAATTTATTTGACATATTATATTGATATTTCTAGTATTTTTGAAAACATCATGTCTACGATTTTTGGATTCTAAACGTCGTCGCAAATAACTGATTTTAAAACAACTTACATAAAAATTCATAAAACTCTTATTTGCTTTGCGACAGATTTATATATATATATATATATATATATATATATATATAAATATATATATTCTTAGTTTTTCCTCGACATATTATTTTTAAACGAGTCGTTTTCCTATAGCGATGCATGGGTATGTAGCAAAGTATGCGATTCCACGTCCTTAGAAACTCCAGCGCCGAGTATAAGTCGTTTTTTTAATTAAAACTTTATAATGGAAAACTTTAGTGCTTTTTGTTCAAGCTTCTATGCATATTTTATTGTGTCTATTCTTTTATATCGTACATTCCGAGATAAAAGGGAAAACTTAGTTACAGAATTCCATTTCATATGTACATAATATTATTCGCTTGGCATGAAATTGTTTTTAAATTTCCTTTTGTAGTCTGTGCTTTTTTGTTAAATGATAATCAGCATGCTTATTGTTGGTAAATCATTTGTTTAGTAGAAAAATTAATGCCTGGACAAAACTGTCTTTAGTAGAAAAAAATTAAAGCAGGTAAAAAAGTGCTAAACTGTAAGGAATTGCTTGATTTCTAATAATATATTAAATATCAAGCAGATCATAACGTTCTGATAGTAGTATATATATATATATATATATATATATATTCCATTAAAATTTTCTGGAATATATATTCATTTAATTGTAGCCAAAAGCTTATAGATACAATAAGCTCAATCGACGCATAAAATACTTTTCATTGATTTTAAGCTAGATTCTCATTCATACAAATTTTAAATAAAAAATAGCTTTTCTATGTGAATTTTAAAACAATACAATTTTCAAATAATTCATTTTTCACTGAGTTGAGTAAAAATATTTTATAAATTTAAATAAAATAGTACTCTATGAGACATTTTCTCTACTTTTAACTACTTAATTCAAACACTTTCTATTTTGATCATAATGAATTCACAAACACAAAACTATGGGTGAAATTTCTTTATGTTTGAGCTTTTCACCAAACTATAAACTATAAAAACTATGTATTTTGGGATATCTTATACTTTGTGCCGCACTATAACCTGCGTTGCTTCTATGGGTAAAAATTATTTTAGAATACTGAGAAGTTTTGCTCTAAAAGAAAATATTTAGACATTTCTTTTTACAACCTTTTGTTTCCTAGTTACATTCTATTAATTTTAAATTTTATACAATTTTTTCTAATTTATATGGGTTTATTTTACGTTATGCCGTTTTAAAAATTTTAGTTTGCCGTGTAATCAATACAATTTGAACTATCGACACAAACAAATTCAAAATAAAATTAATAAATATGAGATAAAATAACTCAAAGTTACTAATAAAATAGAATATATTAAAAATATCATTGTTATCCATAACGTTGGTTTTAAAAAATATCATCTCATATTATTCTTATTAACTTACATGAAAATCTCACTATCTTCAATCACTTTTAAACTTATCACTACAACAGATCATGCTGGTACTGAATCTTCGACCAAAGTCAAACATCGACTAACATCAAAATCATTTTTACCATCTAATATTAAGAAAAGTGGTCATCGAAATAGCCGTTCTACCGGTATCGGTGTTGAGAATATCCCACGGTGCAGCATCCCTTAAAGGAAGGGTTGCGACCGCTGGTCAGGAGAAGAATCTTTTGAACGGGTTTTGAACGGACCTATAATATAAATATATATATATATATATATATATAAAATATATATATATATATATATATATATATATATATATACATATATATACCTATATATACATATTAAACTTTATTTTTATTGTCGATATTTTTTTAGTATTAAAATATATAAGCACCAAGAATAATATTGAAATGAATTTTATAAATAATGAATTAAATTGAATCTTTACTTGAAATAAGTTCTACTTAACGATAGCATAACTTTAGTCCATATATTATCGAAAATATTTTTTATATTGAGTTATCTGAATTTTTTTATTTTGAAGATCTTGCCAGATATGTGCTTAATTTAGATAGACTATAGTACTGAAACTAAACATTTTTACGGTCTACGCTTTTACCTTAATAGTAAGTGTTATAATTCTCTTACTACAGTAGAATCCGCTTAGTATGGCATCGAAGGGACGCCGAAATCTTGTCATACTAACCGGTCGTCATACAAAGCATACTGAAGAAAAACTTTTTAATATGTAAATATGTTACATATTTCAGCAATTTAAAAGAAAAGCCTGTACAAACATTTTAATTGAAAATAAAAATGACACATATTAAAATTTAATATAAAATAAAATTGACTTAGGGTAGGACGGGGCAAAAAGGTCCAATTTGACTTTCAGTAATTATACTGTCTAAACCCAATGAACAACCTTGCAGCACATAACACACATAAAATAAGCATCTGTCGAACTATGTACAGAAAAATATTTTGTTTACTATTTTTTTTTTAAATTTGGTATCTGATCCATTTTACCTCACATACGTGGTACATATGTGAGGTATACATTTATACATTTTTTGCCCTCTAATATCAAATATTTTTGTTAAAAAAAAATCTAATTTCATTTATTTACGAGATATCCGTGGTGAACCATTAATAATTAACCATAAACATGCAAATGTGATTTTTTAATGTAAGTAATCAGTAATTTTGGATTGATTTCTTTACATAATTTTATTGTAAAAACAGTCCCTGGTGTTATTATGCACAAAAGACATAGAAATTGCTTTCGTAGACTTGGCCACATTATGTAAAATCATGTCGGTCATTATAACTAGACATAATTTTTTGCAAAAATGGGTCATTATAAGCGACATGTCAATGTAAGCGATGTCAATATATCCGACTGGACAGCTGTTATTTTAAGGTATTTTATATGGAAACCAAACTTCCCAGTGCGATTACGTCATAATAAGCGGTTGTCAATATATTCGGCGTCATACTAATCGGATTCTACTGTATATTAAATTTCCTTTCACTTTAAGCAACTGCAAATTTCTAAGAACTTTATCCGCTACCCCTAACTTTAATTTGAAACGGGTTGACGCGCAAGGTCCGAGCGGCGCTGACCGCTGGTCAATACGGGTTGAGAGCGAGTCATTAGCGCGAGATGAATCCAAAACCAGTCGAAGATGAGACAATTCCCACAGATCGAATATTAACGTCTGGACCAATATTTCAAACTAGTTTGAATAAACATATTTGTCTTGGGACGAGATATGAATATCCGCCAGATGCTCCATATTATGAAAAAACTGAGAACATTTCATGCTGGACGTTGAGAATTGAATTAACTGGTTTGAAATTAAATTCCAAATTATGAATTATAGATAATAAAGGAAATGAAATATTATTGTAAATTCTTTATATTTCTCATAAAAATCAAATTATATAGTTTGGCTATATTTGATTTATCATTCTAACCCTGTTCACCCAGATGCCGCCGCTCCAGCGAGAAAATACGACAGAAGCACTAATATTCTAATATTCGCAAGAATTTTGAGCTTGGCTGGTGGTCAAATAGACTTTAATATGATGAACTTGATGATGAACATTGTATTTAATGTTCGAATGCTTTTTTCAGCTTTTTTTTCAGAAGCAAAATTCGTGCAGCTATTATGATTATTATAAAATTACTATCTGTTTAATATTAATTATAAATAAGCTTGACAAGAGCCTGAAATAATATCTATTATTATTAAGTATGGCTTGCTTATGAATAAATAAATAAATGAATAAATAAATTCTAAATAATTTTATCTTTGTTTACAGAGTTGTAATTAACTTTTACTTATTATTAGAAACTTATATTAATTTTCAGATTTATAATAAGTATGTATAAATGGTGTATAGTTCAGTTACAATGTCTATAAACAGATAGGAAAATTATTTTTTATTATTAACTTCCCGTAGGGCAAGTTATAGTAATCGCAAAAAAATCGAAAATAAAAATTTTTATATATCTTTACGTTTCAAAACCTTCTGAACATTTTGGCATACCTTAGAAAAAATTGATGTATGTGTGTATGTTACAGATAAAATATTTTGATTCCATTTTCTAAGATACTTAAACAATTGAATGTTGGACGATTATTAAGTCCAGAATTTTTATTTTATTTTATCTACCCAATTATCCCTTTTCAACCCTTCGTTCCAATGTTGATCGTCAAGGTTTTAATTAGCATTTTGTGCATTCTCAAGCCTGTGTTCAAAGGATCTCACTTCATTAAACACTAACGTCTACAGACAACGGACAATGTCAGCGCATCCAGCTACGGTCGAGCAAATTCTTTTATGACACGTACAAGGGAATTAAACGCCCTTCACGAAGGGACGGATAACGGTTAACGCAGGATCGAGCTCACATCGTGGCGACCCTGAAGAGCGCAAAAAATTCAAAGACAATTTGGGTGTAGGAGTATGAAAATACATGCATTTTTTATTTTTTTTAAGATATAGAAGAATGTTTTATATGGTACATCTGAACATGTTAATCGAACAAAATTTTGCTCACTAAATCATTTATTATTTTCAACGTGAATGAGAATTTATGTTATATTAGATATTCAGTAACGAGAATGATACTCTTAAATTTTACTAAACGTGTTTATTAATATTATTCGATCCCTGTAAATTACCCCATTATTCAAATATTTCCATGTTAGGCTAAATCCGTTATCGATATCGATTGGCGGAATCATAATTCTGTGTAAATGAAGCATTAATAACAATCCCCGGTCTAAGCAAAACAGAGCGGATAACAAACCCTTATCAAACTTTGAATCACTAATGAATCACCTCCTTCAGCCAAGGCAGAAACGCTCAAACATATCGGAACCGGTGGCCCAGACGCTATATCTGGACATCCAATCTCTTCCAAGCCGAACAGAGAGAACAGTTAGAGAGATCGCCGGTGATAAGTTTCGAAATAGTATATTGAGCACCTAGATGAAATTATAGTAATGCAAGGAATAAAAATGATAGCAATTTGAATTCAGAGAAAATTATTGGCTCCGATAAATAATTAGACAGAGCAGGACAGGCAGCCCCAATTTGAGTTTTGTGATAACCAAACTACACACTTTTTAAAATTTATCACGTGGTAGCGACTTCGCCCGATTGAAGGCAATGTCTGGTTACACATCTGTTGCCCTATAGTTGAGTACTATCATACTTTACTTGTTTGTGAGATAATGGTGATGGATCTTTTTATCAACGATAAAAATCCAGACTCGCTCTACCTATTTGTTGGTTTCAAAGAAAATCTTTGTGCATCTCAACTGATTTACATGCAGATTGTGTTCAACTTTATCAAAAGTCTAATGATAGCATAGACGTAATCAAATGCAAATCACAGCTCTGAACATGTACCATTAGATCTTTAATTCCGCTATTCCACTGGTGAAAAAAATGCAAATTTTCAACATCTCACAGATTAGTTGAGATGGCATCGTTGCAGTACAACTTTTGTTTCTTGTTCCAAATAACCTTCTCCCAGCTCTTCCTCTAAGAACTATCCGCACGCACAGATATTGCATAGGTTGCAGCCTCTCCAGGATATCTCGCCGGAGTGCCATTCAGGCAAGTTTCAATATATTCCAACAGCAAATAATATTCAGCGGACTAGAGTCAGCCAGCGAACCGTCTAACATTTCTCATAGCCGAGACCGCAATATGCACCGCATCATATATAGCAGACTTGTATTGGCGTGGAACTCTCTATACTCTCTCCACAGTGGAATGAGGTTTATTTCATGCACTAATAGCCCTATTTGTTAAATTGCTCTGTATAATTAATATCTATTCACCAGAAATGTTATCAATACAGTACAGGGCGCGCAGCGCGTGCGAAATCACCTCGACTTATACGAGAAATTTGATTTTGGCCGGATGCTACTGGGATATATTGCATGCCGGTCCTAAACCTAAAAATTAGATTAAGTGACGGCTAATTGACAGAAACCACTAAAATTATAAGAAAAGGTATAGAGATGAATAACAACTTTGATTAAAGTACAATTTCTAATCAATTACTGCTCGGTTAAACCACTCAAATATTCATTCTATTAATATAAATCTTATTAGATGGATGAAAAATCTTCATACATGTGTGAGGAATAATTTGTGTTTACCATTTATAAACTACCTACTTCTATGTTGTTATAGCGTAATCAATACTTCCAATGCAAATTAAAGAAAGTTTCTGTTATTCCTGATTATGCGGTTCTTATAACTGATATCTCATGGCTCAAGTTTTTTTATCACCACGATTTCAATGGGATTATTATTATAGCTGTTGATAAGTAAACCCGAACTTGGTATCCAGTTCAAACTAATGTTAAATATTAACATGGCGCCTGTATATTACCTACGCCCATTTATATTCCAAACTTACACAGAAACTATAGTAGTGTATGCTTTGCCTTCAATATCCTAACCGTACCTAATATTCCCCTTAGACCATCTCATATCTCTAGATTTCTAATCCCGTGTAGTCGCTACATATACCGCATCGTACAAAGTACGACGTGGAGCTCTCTTTGCCGCCCGCCGAGCCCCCTTTCTGAACTAGCCCCAAACCTCGAACGGGGGGTGCTCTATTCAGCATAGTGGAGGGCTGTTTGTTCGGGATAAGTTTCAGGAAAAAACTTAAAATAAAGTTATCTTTCGCATTTCTTTCATTAACATGATAGTTGAAAACTTGTTCAACTCTTATAAGATTGTGTGTATTTGTACAAAATTGATATTTATTAAAATCAAAGTTATTATTGACTAAAAAAACTGATTATGATAATTATAGTAGTAGTGGTCTTATATATACAAATAATTATAAATTTTCAACCTATGATTTATTTTTAAAATCTAATAATATCTGAATAAAAATGTGATTCACCTAAAGAATGTCAATCTTGATAATTCAGTAGACTATATTTAGATTGTGTCCAGAATTCAAAGTCAAGATGCAATGGGTTTAATAGTAGGGTTTATACAAAAACTGACATTTCTGAAAACCGGTTT
>NW_020537758.1:15455936-15476342 GCF_003426905.1 Ctenocephalides felis | reverse complement strand
TCATCATATGCCAATACACGATATCTGAGTGTACTAACTTATTAATAACGTTCGCCGCAGTCTGCATAGCCATGGCGAGAGTTTACAAGCATGTTTCACGATGTAGAAGTTTCCTATGAGAGCCATATAGTTATCGATGGCCTGGCTTCCCAACTATTAACCATTACGACGCCCCATCTCCTTCATGTTAGTAATCATAGCTTGGGTACAATAAGGGTAACGGCTACGAATATTTCCCTTTGCTAACCCTTGCGAGAAAGTTCTAAAGCAATTTGAATTTTCTTCCGAGTTCGACGATCGAGTGGCGTTATACACTCCCGCCAATGGTAGGAAAGTAGTAAAGGAAATAACTTTCGTTGCGGTAAATTATATTATCAGTTCATTTTAATTAGTAAATAATATTATCTATTAAAACATTTTTTCTTAAAACAAATGAAAAATGCCAATTGATGAACTAGCAAATTATTCAAAGAAATTGATATATTTTTTTTAAACAAGATGTCCACGATCCATGCTATTGCGAATATTTCATATCTTACTGTTTTTACTATTTTCAATATTTTAAAATCTAATCGTTGAAATACTAATATATTGCCATTAATATTTTTTTGTTAAAACTTATAAAATCTATATCCAATTTTAATGTAAGTGTTTATTCTGAACTAAGAAGATTTTACTAAAAATTCTTACACATCATTATTTCAATGACACACTTGGATTACAAATATCTATTCGTTTCATCACTGTTTTACATTAAAAATCACATTTTCAATATTTACAATAGAAGGTAGTTTAAACGAAAACTATTTTCGTGAGCATCCATTTAACAGATCTTACAGTCACCCCGTTCTTTAGAAGATTTTTTTATGAATTATTTAACTAGTTTATAACTAATAACTTAAAAGTCCGTGAGTAAACAGTTTTATAACCATTATCTCAAAAACAAGTAAGCTAGGAATTTTTTAACAATTTTAAAAGTAGAGGGAGAAAAATGTATAAACATTCATCACTCTGATTCTTTCGATAATACTTTTGGGAAATAATGGCAATTTTGAAAATCCGTAACAAAAGTATTATTTGCGTTGTTATTTGTTTTTGGTTGTGACTACTGTTGATTAGTTTACGAGACCTTAAAATAGTTTTTAAAATACATTATTTAATTGGTAATTGTATAGATATATATATATATATCTATATATATATTATATTTAAACTGCTGTTTTTAAGATAGATTCCAACATTTTTATACACAGCCTCTATAAAAGCTTACACATGGGTGGGGCAAAAAGGAGCAGCTAAACTTTTATACTCGCAAAAATGTAAACAAAAATAGTTAAGAAAAGTAGTTTTGCAAAGTATAAATAAATAGTTTTTCGTACTCTGCTGATAAATATTTCTAACGAAATACCAGATCAAGGTTCTATACATCGTTATTTTGGTAATAAATGTACCAGTGAAATTTATATTTTGCATTGGCTTAATAATGTAGCTATTATGTCGTGAGATCTCTTTAAAATTAAATAAAAAACATTAGACATGTTTTTACTCCGCCTATGTGGTAAGAAGGACGATTTGTAAAATTTGAGAAAACAGCAGAATAAAACATATTTTTACGATGATGAATTTGCTGGAAGTTTTACTGAACATAGTCAGATAGTTGTAAGTTTGATATAATGGTTATTTGTTGTTATAAAATTCATAATATTCTCATTATGCGTACTGTAAGACAGAGAACAGATGTTTCCTAAAACAGAATTTAAATCAATAAAAAACACAAAATAAATTTCTAAGAGTGCTAATTACTTTTATTTTATAATAAACAATTATAGTATGATCTTTCTGATTGCCGTATGTTTATAATTAATCAATTTGGTTCAAAATTAAATACTGAAAATGTACTTAAAAAATATTTTATATAAAAAAGTTTATTTAAATTTAAGAATGAAACCGAAGTGGAGAATATTGATAATTTATATTCTGTTGCGACCGAAATTAAATGTAATTTTTTAATCAAAGTGGTTATGTAGAAATCTTACAACACTCATGATACCAAAACAAATATTATTTTTTCCCATAACAAACGCCCCAGAAAGTCTTAGAATCTACAAACACGCGCTGCACTACAATTTTCCCCCCCCAAGTCCTCCCTCCCTCACCCTCCTCTCCCTCTAGCGATCTCCTACGGACAAGCAGCGAGCGCGCTCTTAGTATCCCCATACCGCCCTTAGCGAGATATCTCTGCTCGGCGGCGGCCTCTTTCGCGCTGTCGTTCTCTCTCTCTTATAAAAGCTTCTACGCCGTTACTCGGCTCCCGGCTACGGCGCTACGATGGGCGTTGCCATGGCATCGGCACTTCGCAAGAATCGCTCTAGATATTGCGAACTTATCGTACGGAGATACGGACTCACACCAAGGGATTTAATTCTGAGGGAATTCGGACAATCCGCGATATATATATATATATAATATATATATATATATATATCTTGATAGTTTTTTCGACGTTGAACATATTTCAAAGTAACTAGCAGCCCATTCGTCGAATAAAAGGTTTAAAGTATAAAAACTTTTATTTATACGTTTCGACACAAGATGCGTGTCATCATTCAGCAACACAGGACAAAAACACTCAACAAAAATTTAATTTAAAAATTAAACTTAATAGCATATTAGAGAAAAACATTTTTTTAGAAAAAATTATGAATAACTAAAAGATTTGAAAACTAATTTGACTAAAAGTTATGAAATGTAACATCGTAAAACAAGTAACACGCCCATACCGAGCACCAAACTCGACTGAGTCTAATATGCTATTAAGTTTAATTTTTAAATTAAATTTTTGTTGAGTGTTTTTGTCATGTGTTGCTGAATGATGACACGCATCTTGTGTCGAAACGTATAAATAAAAGTTTTTATACTTTATACCTTTTTATTTTGACGAATGGGCTGCTAGTTAGTTTAAAATATGTTTCAACGTCGAAAAAACTATCAATATATATATATATATATATATATATATATATATATATATATAACCAAATACTAATGGGTAGTACTGCTTTAAAGCAAAGAGTTAAACTAGAACTCGATTTAGTGAAAAATAATTCAATGGAAACTTCCATTACCATTTCACACCGCTAAAATGAATAATTTTCTATTGACTGGAAATATTTTGGATCTATATTTTCAAGTGAGCTTCGTTCGAACTCACGACCGCGTCCTCACAAGTCCGTGAGCTTAATCATTATATATATATATATATATATATATATATATATATATATATTATATCATATTATCTGCTCATTTATTTATTGGCAAATTCAATATTATATTCTGATAAAATTCTAAAACATGTATTTTGTTATTATAGATTTTTATATCATTTTTCTTCTTTTTTAATATATTTAAATTCATACTTCTACATATTAATGTTTATATATAATATTAAAAACTTAACATATAAAGTATGTTTACATTATACCTAATGATTTATTAGTAATGCTATTGAGATGTTTAGGTAGGTTTGTAATTGGTAAATGCATTTTTACTACTTTAACAACAAAAAATATTTTAGTTGGTAACTCGTGGAAAATCGTCGAGATAACTAATATGAAAACACTATAGAATATAATATATTCTAGAAAAATTTATTTAAAGGATAAATTAACTAAATAAGACCTCATAGTATATTTTTATACTGGTTTATAATTATTTTTAATATTTTAATAACATTATGAATGAATCAATTTTATGCAGATTATGTTATGTTTTTTCATTTAAACATTTAAACTGAATTGAAATTTATAAACAAATTTAGTATTAGCTTTTCAATAACCCATATTGTTCTAATATTTGTTTGAATTTATCTTTTATTCAGTACTGCAACTGCGACCAAGGTATTAATTTTACAAACTATGCAGAATATTTTCATACTTGTATTTGAAATGGACAGTATTGTGCCATCTCGATAATCAAATATATCTTAAGCATTTATATCAACATATCTGATTTATAGAGAATTCCTATACCTCAGAATTAATATGAATGCGAATCTGATGCTATGTTATTTGAATGATTTTACACGAGAGACCTGGCAAATATTTCTCCTTACATGAAATTGGTTTACTACTTTATTGGTTTACTACTTTATAACTGTTCGAAGAAATTTAATTTCATAAATATTAATTTATTTGACATATTATATTGATATTTCTAGTATTTTTGAAAACATCATGTCTACGATTTTTGGATTCTAAACGTCGTCGCAAATAACTGATTTTAAAACAACTTACATAAAAATTCATAAAACTCTTATTTGCTTTGCGACAGATTTATATATATATATATATATATATATATATATATAATAAATATATATATTCTTAGTTTTTCCTCGACATATTATTTTTAAACGAGTCGTTTTCCTATAGCGATGCATGGGTATGTAGCAAAGTATGCGATTCCACGTCCTTAGAAACTCCAGCGCCGAGTATAAGTCGTTTTTTTAATTAAAACTTTATAATGGAAAACTTTAGTGCTTTTTGTTCAAGCTTCTATGCATATTTTATTGTGTCTATTCTTTTATATCGTACATTCCGAGATAAAAGGGAAAACTTAGTTACAGAATTCCATTTCATATGTACATAATATTATTCGCTTGGCATGAAATTGTTTTTAAATTTCCTTTTGTAGTCTGTGCTTTTTTGTTAAATGATAATCAGCATGCTTATTGTTGGTAAATCATTTGTTTAGTAGAAAAATTAATGCCTGGACAAAACTGTCTTTAGTAGAAAAAAATTAAAGCAGGTAAAAAAGTGCTAAACTGTAAGGAATTGCTTGATTTCTAATAATATATTAAATATCAAGCAGATCATAACGTTCTGATAGTAGTATATATATATATATATATATATATATATATATTTCATTAAAATTTTCTGGAATATATATTCATTTAATTGTAGCCAAAAGCTTATAGATACAATAAGCTCAATCGACGCATAAAATACTTTTCATTGATTTTAAGCTAGATTCTCATTCATACAAATTTTAAATAAAAAATAGCTTTTCTATGTGAATTTTAAAACAATACAATTTTCAAATAATTCATTTTTCACTGAGTTGAGTAAAAATATTTTATAAATTTAAATAAAATAGTACTCTATGAGACATTTTCTCTACTTTTAACTACTTAATTCAAACACTTTCTATTTTGATCATAATGAATTCACAAACACAAAACTATGGGTGAAATTTCTTTATGTTTGAGCTTTTCACCAAACTATAAACTATAAAAACTATGTATTTTGGGATATCTTATACTTTGTGCCGCACTATAACCTGCGTTGCTTCTATGGGTAAAAATTATTTTAGAATACTGAGAAGTTTTGCTCTAAAAGAAAATATTTAGACATTTCTTTTTACAACCTTTTGTTTCCTAGTTACATTCTATTAATTTTAAATTTATACAATTTTTTCTAATTTATATGGGTTTATTTTACGTTATGCCGTTTTAAAAATTTTAGTTTGCCGTGTAATCAATACAATTTGAACTATCGACACAAACAAATTCAAAATAAAATTAATAAATATGAGATAAAATAACTCAAAGTTACTAATAAAATAGAATATATTAAAAATATCATTGTTATCCATAACGTTGGTTTAAAAAATATCATCTCATATTATTCTTATTAACTTACATGAAAATCTCACTATCTTCAATCACTTTTAAACTTATCACTACAACAGATCATGCTGGTACTGAATCTTCGACCAAAGTCAAACATCGACTAACATCAAAATCATTTTTACCATCTAATATTAAGAAAAGTGGTCATCGAAATAGCCGTTCTACCGGTATCGGTGTTGAGAATATCCCACGGTGCAGCATCCCTTAAAGGAAGGGTTGCGACCGCTGGTCAGGAGAAGAATCTTTTGAACGGGTTTTGAACGGACCTATAATATAATATAAATATATATATTGTATTTAGATATATAACTATAGGGTTTTGAACGGACCTATAATATAAATAAATAAATATATATATTGTATTTAGATATATACCTATATATATACATATATCTTAAACTTTATTTTTATTGTCATGTGTCATATTATAAATTTTTTAGTACCAAATATATGAGCATCAAAAATAATAAAATAAATTCATTATGATGAATTTTTCAAAAAATAAATTGAATTATACCCTTATTTGAAATAAGTTTTACTTAACGATAACATAACTTAAGTCAATATATTATTTAAAATAATGTTCATATTAAATTATCTGAAATTTTTGTACGACTAATAGTACCGAAACAAAATATTTTTATGGTGCACGCTTTTACATCAATAGTAAGAGTTATAATTCTTTTAATAAATTTAATTTTCGTTACAATACTTTAAGCAACTGCAATTTTCTAAGAACTTTATCCGCTACCCCTAACTTTAATTTGAAACGGGTTGACGCGCAAGGTCCGAGCGCGCTGACCGCTGGTCAATACGGGTTGAGAGCGAGTCATTAGCGCGAGATGAATCCAAAACCAGTCGAAGATGAGACAATTCCCACAGATCGAATTTTAACGTCTGGACCAATATTTCAAACTAGTTTATATAAACATATTTGTCTTGGGACGAGATACGAGTATCCGCCAGATGCTCCGCATTTTGAAAAACTGAGAACGTTTCATGCTGGACGTTGAGAATTGAATTAACGGGTTCGAAATTGAATTCCAAATTATAAATTATAAATAATAAAGAGAAATTAAATAATATTGTAAATTATTTATATTTCTCATAAAAATCAAATTACATAGTTTTGCTTGCTATATTTGATTTATCATGCTATCCCTTTACACCCAGATGCCGCCGCTCCAGCAACAAAATATATACTTATATTCTAATATTTGCAAGAATTTTGAGTTTGATTGGTGGTCAAATAGACTTTAATATGATGAACTTGATGATGAACATTGGATTTAATGTTCGAATGCTTTTTTCAGCTCTTTTTTCATCTATTATTATTGAGTACGGTTGCTTGCTAAATAAATAATAAATGAATAAATAAATTCTAAATAATTTTATCTTTGTTTACAGAGTTGTAATTAATTTTTACTTATTATTAGAAACTTATATTAATTTTCAGATTTATAGTAAGTATTTATAAATGGTGTATAGTTCAGTTACAATGTCTATACACAGATAGGAAAATTATTTTTTATTATTAACTTCCCGTAGAGCAAGTTATAGTAATCGCAAAAAAATCGAAAATGAAAATTTTTATATATCTTTACGTTTCAAAACCTTCTGAACATTTTGGCATACCTTAGAAAAAATTGATGTATGTGTGTATCTTACAGATAAAATATTTTGATTCCATTTTCTAAGATACTTAAACAATTGAATGTTGGACGATTATTAAGTCCAGAATTTTTATTTTATTTTATCTACCCAATTATCCCATTTTCAACCCTTCGTTCCAATGTTGATCGTCAAGGTTTTAATTAGCATTTTGTGCATTCTCAAGCCTGTGTTCAAAGGATCTCACTTCATTAAACACTAACGTCTACAGACAACGGACAATGTCAGCGCATCCAGCTACGGTCGAGCAAATTCTTTTATGACACGTACAATGGAATTAAACGCCCTTCACGAAGGGACGGATAACGGTTAACGCAGGATCGAGCTCACATCGTGGCGACCCTGAAGAGCGCAAAAAATTCAAAGACAATAAGGGTGAGGGAGTACAAAATATATGCATTTTTTATTTTTTAAATAGATAAGAAATAGAAGAATGTTTTAATGGTACATCTGAACATGTTAATCGAACAAATTTTTGCTCACTAAATCATTTATTATTTTCAACGTGAATGAGAATTTATCTACGAGAATGATCTCTTAAATTTTACTAAACGTGTTTATTAATATTATTCGATCCCTGTAAATTACCCCATTATTCAAATATTTCCATGTTAGGTTAAATCCATTATCGATATCGATTGGCGGAATCATAATTCTGTGTAAATGAAGCATTAATAACAATCCCCGGTCTAAGCAAAACAGAGCGGATAACAAACCCTTATCAAACTTTGAATCACTAATGAATCACCTCCTTCAGCCAAGGCAGAAACGCTCAAACATATCGGAACCGGTGGCCCAGACGCTATATCTGGCCATCCAATCTCTTCCAAGCCGAATAGAGAGAACAGTTAGAGAGATCGCCGATGATAAGTTTTAAAATAGTATATTGAGCACCGAGATGAAATTATAGTAATGCAAGGAATAAAAATGATAGCAATTTGAATTCAGAGAAAATTATTGGCTCCGATAAATAATTTAGACAGGGCGGACAGGCAGCCCCAATTTGAGTTTTGCGATAACCAAACTACACACGTCTATTTTTTTAAAATTTATCACGTGGTAACGACTTCGCCCGATTGAAGGCAATGTCTGGTTACACATCTGTTGCTCTATAGTTGAGTACTATCATACTTTACTTGTTTGTGAGATAATGGTGATGGACTTTTTATCAACGATCTCAAGCTCGCTCTACCTATTTGTTGGTTTCAAAGGAAAATCTTTGTGCATCTCAACTGATTTACATGCAGATTGTGTTCAACTTTATCAGAAGTCTAATGATAGCATAGACGTAATCAAATGCAAATCACAGCTCTGAACATGTACCATTAGATCTTTAATTCCGCTATTCCACTGGTGAAAAAAATGCAAATTTTTTCAACATCTCACAGATTATTGAGATGGCATCGTTGCAGTACAACTTTTGTTTCTTGTTCCAAATAACATTCTCCCAGCTCTTCCTCTAAGAACTATCCGCACGCACAGATATTGCATAGGTTGCAGCCTCTCCAGGATATCTCGCCGGAGTGCCATTCAGGCAAGTTTCAATATATTCCAACAGCAAATAATATTCAGCGGACTAGAGTCAGCCAGCGAACCGTCTAACATTTCTCATAGCCGAGACCGCAATATGCACCGCATCATATATAGCAGACTTGTATTGGCGTGGAACTCTCTATACTCTCTCCACAGTGGAATGAGGTTTATTTCATGCACTAATAGCCCTATTTGTTAAATTGCTCTGTATAATTAATATCTATTCACCAGAAATGTTATCAATACAGTACAGGGCGCGCAGCGCGTGCGAAATCACCTCGACTTATACGAGAAATTTGATTTTGGCCGGATGCTACTGGGATATATTGCATGCCGGTCCTAAACCTAAAAATTAGATTAAGTGACGGCTAATTGACAGAAACCACTAAAATTATAAGAAAAGGTATAGAGATGAATAACAACTTTGATTAAAGTACAATTTCTAATCAATTACTGCTCGGTTAAACCACTCAAATATTCATTCTATTAATATAAATCTTATTAGATGGATGAAAAATCTTCATACATGTGTGAGGAATAATTTGTGTTTACCATTTATAAACTACCTACTTCTATGTTGTTATAGCGTAATCAATACTTCCAATGCAAATTAAAGAAAGTTTCTGTTATTCCTGATTATGCGGTTCTTATAACTGATATCTCATGGCTCAAGTTTTTTTATCACCAACGATTTCAATGGGATTATTATTATAGCTGTTGATAAGTAAACCCGAACTTGGTATCCAGTTCAAACTAATGTTAAATATTAACATGGCGCCTGTATATTACCTACGCCCATTTATATTCCAAACTTACACAGAAACTATAGTAGTGTATGCTTTGCCTTCAATATCCTAACCGTACCTAATATTCCCCTTAGACCATCTCATATCTCTAGATTTCTAATCCCGTGTAGTCGCTACATATACCGCATCGTACAAAGTACGACGTGGAGCTCTCTTTGCCGCCCGCCGAGCCCCCTTTCTGAACTAGCCCCAAACCTCGAACGGGGGGTGCTCTATTCAGCATAGTGGAGGGCTGTTTGTTCGGGATAAGTTTCAGGAAAAAACTTAAAATAAAGTTATCTTTTCGCATTTCTTTCATTAACATGATAGTTGAAAACTTGTTCAACTCTTATAAGATTGTGTGTATTTGTACAAAATTGATATTTATTAAAATCAAAGTTATTATTGACTAAAAAAACTGATTATGATAATTATAGTAGTAGTGGTCTTATATATACAAATAATTATAAATTTTCAAACCTATGATTTATTTTTAATATATAAATATCTGAATAAAAATGTGATTCACCTAAAGAATGTCAATCTTGATAATTCAGTAGACTATATTTAGATTGTGCCAGAATTCAAAGTCAAGATGCAATGGGTTAATAGTAGGGTTTATACAAAAACTGACATTTCTGAAAACCGGTTTTCAAATTTTAATTTTACCAGAAAACCGGTTTTAACCGGTTTTCGAATTTTATATAGAAAATAAATTTTTGCTCCAATATTCTGTAATAATATGTATGCATCCGCAAATTTAGTGCGATTTAAATCACTATTTGACTGAATTTATTTATTGTTCAAATTTATGGATAGTAAACAAAATTATTTTAATTTTAATTAGCAGGACAAAAAAATAAAAGTTTATCTGGATTGAATAACTTAGAAAATAATTATTCGCTTTTAATGCATCATTGATATATAAGAGTAAAAATATTTTTATAATAATGTAAGAAAAGTTTTCGAATAAATAAAAATAATATATTATTAAATAAAAAACATGTATTGAATTAAAAAAAATTAAAAAATATAAGATACATGTTTATACGTGCTTGTTAATATAAATATTAGTTTTAAAAACAATTAAGCTAAACTCCGAGTATTTTCTATTACGGGCAATTTTAATTAATTAATTTTAAAAATTCTAATTAGTTTTTTGTTTAACAAAATATTATTTTAAAAAACTAAGAGCGTCTAACAAATGAAAACAAATAGTTTGTTTGTTTATTCACAAAATTGCCTGAAATAGAAAATATGTACTCTCTTACTTGCGACCGAACTAGACTTAATTGTTTTTGTAGCCTGATATAATAATAAAAAAAACTCTTTTTTGAAGATTGATCAGAGAAAGTTACTTTTTCAAAAAGAAGTCACACTTATTTAAATTAATATATACACTGATATGAAAATCTAAATTAATATATACATTAGAAAAAAGTTTACAAAAAAACTTTCTGGGAACCATAGCAGAGTGATAATATTGCAAATGCTATTGAACTGATATGATTCCAAGAATCAAAACCCTTGCTTACATCTGGTATATTTGGCGATATTTATCATTTTCTATTTATACAGTGAAAACCGACTTTTTCTGCTAAAAAACCGGTTTTCGAATTTCATAATTTTGGTCAAAAAAACGGTTTTTAAAACCGGTTTCTGAAAACCGACAAACCCTAGTTAATAGTATTAATTGTAACTAAAATGAAAAAATCATATGGTTTAAAAAATATTAGCTTTCAAGTGCAATCTAGAGCTTTTGTAAAACTGTGAATATTTTTCGCTTATTGTGGTTCATTGTTAAAATTTATGTTCACTTAAACTTTGGATTCGTCATTATTAAATTATAAAATTAAAATTTTCAAAATTGATCGACATTGAAAGATCCTTCTTCGAGAAAAATGTACTAAGGTATGTTGACAAAAGTTCAGTTTTAAATTTCAAAAAGTTAACATCAAAATTATGATTTAACTTTTATCACACCCATTATAACGTACCTCTATATAATATCCATCATCCAAAGTTCCTTACGTGGCAATTTCATCCCGCCCATCGGCCCCATTTCTAAACTGCCCTCAACCCACTCTCTGTAGGAGTTTCGGGTAGATGTTCTATTCAACTCGGGCCTTCTATACGCCGACGAGAGCACAATCTCAGGACATGATGTGACTATACATATGCATATTCATACTTGTCGATAGTTCGGCACGTGCAAGCCACCAGTAACAATCAGTTTTAATGCGGACAGAAACTTACGGAGGAAAACATCATGTTCTGGATTAGGGAAACATGCTGCTGAACGTTGAATGTTAAATAAGAATCTTCACGACAAAATATCGGGAAATTATAATATCTAGTTTTTTTTATTTACATAAGAACATATGAATTTTTACATGTTTTTACATATAGGGTAGAACGGGGCTTGAAGCTCCGGGGGTAAAAAGGTCTACCATCATTATACCAAAAACAAGTAACGATTATATTTTGAAGATGTGTAATCAGCCACATTGAGCACATTAGACCATATACTCAATGTTACAAAAGTAATGTTTTCGTTATTAGTTTGCTTTGTTTTGAGCAGTGTTATTTAGTTGACGATACCTGATAAAGAACTTCTATACCAAGTGTTGATTAAACTATATCTGGCTCCTTTATTACAATATATGTTGTAATATCAAAGTATAACAATATCTGATATATTTACTATAATATTTCTCTCTATACATCATTCCGTTACCATCAAATTGCCCGCACGACTGACGTTAATTAAAACAATAAGGTAAAATAATCCTTTCCGATCGTGAGGTTTCGCTTGAGAAACAATACAATGTATGCGGACATCTCAAATATGAACCCAGGGATAACGGTAATAGAAGGCTTCTGTCTAAACTATAATAAGGGTAATTTAATAACATAAGAGCACTCTCTCGATAAGTTTAGGCTAAAAAGCTTAAGCAGGGTGAACAAATTTATAAAGTAATTACTAGATTCGCAAAGGTGAAATAAAAAATTATTTTTGAGAAAATGTTATCAAAATGGTTAAAGTGAACACAATAAAAATAATTTATCCATTATACTTTTCAAAGTATTTCCAGCTTGTCATTGTACCACAAGTTCTATTACTGGATTCGATTGTGGACAATTGCGCTCCGATGCACAAAGTACAAGTTGTATAAGGCAATATCAGATGGGCCCTTTAATTTTGAATACGATATGATCTGTCAAATACAGTCCGGTTCGGTCAGTCAAAGGCACTCACGATCCGAAATATATTTGATGATCATTCTTGGATATTATGTTTAGTTATATCAATAATGACGGGATAGTCAAACAAGCAGGAGATGAAAGGAAAAGAAAGTTTATTGACAGAATCGATATATCGTTTGTAATGATATGCAGACACGCATGTATTTACGCATTGGACATGTAAATTTTTGAGAATCTTTGCAGCGGGGGTAGGTCTACGGGTAAAAACATCTACCAACATTATTCCAAAAATAAATAAAGTTATGAATACAATATTTGAAAGTAGAGGGCAAACATGTGTAATCAGCCATCGCTTTAAATTGAGAGCAACGTCGCTATCAGACCTTCTTGAAAATCTATGACAAAAGTATATTTGTTTGATGTTAGTTTTTTTGGTTGTGAGCACTGTTGTTTAGTTCACGAGATCTTAATACAATTTTTAAGTATACCTAATTAACTTCCCATAGGGCAAGTTTTAGTACTAGGCCAAAAATCAAAAATTAAAATTTTTGCATATCTTTACGTTTCGAAACATTTTGGTATACCTCAGAAAAAATGGATGTACGTATATGTGTGTATAGTGTGCCCGCTTTTTTATCCACGTTTTCGGGCGCACTGCGCAATGATTCAAAAAACATTTGATTCCTATTGATTCCTATTGATAGGGAGATGTGCTGATTAGTTTTTGGCAAAGGCAGGCCTAGCCATTACGGAGATACGGAGCATAGAGTGTAGGATATAGAAATCGAGTTTTTGAGAGAACGGTATATATTTGAATGATCCAAAAAACATTATTTTTTTAATAATTGGGAGAAGTGGTGATTGGTCCTTGGCAAAGGTAAGTCCTGCCAAGTCAAAAATATGGAGCTAAATTTGCAAATAATGGCAGTTTTTAGAGAACGCAAAAGCATTCAATTTGAATGATTCAAAAAACTTTCTACTTGTGTTGTCAAAACAATTGCTTTTGGAAAAAAAATTCAAAATTTAAATTTAAAAAAAATTGTTGCAGGCTGAAAATAATTCAGATTTTAATTTTTATTCTGACTAAAGCTTTAAAGCTCACTTATATACTTTGAATAAATCATTTCTATAATTCTTATAAATATTAGACAATGTTACAGTATTTAAAATAAATTAATTAAAAACATTTGATATTTCTCGAACATTTCGTTACGGTACGGGAAGTTCCAGCAATTTGCCATAAGAAACGATGCCATACACGACTAGTTTGTGTTACAAAGTGTATTGTTATTTTCGAGTTAGATTCAAGATGTTTTTATATGAGCCTTTATAAAAGCTTACATGTGGATTGCGTAAAAAAGGCCAACAGAATTATTATTCTGGTGAAGATGTAAGCAATAAAAAATAGTAAAAAAATTAAGAAAATAAAATTTATAGTTATTCTAACAATATTTAGAAAAAATATGTAGTTGATTTAATTTTAATGCAGAGCAAAGTTTCAATGAAATTACACGATATTCGCTTGTATCTAAGGGTGTATTTAAGGATGAAATTATCCCAAGGGTGGGTGTTTTGTAAGGGTCTCTCTAAGTGTTCAACATAGCCATCTAAAAGCAAGATGGCGTTCGCTATACTCTTTACTAAGCAGTACCCAGAACCGTAGAACGGGCTTAGAATAACCACCCCCTAAAACTAAACTAAACCCTCGGGGCATTAAGATTGTTTAATGTTGGGGAGAATGTTTGCTGTCGGAACGAAAGGTCCGGTCGTATTTGGCCGAAAGCTTCTCTGCGTTATAGGAGGATTGTAAACATTTATTGAAATTAAAGATCAAATGATTAATCATAGGCTTCGTGGTACATCATACATGGCACTAATGAGCTACGTGCACCAGTTCGACTTAGTGTTTTATGTAAATGGTGAAGGGTCACGGTAATATATCAGGATAGTAGATAATATATAAATAACACAATTTTGCAAATATATAAAATAAGTGTATATAAGACAACAATTCGCAATTACTCAAAAACATCTACATAGATTTAAAGAGAATTAAAGCTGTTTGAAGAAGCTTTATAAAAAATCACATGGATTTATTTTTCTCGGAAATCATGCAATCCTTTTTAATTAGCAATTAAATAATTGCAAAGCTCCGTCAATGTTTTGGCCAAAAATCTAAATATTATTCCGAAATACCGTGTGTATTTCAAGACTCTCGAAGGGGGAGTGATGTGGGTTACAGATTATTATGAGGCGAGTCATAAATCATTAACAAAATATCAGGCGAGTTATTGTAGAATAAAATGTATATTTTGATAATCTAAAAGATTATTAATAAAAAATATAATCAGCAATACTATATTGCTAATCGAAATACACGTGTAAACCTAGTTCCTGTTCCTAGCATGTACGTTTCTAAACCTACTACAAAAAATGACAAAATTCGACTTATTTTCTATTATATCGACTTTGTTCTTGAAATTTTCCACTGGTCCACCTCATTCCTTTATATTTCGGTCGAGATCTGCGCTTGAAACTAGTCATGTTAATAACACGAACAAATGGTCAGACTTGTAATATGGGTTTTGTGTTATTGAGCGTGCACGCTATATTGTTTTGGTGATTTGAATTCTATGCTGTATGTAACATTTTCGGTTTGATATTTGTATCTAAGTCTGAAAATTATATCTAAGAGTTCAGAAGATTTTATTTGATAAAAGCTTTTAAACTAGCTGTAAGTGGAATTCTGTCTTAAGGCAATTAGGGCATCGTGCCTTAAGGCAAATTGCTGGAATTTACCGTACCGCAATTCAAAATTTGAATAATTAGAAATAATCAATAAAAGTATTAAAAAGTATTAAAATAATTATATAAGTACGTAAATCAATGTCTTGCAATTTTTGTAGGTTTATGATATTTGTTATGTATTTATACTTTGGATAAAAATATCTAACTAGCTGTAAGTGGAATTCTGTCTTAAGGCAATGGCAATGCTGGAACTTCCCGTACCGTCATTCAAAATTCGAGTAATTAAAAATAATCAATAATAATCAATAAAAGTTGATCAATGATTTGAAACCTTTAATAGAATTTCGAACCATATTAAATCATTTTATCTTAAATCATTTATTTTGAAATATTTTGGAAATTCTGAACTTTTTTCAAAGCAATCGTACTGCTTTAACTGCATAAAGACGAAATCGCCGTCTAACGCGTAAACATTGGTACGGAACCCATAGGAATGAAATCAAAATTTATACTTATTGTTGAAATCTCTATAAAATATCTGATAATTTGTTGTGTATATGTCTAATGTTCATTTTTGACCGCCAAATGGCTCATTTTTTTACTTTTTCCTTCATATATCCAAAGTCGTTGGACCTACCTTTCCAAAAATTTGAACAGTTCTTTATTTAGTCAATATAAATAAAATGTTTTCTGAATTATTCAAATCGAACGCTCCTCTTAAAAACTGAGTTACCGTTCTCGGAACTTTTTGCCCCGTATCTTTGGAACGGCTAGACCTGCCTTTGCCAAAAACTAATCAGCACGTCTCCTTATCAATACAAATCGAATGTTTTTTAAATTATTCAAATCGGTTGATCTGTGTTCCCGAAATCGTCGACGAAAATTTGTATCCGCACATACAAACATACACGCACACACACACACATTATTCTTATTTCAGTATTCTTACAAACAGCGATAATAATTACGATGCTGATGACGAGATGGTTTTATTTGAATTTTGTATTCAGGGTTTATGTTCCAAATTACAAGCGCAGATGGTGTCGTTGAATTTTACAACCACTTTATAAAGTGGCGAAGCTGCCGCCTCTGCGGGACAATAAAAGCTCGCGAAAGTTAAAGCATTGCGGAATAATATGAATACTTATGATACAATAAAACAGAACACAACCATATAGATTATTACCAGGCAATGGAAAGAAACGGAGAGATTATTATTAAGGATTTTGAGTTTGATTTGATAAAAGATAGATTTCATACATAAAGTTATTATATTAGTGAAGACAAATAATTTACATCATTTCAAAAAATAATTATTTAACACAGAAAATTAAAACAGTTCGAAATAGTGTGAAAAATGTATTCACCAAAAGAACATTTGAATAATAATATATTTATTTTATTATCCTAGTCGAAATTTTTCATTAATAAAATTATCAAGTATTTTACCATTTTACAATCCTGATTGTTTGCGCAAATTTTTGAAAAAAAATTGCCAACACATTTTCGTACATTTCTTCAAAGGAGGGCCTTTCTAAGTTGATCAATTTTGAGAAATTTAAAATAGAAGATCAACAAAAAGTCTTAAATCTTGAAAACTAGCAGCAATTGTTTTTGCTTTTTTGTGTTATTATTTTTGACCGTGGTCTTAGCAATGTTATCTACAATTACGGTTTCCAAGTTTAGATAAAGAACAGTATTAAAAATTAAACACAATTATCGAAAAATGGCCATCATTTTAGCAAAGCTCTAGGTTGCACTTAAAAGCTCACAATTTCTAGACAACATAATATTTTCTAAATTTTGTCAGTACAATTAAGGTCAGTACTATCACCCAGTTTCCTGTTCGTTTTTATACGACTGTAGTTATAAATAGTATGAGTAAGAGGGATAGGCACTCTAATCGTACCACAAGAACTTTTTTTTTAAATTCTAAATTACCTATTTAAAAAGAAAATGAATGAGCTTTTAAGTACAACCTAGAGCTTTGCTAAAATTATGACCATTTTTCGATAATTGTGTTTAATTTTTTGTGTTATTATTTTTGACCGTGGTCTTAAAAATTTTATTTACAATTACGGTTTCAAAGTTTAGAACTTTAGGTGAACAAAATTAATACTTATTAACCGCAATAACCGAAAATGGTCATAATTTCACAAAAGCTCTAGGTTGCACTTAAAAGCTCATAATTTCTAGACAACGCAACATTTTCTAATTTTTGTCAGTACAATGAAGGTCAGTACTATCACCCTGTTTCACCTGGACGTTATAAGACAACCAGTATAGTTTTTATATGACTGTAGCTATAGATGGTATGACTAAGGTGGGTAGGCACTCTAATAATACCAAAAGTACATTTTTTGAAATTTTTAAAATACCTATTTTAATAACAAATAGTAACTATTATCTACAAACCAATTGAATAAAAATTCAGAAATTCATTAATAAAATTTGGTATAATTTTTAAATATTACAAAATAATTCTTAGGGATACAATTTAAGCAACTTACCCTATTTGATTTGAGAATAGTAATGAAATTTAGAATTCCAAAATATTTGAATAAATTAGCATATTTACTTAAGCCCAGAAGAAGTATAGTGAAAAAACATCAAATAGATATTTGATTTATATCTTTCGAATCGAAATACAGAACAGTATCCTTTACCCTATATCGTCCTGTTTTCCATCAAATACCTCTTGCCTTTTGTGCTAGTTTAGCAAGCAAACACTTATCAGCGACGAGAGATTAGAGATAAGCGTTCAGATTCGCTCGCGAAATTCAAAATCCCACCTGCACCACCCACCGAGTAAAACAGATAAGAATTATCTACGTGAAATATATTGCGCAGAACGAACCGAGAAACATACATGCCGTGAGAGATACACGTACTAAAACCGCACTTACGCCAAAGCTAATCGCCGTAATGTAAATATGCGAGGCCAATAGTTCCTAAACTTGGGAGAAAGGTATTTTTTAAAAAGCAAAACTTAAGCTCAAATTGCAAGATATTTAGAATTCGATGAGGGGTCCTCAGTTAACTGGTTGAGAGTCTTTGAAAATTTATATCAAACACAACAAATTGGTTCATAATTCAAGTCATAGTGATCACAGATACTATTCTCTCTTCTTTGAAAGCACCACTAATAATATTTTGTTCTCTTCTGGCTCAATTGTTTGGTATAAATTACTATTAGAAAAACCCTGTAGAATTATTTTCTAACATCGACATCTTCCACATTTAATAAGGCGATTAGTTTCCCTGATTCCATTGAACCTACTAGCTAAGGTGGCCTTTTAATCGTATCGAAAGCACAGTTTAGGATAATTAATAAACAACCTATTAAAAATTGTAACAAAGTAAAACCAAGTTCACGAAACAGCTCTAAACGAAGCAGTGTTAAGCTAAGTATTAATGTATATTTTTATTTGAATTTTGTATTCAAGGATTTTTCTTATACATAAGACAATACTATATGAAGAGCTTTTTTAAATATCTCCCTGACCTTGCTCATAATGAATTACTAATAATGTCCTCTAACTTTAACTTAATTAATAATGAAATAAACATTCACAACACATCACCTAATCAAATAATCTCCATCTGCACAAGTTAATCTTTTTATTTTCTTTCAAATATCTTATTATTTTCTGTTTATAAATATTATTGTTACATTCTGCATTATATGAAATTTTTTCTTAGCATTTTATGTTACTAACTATATATTGTAATTTTGTGTATATTTTAATTGTTATTCATTATGTCAAATAATTGTATTTTTGAGTCCTCTTGGAAAAATCTGTGGGCTATATATTTAAATAAATAAATAAATAAATAAATAATATTAACTTCCCGTAGGGTGTTATTGTAATGGGCAAAAAATCGAAATTGAATATTTTTACATTTCTCGACGTTTTGAAGGTTTCTGAACATTTTGGCATACCTCAGAAAAAATGTGTGTGTGTTTATGTATGTATGGATACAATTTTTCGTCTACGTTTTCGGGCGCACGGATCAACCGATTTGAATGGTTCAAAAAACATTCGATTCCTATTGATAGGGAGATGTCCTGATTAGGTTTTGGCAAAGGCAGGTCCAGCCGTTACGGACATAAAGATCAAAGAGTGCAGAAAATAAAAATCGAGTTTTTGAGAGAACGGAACAGCCGATTTGAATGATCTAAAAAACATGCAAATAGTAATGATTGGAAGAAGTGTTTATTAGTTTTTGGCAATGGCAGGCCCAGCTATTTCGGAGATATGGAGCTAAATGTGTAAAAAATGGCAGTTTTTGAGAGAACTAAGGATCCGATTTAAATGATTCAAAGAACTTTCTGCTTGTCTTAACAAAAATAATTCAGATTTTATTTTTAATTCTGACTATAGTTCTAATAAAATTCTTTAAATAAATAATTTCAGCTTTTAAATTCAGTTTATATAATTCTTATAAATATTAGACAATGTTACAATATTAATAATAACCTATTTGAAAACATTCAGTATTCCTCTAACATTTTGTTACGGTACGGAAAGTTCCAGCAATTTGCCTTAAAGCACGATGCCATACACCCCACTAGTTTTTGATTTCATTAACAAATCTATTTTCAGATACTGTTATTAATATTCACATCAAATTTTAATTACTTGCATTTATATATTTCAATTCATTCTCCTTCTTTACAGATGGAAAACCACTCGGTCTCCGAAAACATATTCTAACATTATTGTACTGATAAGCACGCCTCTACTAATATCGACATTAGAGAAC
>NW_020537758.1:15405457-15454936 GCF_003426905.1 Ctenocephalides felis | reverse complement strand
CGCGGCATGGGGCCTCTAGAAGGGTTGCGAAAGTTTGATGGGTGTGAATAACGCGATGAAATATGTTAATGCGCGGCTTGTAGCATTGCAAAAACTTCGGGAGTGTTTCTGATGTCGGACCATGTCTGCAAGATATGATTAAAGGGGGTGGAAAGTCTTAGATAGGATACATAAATATATATTCCACTGATATCACAAAATTCTATAAATATATATGCTAAAACATTTTAGTAATTTTGATGATGAAAAAAAATATGTGAGACTAAATTTTTAGAGCAATACATCAATTAAAATTTGTAGAATATTATATCCCATAAGTTTTGACATATGATCTCATGTCATCTTCAGTGAAATGTAAATTCCTAGTTGCCATTACTAGTTAACTGTTATTGATGAAAAAATAGGGTCATCTCGAGAACAATTGAATTTACCAAATTTAATTAATTGTTACGATTTTTGTAAAATATAATAACAGTGTGTATCAAGTTTCATCAAATTCGTTAAAATAAATAATAACTAGCTGTAAGTGGAATTCTGTCTTAAGGCAATTAAGGAATCGTGCCTTAAGGCAAATTGCTGGAACTTCCCGTACCAAAAATTATTTTTTTTTCAAAACGATTAACATTTTTGAAAAAAATTTACTTCGAAAAAATAAGATTTTTGAACAATTAGACAAAAAATTACTTTTTTTGAAAAAAAAAATTTTTTAATTTTTTTTTCCTTTTTTTTTGAAAAAAAATGTTTTCTTTATTTTGACATATTTTGAAAGATCTAAACTTTTTTTCAAAGCAATCGTACTGCTTTAACTGCATAAAGACGAAATATCAAACCGCGTAAGCGCCGCGTCGACGTCTAACGCGTAAACATTGGTACGGAACCCATAGGAATGTAAACCAAAATTATACATATTGTTAAAACCTCTATAAAATATCTGATAATTTGATGTGCATATGTCTAATGATCATTTTTGACCGCCAAATGGCATTTTTTTTATTTTTTCATTAGATCTCCGAAACCGCTAGACCTGCCTTTATGAAAATTTGATCGGTTCTTTACCTTGTCAATACAACTAAAATGTTTTTATTATTAAAATCGGACGCTCCGTTCTCTTAAAAACTGAGTTACCGTTTTCGGCACTTCTTGCCCCGTATCTTCGGAACGGCTAGACCTGACTTCGCCAAAAACTAATCAGCACGTCTCCTTATCAATACGAATCGAATGTTTTTTGAATTATTCAAATCGGTTGATCGGTGTTCCCGAAATCGTCGACGAAAATTTGTATCCGCACATACATACACACACGCACACACACACACACACACACACACACACATACATCCATTTTTTCTAAGGTATGCCAAAATATTCAGAAACCTCTGAAACGTAAAGATATATAAAAATTTTCATTTTCGATTTTTTTGCGATTACTATAACTTGCCCTACGGGAAGTTAAAAAAATACTTCATATCATTACATTTATTGAAATAATATCCAATTTCTGTATAAATTTTGTATCATTTATGCATACTTTACATGAATGGTTTAATTATAATTGATAATTTTTTCTTGAATTTTATTTTTATATGTGAATTGAAGTAAACATTCCAGGATAATCTTTGTTTCAATTTTCCATTATTACTTGCTTGTTTATTATTATTATATATGTTATTAAGAAGGGTAGACATTGGCTTTGAGTAGATTCGGTGAATTGACAGCGGACTTTTAGTAATAATAGAAAAAACGTGCCCCCAAAGAATGAGGGCTGGATAACCTCTAAGCTGTCTGCGTGAAATGTAATGTGAAGGCCGCCCTGGAAAATAAAGGCTAAATTCTGTGACGAGATGAAGGGATATTGTTGAGCACAATGGGTGACATATATTATATTATTTACTTGCACTATATTTAATAAAGCTTTATAATTCACTAGATTAGAATTAATACTAATAGTGTACGACATTGTTTTTTTGGGTCGAATTGAAGATTAAAAACTCTCTGTTCCATATACAAAAACTAGATTAATTAAATTCTTCTGGCATATTTTGGTAATAAATATATCCCATTACTTAAAGAGGCCATTTTTCCAATATTATGATTCGCGGATTAAGTTTTTAATATATATGCAAATGCACTTATTTCTTCGTCCATTTCATATAAAACTCGATCTGAACGATATATATGATAGTCGTAAACCATTCAATTATGCGGTTGAGCCATACAGATATAAAATAGGATAGTAAACCGAATCTGTATTATATGAATGAAGCTGAAAAGTCATTTCACAGCCGTGCATTTCAGTTGTAATAAAGATAGGGACTTTGGAACATGTAGTGCTAGGTACACTTATTTTAATTGATAATAAATTTAGTACTAAGATTATTCTAATTCTATGTTTTATTCGGATATTAAATATGATCGTAATGATAGAGATAAATTCATTAAATTATCTAATGCAAGGAAATTTGATATGTTGCATAGATGCTTAGCTATATACTAGAAATACTACTACTACTTGCTTAGATTGGTATAAAAAGAGCAATTCCATAATTTTCCATAGTTTTTTCGAATTGTATGAATATAACAGTTACATATAACTAATAAGAAATGTGTAACTAAAATCATCTTAAAACGAAAGTAATAACTATTTTTTAAACAAATTAATTTTAATTAGGAAATAACTAGTATTTTTATATAATACTAAATTGAGAAAAAAATAGCAAGATGTATTATGTCTTGTATGTTCTTTTATATATAGATATTGAATAGTGGTCAAATAGGATGCGAATTTTGGATTTTGTCTCCAACGACTTGTCATGTGTGGTTAGCGAAAATACCAAAAAAACTTTATATTATATAATTCTATTTTGTGTACTTTATTCGTCGAAAACGTTAGATAAAATAGTGAACTTCACTAATGTTTCTGTTTTCAGGGTTAATCCGAAGATTAGTGAATCGCATTCCTTCGCGTTTGACCGTAAATTAAATTCTTGCGCGCTACTACGATCACTTGTTCCAACATCACGATGTGATGGTCAACTTTATGAAAACCCTATGCAAAGTTTCTCAAAATTATAAATAAAACTAAAATATAAAATCCGTATGAAAAATATTACATTGATAAAATTTCAGGAAAATCGAACACATGATAATTGACCCGAGTAGCAAGCGCCTAAACAGAGTAATATTGCGCGCGGTCTCTTTCCATCAACATTTTAATTAATTTTAATTAATTTTCATTTTAATAAAAATACAAACACTATTGTATAGTAAGAAGTTTGGCTTGACTATCAACACTATCAGCATGCAAAATTTCATCAAAATTCCAGAAGAGTAAACCAAAGTTGCTTCTTGTGATTTATACAGAACATTAGATTACCAATAATAAAACACAGTAATTTGAAAGTTTTTTTTTAGAAGTAGCGAAATCAATCTAGAAACCTTAATGAAGTTGTATAAATGGGTGATAATTATTTAAATATAATTGAAGGTGCAAATTGTTCTTGCAATTATAATTTACCTCAATTTTTTTGCATATATAATACATCAATGGAGCTAAGCTAGAAAAAACCCTTGGATTAGTTCTTGGAAAAATAATTTCAAAATCCATTATTCTCTTAATATAATTTAATTTTCTATATTTTCCATTTACTTCTAAGTTATGAATTTAACGTTAAGTGTAAACGCGTGTAGGCAACATATTATGACAAACTTATACGCACTTTGCAACCCGGGTATAGGAAGATGTGATAACCGGGTATATGTTCTGCTCTCAAGCTTGGTTGGCATGTGAGAATAGGCCAAAAGGCTTGTAATAGAACCCTGGTATAAGACTACATATCACGGGATTATGTACTGGAAGAGTATTTTCGTAGAGAGCTGGTGTAAATCTATAGGAAAAAGTTTATTTTGCTATCAAATAAAGAGATAAATTGAATTGATAGTAGATAGAGAAAGTACTAGATCAAGGTTATATGCAGTGTGATTTTTGTAAAAAATGTTTATATGAAATTAATTTTTTGCATTGGTTAAAAAATGCAGCTATTGTTTTATGAAGTCTCTTCAAAATTAAAAATAATGCAATGGATTTGTTTGCCCCAAAATGTCCCTTTTCACCTTGCCTAAGTGGTAACAAGGAGCAAACGTCAAAGTTAAGAAAAATAGTAAAAAAATATATGTATGTAATTAGGAATTAACCAAGAATTTTACTGAACATAGTTAGATTATTGGTTGGTTGATATGTGTAATGTTCTGTGATATGGTTTGCCTGGTTTTCACAGAATAATTGCTAAAAATCAAATAGGACCTCTGTTCCACACCATACCCTGCATGTATCCGTGCATGGATGTTGACCATTATAAATATCTATCAAAATGCATAAATATATTAATATGATTTAGTAAATTTATAACTCATCAGTATTATGAGAAATACAACACCAACTTGTAGTTTATCGTTATATTCGAAATAGTAGTATGTGTTGCGGGTGCGGTAAAGGAGCACCCAAAATTCCTTGCTTAGTCCTGTGTCCCTCGAATTAAAGACATCCCTCGTACTTTACTACATGCTCTACTACAATAGTGGTGGCGGACATTTAGCGCTTATTCACTTAAGTTGGCAATAAAATGGCGAAAATACCATGCGAATATACAAGAATCCTACATTCCTGATGGAATATAATTGAAATTATATTTGAGCAAGGTACACAAATAATTAGGATAGTGGAAGATTTAGTAAAATTGTAATTGAATGATCTTTTAAAATTTTATATAAATATATAATATAATATTTTGAAATATATTTGGGTTTAATACTAGAAGAACAGAAGCATTAAAATCACTAGCAATGTTCAAAAATTGCAAAAACTGCAGAGTAAAAATTTTTGCCGCTTGTTCTTATTTCTACTTCTTGCATTTTCCATCTTATAAACTATTTTGAAATTTATATTTTAATTACATTATAAATAAACACATATAGCCTCAAAACGTCATTAATAAAATCATAGAGATTTTTTTATGTAGGTGTCTATATTTTAGCTAAAAACAATTTATGATTAATATTAAAGAGATTTTTTCATGTAGTTTTCTATACTTTAGCTAGAAACTATTTATGACGCGTTCATTTTTATAAAAGTTCTTATATCGTATTAATGATAATAAATTTTGTACAGTTTATTTCCCAAATGAAAAAATTCCCGATCCCCGCCCATGTTTTCCTGAAACGATTAGGAATCGTCCTCGGAAGTGAAATGGGTCTAACTAATTAAAGGAGTATCTTGTGTGTTCAGGGCAAATTGGTAGTTTCGTAGCACTACGAAACACAGAATAGGCATTGCGTAAGTTTCTAATTAGATTTAGTTTAGTTTATATAGTTGTTTAATGACGTATCGTTAGCCTCAGGGTTCTCTCTCTGAAAGCCTATAGTAATTTCACATGTCTACATGCACATTGGGAATGATTACAAATGTAATAGATTTAGAAAATTACACATAATTTTATGTTTAATATTTCATCTTTATATTTTTATACCGCAACTGTTATATCACTAATTACTTGGCACAGAAAGTATTTTCAGAAGCGCGCCCAACCAGACTAAAACGAAAAAATGATCTCATAAATAGCCATTTGTAAACGCTAACATTGATATTATTATTATTATTATTATTATTATTATTATTATTATATTATTATCTTATTATTTATTATTATAATATTTATTATTATCTTTCATTTGGTTTTTATTCTACTTTATTGTTTTTCTAGCATTATTTTTATTATTCAGAAATTTTATTTATTTTACTTATTAATTCTATTATTATTATTATGTACTTTAATTTTATATAAAATCAACATATTACAGATATCATTTTACTGAAAATTCTATCCTTTATTTTGTGCTTTTCTTATTGAATTTATATATTTGTTCATTACTGTTACTTAAAAGTTAATTATATAGCAGTTGTAAAAAATATAGTAATCAAAAAAAAGTTATATCACTAATACAATGCTTGTTCACTATATGCTACAAATGAAACACCGAGCATTTTTAAATATGATAATGATATTAATTATAAACCCCAGTAAAAAAATGTTTTTTAGAAATACATTATTTTGATAAAAATATTTTTGATTTTTTATTAATATCACATTATACATATCACAACTTTTATATAACTAAATACACAAAAAACTGATTATTAATCATAATTACACTTTCACATTTATAATTATTTTTGTTCATAGTGAATTCAAAAGATATAATGTTTTGTAATTATTATTTTATTTAAATTTTTGTATACTCCTTAATGTCAAAATTATTCATCTTTACTATTTCCTTAACAAAAATAAATGTTCCACGATATATAAAATGCATAATAGTTGTTTGAGCACTCACTTTTATTCACAATGTTAAGTATTAATAAATATAAATAATATTGAATATCAATATTATTAAACACAACTTTAAATTAGTTCATTCATGTTGATAATCTGAAATAAATCATTGCGAGATTTAATCACAAAAATTATCACCACGACGCAGTAAATATATTGTTTTATAATTTTTTGATTATTAACTTAATAATAATATTTAACATACATATTCAGTTATTTATATTTATATATTTTTTACACATTTATTATGTTTTCACATATTCATTATCTATATAGAATAAATTTTGGATATGATTTAGAACATTGATTTAGAAAAGTTATAATGTACTTATAATTTTATTCATAATAAATATACTCAAAAATACTCTATCAAAATACCATTCTCCCTCATCCCTTACAAGAATAAATGTTTCGCAATATATAAAATGCATTATAGTTGTTTAAGCACTCACTTTTATTCACAGTATTATCCATTGAATAAGTTTATTTAAATAAATTATAGCGGAATTTAATTACAAAAATTATCACCAAGTTGCAGTAATTATATTGTTCTAATTTTCTGATTAACAATTTATTTAATATTACTTAACGTACATATTCAGTTGTTTCAATTTATATATTCTACACTCACTTATTATCTTTTTACATATTTATTATTGTTTTTTTTTTTTTAATATAGAACAAATTTTGAATATGATTTAGAACATTTTCTCTCGAGCGTCTTCTTCTTTCAAACTAAACCCCAGACTCAATTTCAAAAAAGTCATTCCACAAAAATCGATCTCCCAAAATAAAATATTTTTAACAAATCTATCCCACGGTGTCATGTTTTCCCCAATCTTCATTGCCCATGTTGACCGGTTCTCGGAGTCTGCTGGACCTCGCAACGGCTCTTGCAGAGGTCACTCGGATGGGTCAAGCCGGTCGGGTCCAATTGTCCTGCGGACAGATATGCCCAGTGTCACAGATCGAGATACGAGATTAGAGGTCACCATCGAGATGACCATGAATTTTAGTTCCCACAAGGGAAATAAATAATCTTCTTCACAGGCTTCTGGAAATTAATCGGAAGATCGTTGAGAGATCGTTGCGAAACAAGATTTATAATAAAAATAAATATATTTAATTAATAAGGGAAATATATTCTCTGTAATATCTATTTGAACTCGGTATTTTAATATGTAATAGTAATTACGACACAATTATCAATCATCCAACAAAAAAACCGGTATTTTCGGTATTTTCGGTATTTTTACATAAGCGCTATTTGATACATAATACCCTAAAGTTTAAATTTCTGGAAACAAATTTATCTTTAAATTCCATAATCGCATAAACAGCTATATTTTCAAGTGATTTTATAAGATAAATGTCAAATATTGTCTCAACTCGTCATTAAACTGAATATATCGTGTTACAATAAATAGAGTTGGACTGATAGATAATGATGATTGTTTCATCTTTTGTAAAAATGTAATGGTTTTGTAAGTGATATTTGCGCCAGAATACTTTATATATCATACAGATTACCCCTGCGTAATCTTTATTTTTTTCTAACTTTATACATAATAATTATAATAATTACTAAATATTTTTGCTTCTTATTACAATTATAAAATATTATTTTTCGAAAACGTTTTGAAGTTTGAAAATACTATAGAAGAATCACATTGTTTTTAAATAACAATACTCAACGATTATAGTAACTTATTATTTATCTCGACCAAGAATCCGATCTTAAATTAGTGTAGAAAATACACAGCAATACAGTTTATTACAATAATGTAACATGATCTTTTATGAGTTTTTGGTCTTTCTTACTCATAAGTTTGTTAAAAGTGAAAAGTACTCATAGTGATAATGAATTAATTAAATTGCATATACTTTTGTTAAATTATTATTTGAAAAAATGAAACTTGAAAACTTGAAAACTTGAAAAACTTATTGTTTTATTTTATTGTTTAGTTGAATATAGTTGTAGTTGTAAATACTATATTATTTTTTATATTTGTACTAGTAACTTTCAATTATGTTTACGTTTGTTGAATATAATAAAAATACCGGTAATTTACCGGTATTCCGGTTTTAAAATAAAAAATTACCGAAATACCGGTATTGAAATTATCCATCGGTGCTGCATTCCCTAAGTGTATATATGTATCAATTAAAAAATAACTTTTAATCAAATAATGGATATACTTTAATTTTGTGATTTCAATCTATCACGAAATAGGCCTCGTACAGTTCGGCCAAGTTCAAGTTCACCTATAAACACCTGAACGTGCTATATATGTTTGCCTACAACGACATAAACTATAAATGGTCTCTGGCTTGTACAGCAACTATTATTCATTGTGATGTGTCATACTATTATCCACATATACATACATTAATATCATAATTACTATCAATGCATATCGGCATCGGCATTTAGCCGCTGAATGGGAACAGTTTAATGGGCGGCCGGTAATTATGCGTTAATCGTATATGAACAATTAAGTTCCAACGCCAGATGTCAACGGCCGAATTGGTGGCACGGCGCCAACTGTCACTTTCGCTACGGATCGTATTATAATATTAACCTTGTCAAATTGGCAATTTGTATCTAATCTATTAACTATGGTAATGGATAGGTAATTTCGATTGCGATGATTGTTGTTATTGATATTGGTTTAGGTTAATTAACGCTATTATGCATGGGATTGTTGCCGATCTAATCCAATTTTATTTATTACGTGCGGATATCATTGCAGATTTATGAAAAGGATATTTCATATTCAACTATTTTTTTATTGATAACTATAATTTGTAATAAATAACACAGATGTAAATTTTTTACAAAAAATTCAGGTATCTGTTATTACTATTAAAATAGACCAGAAATAATACAATTCTATGCATTGAAAAAAAAATTCGTTCATAGAATTATCTTATCGGAGAACTGTAATTATTGATTAATTTGAAAATTCCTAAATTCAAATACTAAAAATTGACCTATGAGTCAATTATTCAAAGTACAGTCAAATGGAAATAACTTAATCATTATTTATAAGAAATCATTCAGTAAGTAAATTACGTATATAATTATAATCGTATATAATTATCAATAAAATATTGTGAATTTTATATCGAATGGAAAAACAACTACTGAGTTGTTTTTTCCAACATGCCCTTGTAGTATACAATGTCTCTTTTCGGCCGACTATTGTAAATTCATCAAATTTATTGAATGTCCTTTACTAAACAATAAAAGAGACAATAAAAGAGATATTAAAAAAAAGAAATCCATTATTTAGGCTGTATTAAAAAAATAAGGTAGGGCGGGGCTTATAGGTCCGCAAGTAAAAAAGATCCACAGCCAATATTTAAAAAATAAGTTATTTTTGAAAATGTTTGAAAATCCGTGACAATTTTTTTTTTTCGTTTTTAATTTTTTTAGTAGTGAACACTGTTGTTTAGTTTACGAGACCTTGATATGATTTTTAATAATTAAATAGCGTATAATTTAATAATCTCTAAGACATATTGATAATGTTAAGTTAGATTAAACAGTTGTTTCATAAAAGCTCTATAAAAGCTCGTATAAGGGTGGGGTAAAAATGATCAACTAAACCCTTTACCCTGGTAAAGGTATAAACATGAAAATAGTAAATAAAATGCGAATTAAGTTTATTAATGACAAAATACCAGATCAAGGTTAATACAGTTTTATATCTGCAGTCTATGTAGCTATTATATTGTATTTTTTCTTTAAAATCAAAAATAAGACACTGGATTTGTTTGCCCACGGCTCGTGTCACTTACGGGGTAAAAAATACCAAGTAATAAATTTTTGAAAAACAGAAAGAAACATTTATACATTGATGAATTAGCTAAAAGTTATTATGAACATAGTCAAATAATTATTTGTTCGATATGTGTTATTTGTTGTGATATAATTGGTTTGGTTTTCTCAATATAATTTCTCAAAAGTCAATTTTTACTATATATTAAAATAATAAAAAAGTATAAATAAAAAACATTTGTTAATGAGTTTAGTAACATAAATCTCAAAACAGACAATGTGTATAATTCATGAATTTTGCGATTTTCAATACGAATACGAACTTAAAGCAATTCATCACTATCTTCCACAAATAAAATTATTTTTCCCTGATCCACGATATAAACCACGTGCTGGAAAATATGCAGACTCGAGCGCCGACAATGTTCAAATTATGAAAAGACAACACATTTTGAAAATTTCGCTCGATGGCGCTACGGGAAAGGATATTCCGCCGGACAAGGGGTGAAAACATTGCTGGTCACATGAAAGGGATACCAAAATATAGCAAAACGTTTGAGAGAAGGACGCTGGCGTATGTAGAGGGCTTGTTTGCATGTGAGACTCACTCATATACAAATTCAGAAAGGATATACATATATTTGAAATAGGGTGGTTGTGTGCGATTTGTTGGAGTGCTTTCACACTTGACGGTGGAAAATTATTTTTGATGCTAACTCATATGACACCACTCTTGTGTAGATAATTATAGTCGTTATTAAATTTTTCACATATTTATGCTTTGTCAATATGATATTTTGAAATTTATAAAAAAAACCATAAAGTATTTTTTTATTCATAAAAAAAACATTACACTGGCTTGAAAGGAGTCAGATTTTTAAGCATTGTTGTACAAAAATATGACATTTATCGTTTAGCAAAAATCATATGATCCATAATCATATAATAATGCACTAACTGTAGCACGTACACGTGCTTAATGATATGAAGCTTATAAGTTCGAGATGCTTCTAAAATTTGTTTAAGATGTAAACCCTTTTGCCCTTTGTTATTTATTTATTTATTTATTGTATTTATTTAGTTTAAATATATAGCCCACAAATTTTTTCCAAGAGAACTCAAAAATACAATTATTTTACATAATGAATAACGATTAAAATATATACAAAATTACAATATAAAGTTATTAACATAAAATGCTTAACATAAAATTACATATAATGCAGAATGTAACAATATTATTTATAAACAGAATAAGATAAAATAATAAGATATTTGAAAAGAAAATAAAAAGGTTAACTTGTGCAGATGGAGATTATTTGATTAGGTGAAATGTTGTGAATATCTATTTCATTATTAATTAAGGTAAAGTTAGAGGACATAAGTAAAATAGGCGAATTTAAGAGAGAATTAGATTTAGGAGTAGGATAATTGAAAGATAATTGTGAATACGTAGATAGCCTTGGAACATTAAAGGATAGTTGATTAAGAATAAGAGAACAGTCTATACTTGCTGTTCAATTTTTCATATCATTCAAATATGTTTGAGAGTAGAATTTTTGTGCTAAAACTATTTTATTTAAAAAAAGCTTTTTTTGCTAAACAACATATGGCAGACAGCTACGAAAAGAGACAAGTAATGAGGTAAGGTTTCACAAGTCGATTGAGGTCTTTAGTCCTAAAGATACTAATACACATTGCATTTATTCGTGTGAAAGACACCTATATATAAGTTACAATTCATGTGTGAGATACATACAAATCCAGTTGGCAGCATGGCATGTACGAGACAAACACAAATACGTGTTTCATGATTGTATTAATACGTAGTATTTCGATTGTGAGAGTCGATGTTCGGCGTAGGATGCCGACGTTGTTAAGGGTTGCGTTATAGAGAGTGCTTCGTTTCACTTGTTTTCCTGAGATCGATATTTTCGTCTTCCACCAGAGCGGCCATTCCAGCCCGGGAAGTAAGCCCCTCCTATTCTGAGCATTTTTACAAAATTGTACAACGTCCCTTACTCTCCGCACTCTGCGAAATTTTATCGGGGCCTTAGCAACCCTCGGCGGGGGTTGCGAACTCTAGCGCAAACAGAACTTCGGCACGAGGACGGAGAGAGACGGGCGCGTCTGATGCCGCACGGCTCGCGTCAACCCCAGGCGTGGTCTGGAACGATGAGCACGAGAGGGATGAAATGCTGTTCGAGAGGACTTAGAATTGTTCCATTTCGAATGGGATAGCGATGGTGTTCTTATTCGAAAAATGGGCTTTCGGGAGAAAAATGGTAAGGGATGTTCGCACAGGGTGTGGTTAACATACCCACCTACACGCGAGGGTGTGGGTGTGTAACATGGGGTGAATAGCCACCGCTGGGCATTTGCATATCGTCTGCCAAGCTTTTGAGTTCATCACACACAGCCTATGAGAATGATGCTACGCGCGTTTTAGAGATAGACCGTGGAGTTTTCTGGTCTGAAATTACCTTGGATGCTTTGTGCGGATTACGCAGGTATTAATGACCGGAGTGGATTGCATCCGGCCTATGTTAATAGCATACTACTTGCGTACTTCTTTCTTCTTGTGATGTTTTTTTTTAACAAAAAAAAAAATAAAAATATAAAAGTATGCGAATAACAATAATAGACTGAAAAAAATATGACAAATATATTTTTTTAATTAAACTTATATAAAAAATGAAAAACATTGATTAAAAATATGTTTTTTCTAAATTCATTATTCAAAAAAAAATCTGTTTTTTTTATTTCTATAAAAACTATTTTTTATAAAAAATTTTTTAAAAAGCGAAATTATTGAAGTATTAAGAAGCGATTCGAAATAACAGAAATAAACTGTAACTTCATTTTTTTATGAGATCTGAAAATAAAAACAATATTGATTAACAATGTAAAATAATTTAATATTTTAAAAAGTAATTATGTTGATGCACAAAAGGTAATCGTTAGAAATAAAGATTCTTTCTTCTTGTGATGTTTTTTTTGGACATGAAAAAATAAAAATAAAAAAACATGAAAAAAATAATGGACAGTAAAAAATATGACAATTTTTTACTTAAACTTATATATAAATGAAAATAATAGAGTAAAAATATGTTTTTTCTAAATTCATTATTTAAAAATATAATCTGTTTTTTTATTTCTATAAAAATTATTGAATTTTTAAAAAGCAAAATTATTGAAGTATTAAGAAGCGATTCCAAATAACAGAAATAAACTGTTCAAATGCTCTTCATTTTTCATGAGATCTAAAAATAAAAACAATGTGTTAATAAACAAATTAATGTAAAATAATTAAATATTTTAAAAAGGTAATTATGCTGAAGCACAGAAGGTAATCGTTAGAAATCAAGATTCTTTCTTCTTGTGATGTTTTTTTGGACATGAAAAAATAAAAATAAAAAAACATGAAAAAAAATAATGGACATTTATAAAAATGAAAATCGTAGGGTAAAAATATGTTTTTTTTTAAATTCATTATTAAAACAGTATCTGTTTTTTATTTCTATAAAAATAATTAAATTTTTAAAAAGCAAAATTATTGAAGTATTAAGAAGCGATTCAAAATAACAGAAATAAACTATAACTTCATTTTTTCATGAGATCTGAAAATACAAACAATGTTTATTAACAATGTAAAATAATTTAATAATTTAATAAGGTAATTATGTTGATGTACAAAAAGTAATCTTCAGAAATCAAGAGTAAAATATGGTCCGCGATTTAACTTTGTTTTAATTATTTAAATCATGGATGAATCAATGAATTTAAATCATTTGAATGCAATTATTTTCTTAGATTAACCGAAAAGATTTTACTTTTAAAAAATAATTATAAAAATATTTTGTATATTTTTATAGCATTTTTACAAAGAAGTAAATTAGCAGACTCTATGTTATGACACAACTAGCTGAATTTACTAAAAATACATCATAAATCCAAAATTTAAGTAATTATACTATATTAATATATAACAAGTAATCTTTGAACAAAATATTAGACAATTTTTACTAAAATAATTCAATATTGTTAATGTACAATTTGATTGTATAATCTAAATAAGTCAGTGAGTAAGTAATGTCATGACATTACTGAAAATATAATTATTAATTTATTTTATATAATTAGCATAAGTGTTACTAAAAAATATAATTTCAAATTCACTACATAATTACAAATTTATTTTAAATAATTAGCATAAATGTTATTAAAAAAATTATAATTTCAAATCCACTATGCCATATGTACTTTGATATAAAAAGAAGAAGTTAAAATATTCATAGAGTTCATACAGTAATTTAAAGTTGCTAATAAAATGCAAAAAAAGTAAATAAATATACAGATAAAACTAGTGTAGTTATAATATTAATTTATATGTAAACACATTTCAGAAAAATAATTTATTTTAATTACAATATTTATTACAACTGTTCAATAATTGAACATCTAGTAATAATAATAAACAATAACATAAATATAAAAAAATAAGAGTACAAAGGATAAAATTTACATTAAAATGAAATCGGTAGTATGATGATTTAATATAAAATAAAAGCAAATAATAATAAAAATAAAATTAATAAATAAAATAAAAAAGTGGAATTAAAACAGCAAATAATTATTATTTATATTTATCAGTCTCAAGAGACACTATTTATAACTATGTAATAATAAATTAATTTATATTTAACTCATTGACATTTTATAATATGTAATATATATTTAATTATAATTATGAAAAAAGAAGTTGAATCATCATTATCCAATATTATTTGTGGTTGCCCTCGATCCGAATTTACTTTCCGACTATCATTCAAACAGATTTATTTTCACTGGCCATTCGCTTTCGTATGGATTTTATTTAATTTTTTTAATGAAATGCATTATATATAATATAAAATGCTCTTCTCCCCGATATGCAGTAAAATATATACGCTCCCGATTGGGAGAGCAGCTGTTTTTTATTTGACAATGTATTGGATTCGTTGTGTGTATGTATGCATTGTTTTCATTTATTTTTAGAAGTTGTGTGTGATGCGATGCAAATTTAAAAATAAAATAATAAAATGCAAGGTCAATTCAATTTCAATGTGTATGGATTGGATATATGGGTAGACAATGCTCTGATATGTTCGAAGAGGAAATTATTGAAAATATCTATGCTGATGAAATGGTTTGAAGATACGATTATTTGAAAAGGTGAATGGCATTAAGATTTGTTAAAATTCTTAATTTCATCATTTTTTCATCTATTTGCAATTCTAATATCTAATTGTCATTAATATCTGGGGTAGCAAGCCTCTTATAAATTCATAACTATTTATTATAATAATTTGTATTTTTATGGAAAAAATATTTTATTTATGGTTAACGGCATTTATTTGAAGTATTCAAAAATCAATTATTTGAAATATTAATTTAACATTTTCAGGTTTTTTTTTTGCTTATTCACTTGGATTTTTAGCTAATAAAAATAAAAAAATCAAATAAGCAACATAATTCAATTTTTGCTATAAAACTCTATTTTTAATACATATTTATTTAAGTATTATTTAATTATACTTGATTCGTGAAAGATTCTGAATCAGATTCTGCGATCTGCATTGAATCCTACCCGAAATCAGAATCTAATGAGATTCATATTCAAACTCCCATATGAATCTTATTGTTAGATAAAATAATTCTGATAAAACATAAAAACAAAATAATATAAAATGTAATAAATTATAACAATAAAACATAATCATTTATCCATACTACATAAAAATCATAGAGATATACTTATCTTCTGAATTTTTAATAATAATTATAATTAAAATTCATTTGATGCTCAAGTTCAACTATTATTTACTCATAATTCATGAGTATCATTTTTGATGTTTCCAGTTTTAGTTTTATTATTAAAAGAATTCTAGTCGTCCTAAAATTTGACCTGAAACAATTGAAAATCATATTTTAATTAAACATAATTATTACAAAACGACTAGCTATTATAATAATTTAGAGTGCATTTAAGCGGACTACAATATTTTTTATTATAAAATCTTCTTCAAAAGTCAAATTTTGCTAATTATATAATATATGATAAATTTAAATTCAAACTAGCATTATCTTTATTATTGTTTATCAAATCTATAATCATTTATTTTGACACAAGCATAATTTAAATGAAAAAGCTCTTAAGAAAATATGCCCATAAATCACCAATTTTTTTATTAAAAGTGCATTATTCCAAAATCCATCATTTTTAAGTAGGGAAATAAAAGAATAAAGCAAATAATTATCTATGCATTGAGAACAAATTTTAGGTAGAATTCGCAATTTTATTACAATAGTTGTCAGAGTAGTTTGGATTCTCGGGGTGGCTAAAAGCTCTGTTGCTCGATAGAAAATGCCATCGACACGTATGGATATAGATTGAGGGCTGACAAGCATTTTAAATCAAATCTTTAGCACATAACACCTGAACATTTTGTTAATATATAAAAATTTTGAAATCTGTATACGCCAATTCTTATCGTGCAAAAACAACCAGTCACTTATATAGAAAATATGACTATGGTATGACTGCTGGTACAAAAACATTTTTTTTTAATTTTACTACTAACTGATACACTCATAATGTAATATAGATTTTTGATAGAAGTAATTTTTATAGTTGTTAGTTAAAATAAGACCAAAAAATGAATAATAAAAATGTTTGATAAATAATAATATTCTAAGTTACTTAAGACTGTGTGGATACTATAATTTTATTACAATTAGACAAGAAGGTACTAAAAAGTTATGTTTTGAAAACAACCTATGCAGGTGTTTAGAAACAATAGAAAGTTTCTATTATTTTTTTTATGGAAAAGAAATGAATTGTCTGAAATAAATTCAAATTCCATTCAAACATTAGCACAATTGCATTATCCTGGCTCTTTGCCTATTCACTATGTCCGCGCTATGAATTGACAGAGGATTTGAAAGGATCGAGACGAGGCTGACGGGTATTAAGTTTGATCGAAGCGATTCCATCGAAATCTAATAATTACCGTACAACTGATGAATAAAACAAGACTAACAGTGTCTGTGATTTATTTTATAAATTCATTAGGCTCAAATGGGACGTATTGAATTCGTAATTTATTTTTGGAATGGGATTAGTTTAGGCGAAGCCATTTGTTTTGAATTTGAATAATACTGATTGACTTTTTTATATTACTGCTTAGTGATTTAAAAAAATTTATAGATCATTATAGATTAGAGTCCTATATCTAAAAAGTAAATGTACAAAATAACAATAAATAATTAATAACAATATACAAGTAATTAATATCAATATATGCATATGCATTAGGGTGATCCTTAATAAGAACATTTTCGAATTTCCTTGCTCCCAAGGGCTCAAATGGTTCCAAATTGGTAAAAAAAAATCTCTGAAAGTTTTAGCTCTTAATATTGTATTTTAGATAGCGCGCAATTTATTTATACTTTGTATGGAAATACCATGGAAAAAATTTAAAAAATTAAAAAAAAATTTTTAGGTATAACTTAGAGATAAATGAATTAAAAGTGAAAAATCGTATCATTTTTTATTAAAAATTTGACGCTCTGCAAAATTTTTGAAAATATTTTTATGCTTTTTCCATACAAAACTTTCATTGAGTTGCGCTCTATCTAAAAGACAAAATTAAGAGCTAAAACTTTCAGAGAATTATTTTTTATCAATTTGGAGCCATTTGATTCCTTGGGAGCAAGACAATTCAAAAATGTCATTATTAAGGAATCCCCTAATATGCATACATAAAATTATAAATATTATAAACATAAATATTTATAGTTTTGATGTAATTTAATCGCTAGACAAATCTTATTAGTTCTTATTGTTCTTTGATGATATCACTTTTGATTTATAAAAAAATATACTAAAATGCAATGCTTAATTACTTGTACAAAGCTTTATATACTCCAGCTATACTGATTATTTCCCAACCAGTCTTAGTATTTTGGTAGATATTTATTAGATCAAAATGTCCTAAGTGATTACTGAACTGATATATAACTGTAAAACAATGTGCAATTTATAGTGTCATTTTTGTTTGATACTTATTATGGTATCATAACATAATTTTTAATGCATTAACACGTCTGTTTTGTATTAATTTATATAAATTAATTTTTTGAGCAGCTTTATCGAGAGCTTAAGGGTCGTGAGAGCTGTTGTGACAATTTCTCTTAGGTTGACTTGGTAGATGGGAACTCAAATAGTTGTTCTATCTCTACGAAATAATTTTTATTATCACAATAATCTCTGGAATAGAGATGCATTTTTTTGGTGATGCTGCTATACTTGGCAAAATACACGCAAAAGTTGTCCCATTTCCATTTGGTGAAATATTATTATTAGAAATTTTGTAATAGTATTGATTTTTTTCAAAAATGCATAAACACTAGGTAAGGGACACTCAGAAGGTGTCGGATCTCTATGTAAAAAAATCCTTCATTGCAATTATTCTAAAAGTGAAGAATTTTCGTTTGCACCAATGCTGGGTATTGGCTATTGTTGCTTGGATATATATTGCTTTCTATATTTCTAAGTGAAAGCTGATGGTAATACCGCTTGATATCAGGGTGCCCGATAAGGATATAGAATCTTATAGCTGTGATCAAGCCCATAACTGTAACTACTAATCCTGTGGAAACACTGACCCCAATTTTACTGTTCTCGGTTTTGATAAAAATTATTTCCCAAAATCATTTCCTAAAAATGATCAACAAGTAAAAATTGAATCACTAAATGAACTTTGTGTAAAAAATAATTAAATAAATTTGCACATATCGAATGAGACCCATATTCAGAATTTACCTCCAAAATTAATTCGCAACCTGTTGATGAATTGGCGCAAATCAAAAATCTCGTCAAATCACCCCTCTAATTTTCTATTAACCCCGTTCAATGTCAACTCTTGCGCCGCATTCATATTCAATTGATGCATTACGCTAATCATAAAATCAGCAATACTGTTTCGTATACAAACATAAAGCATTGCCCTCTCGCCATGTGCCAATACCTACGTGTGTGCGGACCGATGCCAATATTTTTTTCAGCGGACCAATAGATATATTCGTGATACTGACCCCATGCACTCATAATCCCCACATCACATGTTACGGTTACATATATCGAATCCAGTTTTGTCATATATCGAATTGATTTCTTATTGAGTTTTGATTGCGGACTCGAATCGCGTCGCTGACCGCGCCACACAGATGAATGGACCGGTGAGCTCTGAGCCCCGACATAACATATATGTCCTCTATGTAGACTTATAGAATCATGCTGAACGTTTTACCTAAATTGTTTTGATGCGATTCATATTTTTTGCAAAAGCGTTGAAATGATAAATAAATACAAACAGGATGGTTAAAGAGCAAGCTGAAAGAGAAGGTTTTCAGTTTCATGTCATAGAGCAAGGATGAGCAAGCCGCGGCCCGCGGGCCGCATGCGGCCCGCCGGCTGTTTTTCTGCGGCCCGCCAAGCGTTTCTCAACTAGATATTATTTTTCTAGTTATTTTATCAAATACGGCTGTAAAGGCTAATTTTTTGTCAGTATAACAATATTGCAAGAAAAATTAAGAACTTAACCGAGAACATAGCAATAACGCATTTCCAAATTTAAGATAATTAAATAAGTAAATCTTATAAAGTCGCGAGGGTTGAATCTCCGTAACTTTAAAGAATTCCTGAACAATTTAAAGCGTGTGTATGGCGATGTGCTTTTTAATACCAAAGTACGTTATATCAATAGTAATGCAATGCTTAAAGGAGTATACGACCCAAATGGCAAACTACAATTGTTTTGAAAAAAAAAATTAACAATTTTTTTTTTGAAGTACGTATGTGTGTAAATAATTACACAGGTCCATAAAAGAAAAGTCGCTGGAAAATAATTAATTCATTTAGGAAAATTTATAGATTAAAGATTGTGCCAGTTTTTAAATATTTTGCATTTCAATTTTGGCTATAGATTTATCTTCAACATGGAAAAACATATGTCACACACCCAATCCAGACAACTTTTTTGTGGATCCTCTGTTAATTTCAACCATGAAATTCATAAAAAATTTCTACCGATAAAAATTGAGTGAAACATATAAAAGCTGCATACGCGTTGCCACTTTTCGCATTAAAAAAAAGAAGAAAAAGTTTTCAAGTAAATTAGTTTCTCTGTTTAACTATTATTTATTTTCATTTTGTATTAATATTTATATACACTCGTAATTATATAAAGTATATACTTTTTTCATTTTTGTATATTTGTTCTTTTCTTGTTGCAATTTTGTAATTTTATTGAAATTACATCATTTCCGCGCTCAGTCTATGAATCTTTTTGACTTAATTTTAGTTCCGACTTTTTAGTTTATGAAAAATCATCTATTTCATTAAAAAAAAGCAATTTATTTTTTTATGGGTCGTACAATTTTTTTTAAAATTTATTCTTTATTTTAATTTTTTTAATGCGAAATATAAAACTGTTCTATATAGTTTTATATTTCGTATTAAAAAAATTAAAATAAAGAATAAAATTTGAAAAAAAAATTGTACAATCCATAAAAAAATAAATTCAAATTTCACTATCTTATTTCATAATAGTTATTTTGGCTCAATTAGCAATGATCGATTTTTATGTGATCGTTTTTAATTGAAATTCGATCAAGATTTTTTTGAGCTTAAAGAAAAGCTTAAATTTATCCAATCTATCCATTGCAAAATTTTAAAAACAATTCTTAGATATTGGCAACGAAATTGTTACCACCGATAAAACTAACTGATTTGCAGTGTTATCCTATTGTACAAATATTTCTCGATGTGCATAAGAAGTACATAGTTTTTGAATGTCTAGCAGAAGAAGCAATTTTAGCAAAAAAAATTAGAAATTAAATATTAAAATCTGAAGATAAAACTGTTTTTAAAAGAAAGTTATATTTTTTTATAGTTATTGAAATCTCACTCGTTTCGCTAAGCATAGCATATAACATAATACAAATATGGAAGTTAGTATTTTAGCGTTGCATTGGGTAAATTATCAATGTATTTATACATTCAGAATTAGTTATCCATTTTTTATATTAACGATCTTCTAAAAATATTTCCTGAGGCAAAATGTCCGTTCGTGCGGCCCGCCATGAAATTTTAAAATTGAAATTGGCTCGTGGATCAAAAAGGTTGCTCGCCCTTGTCATAGAGGCTTCTCTTATAGTTATCTATATAATGGTGTATGGTGTACTATAAGTAATATTGCAAATTAATAATTTTTTAACAATTTATACATTAACTCTCATGGAAATGATAATTAAATACAAACAGAACAAACCGAAAGAAAAGGTTTTTAGTATCATGTCATAGAGGCTTTTCTTATAGCTATCTATATAATAGTGTATGATAATCACTATAAGTGCAAAAAAAGTATATTGCAAAAAAATATTTTTCACCAACATATAAATTAACCCTAATAAAAGAAATTTTAATATTTAATTTTTTTTCATACTTTGCAAGACAATGCACGTTACTTTTGTGCTTAAAATTCTATTCGTCGCGTGGTCCAGTACAGATTTTGTTTGCAAATAATAATTCTTCAAATACAGCATCATAAAATATTTAGTACTGATTAACCAGTTATATCATAGGAAAGACAATAATATTGGATCATAAGTTACTCTTTTTATCTTGTTTTATTTTTTTGGTATCGCATGACTTATAAGCCTAACACTAAACAATAATTGTCTATTTTCCTCGAATAATATATTTATAATAAATTTCGAATAAAATATTTACAGTAAAGTCATTTCAACAATCTCTTGATTTATTAGTGATCATCATTAGCATTAATAGCAAATCGATACAAGATTTCAGAATATATTTTACTAATTTTTGATTTGTTGCTGAATTAAAAAGGAACCAGTTTAAAGTCGGGTAATTCTTGATATGGAGTAGTTATAAATATGCAGTCCATTTATACCAAATAGAGTTTTAAATTATAAAGTCAATACATAATAATGTATTGACTCTATAATTTTAAAAATAAAACAAGAACAAAATCCACTTCTAAATAAGGCGAACTTCCTATAATATATATGTGTATTTCGTGTTTTGATTGCAAAATTTGTAAGAAGAAGATGCAAAATTATAAAATATATGACTTCTTCACATAAATACAAAAGAAATACTCGTATATATTAAACCTTCGCACTTTTTAGCAACATTTTGATTAGATTTTGATAGTGACGTTCTCATAAGTATTTCTACTGAAAATATGCACTTCAAAATATAGATAAAAAGCTCGCGTGTGATTCCTCTATATACCTATTTGCTACTAAATTACAGAATCAAATGCTATACATATAATTAACATTTAAGAGATGCGAGTGATTTTTAATGCTTTGTGTAAAAGTTTAATACTGAATAGAAACATGTAATATAGCATTTTAAAATTGTCTAAATTCGTCATGGGTTTAACATCAAAGTACTATAAATAAAGTTAAAGAGATCTTTACTTTTTAATTCATTTAATGGTGAAACTGTTAAAGATAATTATTATTAATTATTATTGCTAAATTACAGAATGAAATATTGTGGAATTAGACCACTTTTGAAGCACATCAGATCTTTTAGTGATTTGTGTAAAAACAATTTGTGTATCACAATAATGGATAAATTCTAAGTTATTAAGATAAGAGAACATAGCAAACAGAAAATTGTGTTCAAAACAGAATTAAATACAACTGTCCATCATTTTACAATAGTATGGTAAATTTGATACTAAATTATAGAATGAAATGCAACTGAGTTAATAAAATTCTTAGGAATGCCGGTGGGTTCGAGTGAATTGTGTAGAAGCAATTTGTACATTCCTACGATGTATTAATTAATTCTAAACTTTTAAGGACACGGCAAACTGTATCTAATTTTCTACTACCGCCGAGTGCGGGTGTCGTACCTCCGCATCGGCGGATTCGGCCTGGGTTGAGCGTCGAGCGCCGGCGAGCAGGCACGGTCTGTTTGTGATCGTTAAAAGATAATCCCCGCAGGCAGAGAGTCCTGTGCCTCGTTGCCTCGTTGCCTCGTTGCCTCTGTTCAAGCGAACCTCTGCCGCCAGATATTCGGGTGCGAGAATGGGCCATCGGCACCATTTTGTTCTACACAACTTTTGCGGCTGAATTTCATTCAGTGGGCAGGTAATGGAAAACGCCGTTTTCGGCACTCGACGATAATATGGGAGCTGGTCGAGAACCGAGAAATATATATAATGTTCATACAGTATTCGCCATTTGCCATATACATGCATTACATGATTCATTTTTGTGTGTGGGTATATCTTATACAAGATTAAAGTCAATTGCAACAAGTCCTTGTTTCTAGATTTTTAAAATTTAATAAAGTACAGGATCATTTTTAAATTTTTAGAAATCTGTCAAAATTTAAGCGTTATACTGACCTGAAACTACATATAATGTATGTACTTGAAGACTTGTTTCAAATATATCAATTTTATTGCAACTGGTTAATTGTAAATATTTTTGCAATATTTAAATCTTTAAACATACGCTGTATGAATTATACCCTGACGGTGTTTGAACCAGTTCATTTTCAACTTACTTATCAAAGAATTCAAAAGTAAAAAGTAGGAGCAAGCGCCTGAGAGAAGTGGATTAAATTATTTTTATGACTAAAATTAAATTAAACTATTTATGTTGACTATTAATTATATCGCCATGCAAAGTTGTATCAAAATATCAGAAAAGTAGATCTGAGGTTCTCCTCACAAAGATCTTTGTGAGCGTAAGTAGTTTTTGAGGGGCACAACTAGTGTGAAATTTTCAAGAAATCGAATTTGCAATTTTTCCATATTTTGATAGGTTATACTTTTGAAAATAACATACCAAAATTTTAAATCGATATCTTAAATAGTTTTTGAGTTACAGCCATTTAAAGAGTATATAGTCTAACGATCATTTAATCTTTGAACGCGTTTTTCTCGAAACAGCATTTTCCGAATTTGCTGCAGCGATTACTTAAAAACAAATGATCCGATCACTATCCATTTTTTTTTACATATACTATATATAGTTCTCCGTAAAATGAACTATCGATTTTTTGATCGGATCAAAAATCGAATTTTGGCAGTCCAAAAACGACCAAAATTTTGGGTAAAATTCGACTTTTTTTAAAAAAAATGCCGTCATTTTGTCTATGTTTCATTTTTTTTCTTTATCGTAGTTTATTATACTGGCATCTAGTTTAACGAGATTTTTTTCTTAATTTCATCCACGTAGAAGGCCGGAATTACTGCAGCAGTGAAGGGCATTTTTTGTCGCGCCGTTGGAGATCGACGATAACTTAAAAAATGTTTAATTTTTCCCTTCAAAAATTTTACTATATATTCTTAAAACATGTATAAATATATTCCTAAAATTTTGAAATGATTGATAGAGTAGTTTTTTTAATATAAATTCCCAAAAATCACCTTTTTTTAGGCGGTTACACTAGTTGTGCTCCTTAAGGATTATAATAGTAAAGGTAAAGTTATATTTATGTTGAAAAATAATAAGCAAAAAAATATTTAAAACAAATTGAAAAAAAAAACTAAACAAAATTCGTTTATTAATCGATGTACGTTCTAAAATTTTCAGTAGTCGGATTCCAAACTCCTTTCCATTTACCAACTCTCCATCTTTTACAGAGTCGGTACTTCAGGCTGATTTTGTGGTACTCAGAAATATGGAAATTAAAACCGATGGCCGTATGTAAATTTATTGTAGGCGAGAGAGGGTTAAGTCAATGAACGCCAAAATATTACACGCGGGCGGTAGAGCGCTCAGTAAACGGAATGTGCGGTAAATAAATGCTTTTTGTTTGCGCAAAGGTGTACATATGGACCTTTCGGAAATTTGTACATGTTTCTTCATTACGATATAGAGCTTGAAATGGGTTTAGGTTTGCTGTAAAGCTCGCACAATTTAATGACATGTATATCAGTTTGAAACAGAATCGCTTTAAGCATCCCTGGGAAATGACGATTTATTTACAGACCTTAAGGTTGGTAAATTGAACCCTTTCAGCCCGTATTTTTTATATATTTCAAAGTGTAGCAATTATGTTAAAAAATCTTCACCAATATCACTTATGGTCGTATTATTTTTTTTTTCAATTCGACTTAAATTAGTTTTAATTATAGAACTCAATGCGACGTTCTCAAAATAATTATTGATGATACAGTTTTTTATATTTATGATAATTCTGATAAAGATATTTTTTTAACATTTACTATCATATTTTATAATCAAGAATTTTACAATATTCGCTTTCCTGCGGTTATCGATTCAAAATTATTTTTTACGATCGTAGCGTATTCCATTAGCTAATATGAATTTTAGATATTCTAAATTATATTTAATAGCTACACTAATGATTATGAATGCATATAGGTTAATTTATAGCATTTTGTAATTTTACATGCACTCATTTGTGGGCTAATCGTTAATATGACTCCCTAATTGTATACCATTCGTATTCAGTTTGACTGCAATCGCAGCAATATTGAATTCAAATCTGTTCAAAAATGATATGAGTTTACCGCATCATTTTAACATCAAACAAGTTATATATGGCGATTTATATTTGCAATTATCCGAAAATATATGGTACATATATTTGTGGTAATATTTCATTGCTATTATATAAGAATAGAATATCAATGTGAGAAAACAGTAAAGATTCTTTTTTCGAGAGGCTATGGCTGCAGTCTGTATTTATATTCTGAATTAGTACACAATTTCTTACAATTGAATTTTTTCATAAATAATATTATTGTAGAGCAAAAAGCGTTCAAAAATTGTTAAAAATTCATTAATTGGGAATCGCGTTTTTGCTAAAGATCCGACGTGCAGAAATTCGTAATTAAATGTTGAAAAATTTGATTTTGACTATTTTCATAAAACATTGTACAATGATAGATTTTGTAGTCTGAAATAGCATACTGAAATATTATAGACCTACGATAAAGAGTTGAATTATAAAAATTCCACAAAAATTTCCACCGTCAGTCTGAGCGATTCTGATCAGAATCTAAGCTGAAGCATCTGCACTTTCTGTGGTTTTTGTTTTTCATAAACAATTACATATGTTATGAGTATTTTTGGAATATAATAATTGAAAACAGTATTGATTATTTTTTAGTTAAAGCAACAATTTTATTTCCCAAAAAAGAGTTGAACATTTTATGTAAATATCTGAATCTCAATTCTAATTGACTTGGCAACTTGCTTTAAGGCAGAATGCTACTTACAACTAGTTTAGTTAAAATTTCAAAAAAATGAGTTGGTATTTTTAAAACTTGTGATTTTTCAATATAAATTAGTTTAATGATAGTTTTAAGAATAAAACAATATTGGTCTGTATCTGTTCGAGCCTCACAAATCTTATTAATCCATCTCTCTCTACCTGACAATTTCTGAACTATTATTTTCTCATCAGTTCTATGTTATTTAAGGTCTGATATAGCCTTTTTATAATTAATTATATCTGGTCCTTCGAGGTAATAAAGTGTCCGTGTGTAGTGATTTTTTAAAACTTTTTTAATAAACATTGTGCCGGGCGCTTACAGTATCTATTCCATATATTACTCTATAAAATTATTAGGTAATCCAAGGCGTAACCGTTAAACGCACAGACTCTAAACAACCTGAATCCGTGCAGCAGCGATGTTCATTTATGCTTGAAAAATATACATAAAAAATTGATACCAATGGCCATTTCGGGCAAATCGGGAATTGTTTCGGGAAATTTCGGGAAATCTTTTACACTATTCTTTCTTGAATCGAGTAGTAGTTTAACTCAGCTCACGGATCTGACCTAGGGCAGTACTACCTATTATTATTTATTATATGCATATGAAAAACACAAAAGATTTAAAAAATATTTTAGTTAGTTATGCGAGTTTCAAATCACAGCGAATTAGGATTTATCTCTAAAGCAGACATAACTATTTGGTAATATAGAGAAGAATTTGGATTGTGACCTGAATATTACACAGTTCCACAGAGGGTTAAGATAAGATGCAATATTATTCTATATAAAATTACTTATTATATATAATTTAAAATATATCATTCTGTACAATTATCACAGAGAAAAGTTTGTAGCCATCCAAAAAAGTCTTTGACTCGTTGTATGGAACATGAGTATCTGTCGTACCTCAATTTTTTCATAAGTCCATGTTTAAAGTAAAACCAAGCTCATGAGGTAGTAAAAAAAGCAGTGATGTACTTATGCACATCCATGCGGTGCCATCCGACCATATACGTACGTACCTACATTGAATTTTGAAATGTCTCGTAACGAGTCCGTCGATAATTAAATTTAATATAACTGAACCAGTTGGGCAGTTGACTTGCCTATGCCATCCTTAAAGTACACACACAGACGCGTCGCAATCAGTGGCCGCGGGTCCGCATTAACATGCACCTGCGTTGTACAATTTCGGTAGTTTTTATCGCCGAATAAAATCCCTTTTTCGGAGCGCCAGGGTTGAAGCCCGAAGGGTAGCCTGGGGGTGAGTTGGCCGGCTCTCTCATTGGGCGAACGAACGCTTTCCGGTGGTAAAAACCCCGCCCCGGATATATTTTGAATGTGCGGCGCTGCGTTTGTCTTTTTCATCGTTTTATTTGCATTCACGAACGCACGAAACGAACAGAACAGAACAGAACAGAGCGTCGGCCTAGTGTACATATAGGGGCGCCGAGGGTGGCCGCTTCATAAAATCCAATAGCCGGCACAACACCATTACGCACACTTTCATACTCTAGCTCTGAAAGGACGAGTAGAGAATTGCCTTCAAATTCACCATTAACTTATAATAGGAAATGTTGCGATATGATTAAAACTTTAAAGTGCTTCGTAATTGTTGCAAATATAATGGGAAGTTATAGTAAAACATGAATTTACATTTGTCGGCCTTAATTATTCTGCGGTGGTAATATTTAATCAGCTTTGAATGACACTCCGGACCGACGAGGGCAGCGCAGTTTGCAACTAAATCTGGCTTTGTGTATTTAAGAGTAATTTTAAATATTTATGTTTATAATAAAGCTTATTTAATTTATAATGCTCACCTACATTCATATTGCAGTTTATACTGAACTAATGCACGTAAAGCTTTGCAAATATTGAATAAAATAGAGTGATGCATTAAACTTTATTTCAAATTAATGTAGTGCACAGATTCTCTATGTAATGCATAGAGTAATAATTTCTTTACACTTAAAAAATATACATTCAAAATGTATTCAATATCTACCCATACTATAGTAGTGCAAGGCATCGTGTCTTAAGAAAAATTTCAGTAACTTTTAGTACCCTAGTGTTTTAAACATTTTTGATAATTTAGACGGCTAGAAATAAAAAATATTGAATAAAATAGAGTCATGCATCAAACTATTTTTTTAAATTAATGTAGTTCACGGATTCTCTATATGATGCATATAGTAATAATCTCCTTCCACTTGAAAAATATACATTCAAAATGTGTTCAATGTATACCTATACATTTGGGGCATGGCATCCATCGTACCTTAAGGTAAGTTGCTAAAACTTCTCGTACCGTAATTATCAAAATTTTTGACCTTGCTAAAAACTATCTCCCCATGAATAGGAATCGAATGCTCATTCAATCATTCAAGTCGGTTGATCCGTGCTGTAGAAGTCTTGGACGAAAATTTGTATCCGACATATATACATACATACTACATACATCGCAAAGTAGTATACCGAAATGTTCAGAACACTCTTGAAACATGAAGGTATGCAAACATTTTTATTGCGGCAGTTTGAACTTTTTCGATATGCGTCAACAAAGCTAACATAAAGAAAAAACTTAAACACCATAATGTTTTGTGCAATTAATCTTATCACCAAAATCATATAATTTAACCAAAGTATTATTTTATGTTACTTAATTATCATAGTTTTTTAGAAAGTCTACGTGTATGTATGTGTATGTATTTATGTACTTATATGTGAATGTACACATATGTGTATGTATGTATATGTATGCGTATTATATGAGTATATATTTATGTATATCTGTATGTAAGTAGATGTGTACGTATATATGTATGCATGTGTATACATATATAAATATAAACAAGTTATGAATTAGCATACTATATTATAAAACTGTATAAAGCCGATTGGCGTATAAATAAATAAATAAATAATCAGATAAATAAATTTTTATCATCGATTATTTTTATCTTACCATACTGAAATTTAATATATATGTTTACTACCTTATTATCTTTATTCATTTAAGAGTTATTTTTGCATCCACTTTCAATTTATGAATATTTACTATTAATCTTGCTACAATGGAATAGAATCAGTACATAGATGGTCGAATTATCTAGATCGATAAGAAAAGTTCTTCGATTCTACAACCAGTTAACTGTGTCGCTCACATCAAAATGAGCGCACAGATTTGTATCGTCCGAATCGAGTTACTGACGAATATATTCGTCAAACACAAGATAAGTTACTCCAATGAGATATTGGATAAAAAATATTATTTTGCAAAATTAAAAAAAAATCTGCATTTGCGTGTACTTTTTAAATGGCTTAAGCGCGTAATAAATACATATTAAACTAAAAATGAATAAAATAAAAATCAATGAAATTTTATAGATGTTAATGTAAGAAAGTGAAAACAGTTTTTAATGAAAAGCAGAAACTAGCAAATAGCTAATTAATTCAACATTTCGGAAAGTTTATGAAAATTGCCTTAAGGTAAAACGCTACTTGCAACTCTTATATTACACATTTAACATTGCAGAATACATTTTGTTTTTTTGTTTAATTTTAATTTATATTGAAAGTGGTCATAGAATATGTTTGTCAATGTACAAAATTCTGCCACTCCATGACGAGTATATTCATCTAGTATAGTTAACTGGTTTATTATGTATACGATGCTGATTTTTTTTAAAATAAATTCCTTGATTATGCAAATCCGTAATATTCAAATGTGCCTTACTGCTTCAGGAATGTATGGAAATATGGGATCAAAGGCCTAGAAATAAAATTGATACATTAAAAATATCTTAAAAAAATTCAAATATAATATTTCTTGCTTCAAATACGTAAAATATAAGCTAAAATTTATTTTTCACCGTAAACCTTCAATTTCCTCATTTTTCAACCGTCTACAAATGCAAAGTGTTGCGTTGATGAATAATTCATCACGAATAGAAGAATGATTAACACGAAAGAATGAATTAGTCGGCTCATTTGTTCTCGCTAAGTGAGGCGAAGAAAAAACCATTCATTAGGAATTCTCTTCAGCGCGAAAAACCATTCTCCCTCGGCAAAAGATTATTAAATAATACGTACACGAGTGGTCTGCCAGTGGTGGCGGAGCTATGTTTTAACAGACCTATGTAATTTCGCATTGTTCATCATCCGTCTTCCACTCGGTGATCAATCATTCCGACGTCATTGGTTTTTTTTGCAAAAAAAGCGGCCAACTCGCGCAATGGACTTGTCATTTGTCGACGGTTACAAAGCACCGCACTTTGAAATGATAATAGAATTGGAAAGTATCTGAAATGTACGGGATCAGGCGAAAAAGTATTATTTATTATATATTTGGTAAATAAATTTGAATCCAGTATTTTACCATAAACAGTTCATTCTAAAAACCTTTCTCTATGAATTTTTCTGTGTACTGTGAATTTTGATCGACTTTTTTTATCCTGGCTTTATTCATGATTGTATTTTATGAGCATATTAAATATGCTCTTTAATTACTGAAACCACAACAAAATCGAGATTAATATTTATATTTCTAGAAAAATCATTTTGTTGTATATGTGACTTTCAAGATGATAAGCCCATTTTTTATAGAAAAAAATTCAATTATACCATTTTAAATAAACAAGGCAAATATGCTTTTTACAATTACAGGCAATTGTCTTTTCTTGTTCAGGCATGTTATAGATAAAATCAATATTTTTAATATTTAATTTATAGTACCTACGTTCTTCTTACAACAATTTATTGTTTGAGAAAATATTTTCAAAACATTCTAAAAACATCAAATCAATATATTTTAGTAGACAGTGGGTATACATGGTGTCCAGACCTTAACATCAATATTATTAACAGTCCTAAAAAAATGAAAAAAAAATATCTCACGTTGTTTGGAAATTATGAGCTTTCAAGTGCAACCTAGAGCTTTAGTAAAATTATGACAATTTTTTGGTCACGAACCACTTAAGTGGTTTGTGGTTAACTTTTATTAACTTTGTTATTGTTATAATTATTTAAAAGACCAAAGTATAAACAATAGCGCAATTGTTCCAAGTTTTCAAAAATAAAAACTTTTTGTAAACTATAAATTTAAAATTTTTGAAATCGATTGACTTTGTGTAACCCTTCTTTCAAAAAAAATGAACTAAAGTATGTTAGATAGTTTCATCAAAAGTACTTAATCAGGATTGTATAATTGTAAAACAATGGATAATTATAGCATTGAAAAATTTTGAGAAAAAAATAAAATCCTAAAAATGACATGATTTTTGTTAGTGCATTATACTGACAATCAGTTCTAGAGAGAAATATTTGAACCAATGTGAGCGAAATGCGTTGGAAAAAATCATGTTATTTTGGGTTTTTATTTTTTGCATTTAAAAGTCTGAGACACCATGTATAATGACTCTATGACTAAACCAAATAGATTTCTTTTTGGTATATAAAATTTGATATAGTTTAAAAAATGATAAAATCCAATTATTTTATAGAACTACAAAATTAATTCAATGCCCTTTCATATTGCATGCGCATACAAAAAAAAGCTCCATATAGTTCGCTGTCGCAGATGGGTTGGAAGCCTCGTGAGAAATCATTGCAAAAACAATATATAAGTTAAATTGAAATTATTTTCATTGTATATATATAGTATTAATTATTGTTTTGTATAAATAATATATATATATATATATATATATATATATATATAAATTAAGTGATTTGCAGCCCAATCATCAAATTAAAAGAAGGTTAATAAAGCAAATTCTTAATTAATTAAACATTTCGACACTTAATGTGTGTCATCAGTTAGCAATCGAACACTTTTAAAAACACTAGAATTGTGACAACATAATTAATAGATAATTAATAAAAAGGAAAAATTAAGGAGCAAAATAATGCCTCAATTTGAAGCAAGTTTATTCAACGACGCATGGAATTAAAAATTAATACATGTATTTTATATATATATATACATATATATATATATATATATATGTGTATATATATACATATATATGTGTGTGTTGATGGTGTTTGTGTGTATTCATTTCTACATAAATCTCATTATGTAAAGAAATAATTCAAGTTACAATCAAAAGCAGAACGTGGTCATAATGCGGCATACGAATAATTAAAATACAGAAATGCGATTTATAGCGAAGCGTCGTATAGTAAAACAACGATTTTTCTCTCATATTATTAAATTTAATACTGGACACTGATGTCATGTAGTAGAGTGATACGTGACGAGTAGTCTTTGGTCGTAATAGAATGCCACAGACCAAATTAGCTAATTAAACAATACATTAAAAACAATGCACGTCCGCGCGTATATTACCGATGACCATCGGAATGGAGCAGAGGCCGCTCTGGACGCTCTGGTCGCTCTGGACGTTTCCGCCGCCGAAACAGGAAGAGCGTAGCTTAAAATATCATGAAAATAATATGACCGTAGCACCGGCGAATATAAAATCTTTACGCGTTCTGTCATTAAATTTTTGCATATCTATTTATTAATACCTGTAATAAATAAACTTTCCGGTAAATAAAAATATTCCGGTATCGATTTTTGTGTATGTTCATTTATAATTGCAATCAATAGAGCGTAATTTGATCCCTGATAAAATGTAAAATAATAAAGATTTTTTGATTCTTCAAAAACCGTTTTATTTGGAATACTTACGAGAATCATAATCGCCAGTTCTGAAGTTTAAAAGTATTTTTTATTAACAACAAATTAATTAAAAATTAAAAAAAATTTGCGAGCACAAGGTGCAGGCAATATTAAGATGACTGTCTTGAAAAATTAGGCTTCCAATTTCAAACCTTTACAATTTTGAATTATTATTGCAAATATATATTATAAACTTGAATTTGATGTCGATATAATATATCAGTTAGGTTTTAAGATAAAGCGTTACATTAATAAAAAAAATTATAAATGTTTTGTAAAAAAATATTTGAAATCCTTAAGTGAGAAAACTATTTGAATCACTGTTTTATTGCTGAAGTGTATTTGTGAAATAACACTTAAGCTCAAATCAACTCAAAATGTAATTCAGAGCAGCTCAGAAACTTAATGGCCAATTCTGCGGTAAAATAGACCAGATTGCGTTGTTATGGAAACGCTAAGTTATGGTCTATTTTACCGCAGAATTGATTTTTTGTTTATCAGATAACATGCATAGGTTGTGAACTCATTTACATAGGTGAATTAAGCCAAAATTTGAGATAATGCCTACATAAACACAAAAATAATAACAAAAATAGTAAACAATTTGAAACAATGATAGCAGAACATATAAATAAATTAAACCCCAAAATGTTACATTTCGAAGAAATTTCCTTTAAAAGGAGGTTTGTTTGAAAGTTGATTATCGAATTACCTAGCGACAGCATCCTTAACAAAGAAATTACTAAAAATGCCGAGATTTTGTATCGATATTTGTGCTCCCTAAATTTTTAACTAAATTGTATCATAAATATTATATATTTTTTATAAATTTTACGTGATGGGCTAGCGGTGGCAATATCGGTTAGAGCGTGGGCTAGCATCAACTAGTCCCAAGTTTTCTGGTTCGATTCCCGCTTCCGCCAAGCCTGATATCAGGCAACTTTGATGTCAAATTTCCACTTCAGGTCATAGATCTCAAATATAGCCTCAAGTGAAAATCGCCAAAAAATATCAGCAAATACTTCGAGTATAGACAATAAGTCATTATACGTAGTAGACACGCCGCTGGGTGTTGCTACTATCTTCTGGTTTATATAGTAAGATTACTATTGTTAGCAATCTCTGCTTAATAAATAAAATTGCGTAATGTAAAAATGAGTTTCGACTGACAATAAGTGTTTGATCACAATTCTACTAAACAAAGAATGTAAAATTTCCGGTATAATAAAGTAACTTGCTTTAGTTCACATTTTGTAAATAAATTGAAAAATGATTTTATATCTGCTGAACCCACATACAGTGATCTGATTTACGCATTTATAAGTTAATGCGTTCTATCGTCAGGTGTGTACTTGTTGTGTACATTTCCGCACCGGTGTTTCCACGCACAAAAACTGATACGAGCGCATAAGTCTAATATAGCATTGACCGAAAAATCGGCTTTATATAAAATTATCGCGAGTGTGTTGCGTATATATCATTATTTTGCTAGCGAGCGCCATACCACGAACGCATTGTCGGTGCCGGAGTCCCTAGCCCCGCGCCCCGGAGCCCCGGAGTCCCGGAGTCGAGGCGGACTGTCAGCCATCGCAAACACGCACGCATATTTTTGAATAGCCGCTATATACGTACGCGAGGATTTCATAACAGGAAAATTATAACAAAATTGGAATATAAATGAACGTGCCTACAGCGGCATGATTACGTCGAGTCATCTCGTGTGAATTTGTTCAAAATTATTCCTACAGTCAAATGAATTTAGTTGCAGTACAAAACATTTTTGTAGGCGATTTTTTATTGTTCATCGGAAACAAAAATTAAATAATAAATTACAACAAGTGATAGTGCACGACAGAGCGCACGAAACATTTATTTATATAAAATATAAAGCAAATTCGCGCGTGACTTCCCAGATTTTTGAGAGCGAAGTTTTTATATGCATTTATAGATTTATTCATTTTTTATGCGAGGATTTTTAAATTTAAAGCGTTATACACTGAAATATATTACTCTCGGTAAATTTATTAAAACGTTAAAATAATAATGAAAAATATTGAGTACAGCAAATTAAAATATTCCTTATAGAAACCTCATAATAAAAAATTAATCATAGAGGAAAACAACTAGATTTTAACATTCTATTGTCGCTGCTACTTTTGAGCAACTAACAGAAATAATTATATTTGAACTATTGAATATGAGTATTTTATAATATGATATAGGTCTATCTAAAACAAGGCTATAATTTAAGTCCCAAATCTCAAAGTTCAAATCTATCACGAAATATATATGTTATATATAATAAATTTTAATATAATAAAAATATAATAACATTTACCTACAACAATGTCAGATTCTTATCTGAATTCTTATTTTATTATCATTTTAGTTTTAGATTCCTATTTGATTCTTATTAGATTCTTATACAAATCCTATTTGAATATTGATAATCTTAATACGAAAATATAATTATTTTACTACATTATACATTATGAACTATTTAGTTATTCATTATTTGATTTGATTTTATTCATTGCTTTTCTTTTTCACGCTTTTTAATTAGTTCAGTTGATAACCTTCAATTTCATATTGTTGATGTTTTTATATATATATATATATATATATATATATATATATATACATATATATTTATATAATACCCGATCGCAAAATTTTACATTTAAATCTGAATAGCACGTGAGTAATAATATAGTGAATATGACGTCCGTATTAATAAAAATCATTCAAAAGTTTACCGGGTAACATATTTATGAATGCGTACAATGATATAATTACCGAAAAAAAATAATCGCATCGACCTGAATAAAAACGCAACAGTTTTACACACAGATAGAAGATATAGTGGTATTATGAAAACATTTCGAATATATACGCGCGATCGTCCTCTCATAAATATTTCACTCATCGAATGTTGTATAGGTTGAATATTCCTGAGCTCTTCAAACTTTAAATTATCAAATTTAAATTTATTGATAATTGATAATGTGAAATTACAAAAATATGGTAATTTTTATCGATATATAAAATATGGTATATTTTATTTTCATTTTATAATGAAAGTCAGTCTTGACGACTGATCAGATATAGGAAAAAAATACAGTCATGAAATTTATATTTTTGTAAACGATCAGATTTTATAATACAGTTTTATTAATTTGTAAAAAGTATATTAATAAATTAATTTACTATCGCATTGGTGACTTCATACAGAGAACACTTAAGTACTGACCAAGAATATAAAAGGTGAAACATCAATTAGCCCAAACCACTGGTCTTCCGTCGGCCTACCTATCCATATACCAAGACTTCAAGTCACCGTGGGCCACCGGTCTTCCACCGGCCTGCCAGTTGTAATTGCAATAAAAATGTTCGATTCTCTCTTTTCAACTTTTCCTTATTAAAGTGTTATAAATAGCTACAGCATTTCAAATTTGAAACAATTACTTGCATTTTGCTGTCAATTTACCAAAAACTGTTTTCAATATTTAGCATAATTTGCGCTCGGTTGTGTTAGAAGCGCAGAAAAAATAGAGAATAAATAAAAAATAAAACACGACATTATTTGTCAATGAACTCTGTCGATTCGGAATCGGCGCACATTGGAATTGCTCGCTACCGATGCCGGTTTGTATGTAATCACATACCGATTTGTTCGTAATGTGTTTTGGGGGTATTTTTAACATCGCTAGCGGTCGAAGCAATCGATGAACTTTTCATTTCGTTACACGTCGATTTTATTTTATTCTATTTTTTCTGTTTCCTATTTTTTCGCCTCTATTTATGCAGTCGTCGCGGATCGCGGCGAACGGCGCTCACGGAAAACCGAGCACCGAGATATATGAAAGTGTTTGGGTTAGATTTCACCTTTATAAGGCTCAAATTTAATTTAATTCAAACCTTCGAGATTATCATTTTATAAGATTTTATAATTTTTTTGCGATGATAATTTCATTGAGTTTATTAAAGATGTCTACATGCTCCTGAGTGATCGCTTGTAAGACAATTTTATTCAGTTTCATAAATAACTAATTCCTTTATCCTCATTGATAATATTCAACACGTACATAAAATGCTTCTTTCCTCGAGTGCAAAATTACTTCAAGTAATGCAGTATTCCATAATATTTTTTTTATAGAATAGAAGCGTCTCATATGAGCATAAATATGCATCGTTATATACTTTATGAAAGTATGCATATGCGAGACATGTTAAAGAAATAAAAAATCTCGGTCGTCGTAGGGAGTAATGGTGTATATGAGATTATAACGTGTGGCTAAATAGTTCTTTCATGTTGAAGTGGGTGTATAAGATATGCTAAATAGCGCACGTGCTTCAGTCTTGAAAAAAATGCGAAGAATTTTCTGATAAAACATATATGGTAGTAATTAATTTTTATCAAAGGAATTGATCGTAAACGTGTAAATACAAATATTTTTGAGACAATTAGGAAGAATTGCATTATTTGCAAATTATTGAGAACTATTTATTAAAATTTTATTTTTAATCACACCATTTTTTAAAATCTATTAATTGAAGATATCTTCTAATACGACCCAACCTCTGACGGGCTCGAAACAAAGGTCTTTGCGTTAAATGCAAGTCTATTTTTTTACCGGTGGATCCTTTGGTCTGTTTTTAGAAGTAGTTAGAGTGGAAGGTAAAAAACAATCACCTTTAACAGATTTATTTTTGGTTATTTTTCTTTTTGGGTGTCAAATGTCGTAAGAACTACTGCCTTGTAGTTCTTACGAAATAGTACTTAGTTATTTTGTAAATACATAGTATAAATATGTTATTTTAACCAAAAATGAACAGATATGAATAAATATTCTGTCTTCCTTCAAACATCTGATAATTGCAATAAGATTGATCCAAATGATACAAATACCAAATAAACTAGTACCGAAAAACCATGACAAAACCAACTTTAGAATAAACTTTTGAAGACGCGATATTGGTTTGTACTGATTACTGCAAAAAGATTATGACAATGACGATCAACATCTGACAGGATTTTGATTGCAGTTTTCTTCATGTTACACAGTCACAGAAACGTTGCTAAAACTAGCCAATTTTTAAATAAGAAAAAAACAAATTTACAATGCCCTGTATACATTTATTAGAAACAATAAAACAAGTATTCAAAATATACCACATAGAGTAGGTGTCAATGTATAATTTTATGATGGCCATTGTCCAAAATACAAGGTCAATAAACAATAATAAGACCACCGTGTCATTTCATCCATCTGTATTATTTTGTCCGTATTTCCCATAAAAGAGTGTGATAAAAACTAATCGTTTTCACATTTTAATTTTTTTTAAATATTTCTGTCAACACTAAATTTTGTATTGATATTATGGTAAATATCTATATTAGTGTTAATTAAGACGCTTATTCCTGACTATTCAAGTGTTTGCAAGCCAATCTATTTTAATTACATTCAGATGAAATTTTAATACATAATCTATGTGAAAGTCCAAAGTACTTGTTCCAGCAGCTCTTTTCATCGGATTCTTTCACGATGAAACTCACGCTCCGCTGGCCAAAGGAATTAATTCCTTGGCCCAATGAAAGGAGCGATCCGCGTGTGTGTATCGTATTTTCGTCGGCCTGTGCTATGTTTTCGTACTTATTCCGTGCTCGTGCCGAATAGAACGCTTCGCTTCCCTCTTGTAATGAATAAATTCCGAGAGAGGGCCGCTTTCATCTTCGTGTCCCATGGTAACGGTGCGAATATGGCGACGAATCCTTAGCGGATAAGAGCGGGAGAATAACCAAACCAAACCGAACTACCCTTATACCCTTTTCGCAGAAACGCCGGGGGCTGAATTCTAATGGCCGGGGCTGATGAACGACCTGTGGGTCCTCTACGCTGCCCAAAGCAACCGAGCGAGAATATTGCCTCTCGCCGGTAATGGTAATGTACAAACACGGCGAAAAGTAGCGACGCCTCGTGATAAACACGTCCGCCTTACGCGACTCTATGGCACGTCACATGGAAATTAACAGAACCCAACTAAAGCTCTTAAATTATATGCATGCGATGCCGTAAATCTCAAACGCAATTACGAATTCATGTGTGTGTGAAATTATATTTATACGAGGGTTATTGTTTGGGCGTGCTTACCTAAAGATTATACTTGAGATAATACAATGAAGATGTAATAAAATCTGTCGTAAAAGCCATGGGAAACTCGTTTACCTCGATCATAAAATTAGAAATATGAAATTATTTCTGAAAAGACTGGAGACAAAATTGTGATTGAAATCTATAGTACGAACGAAGTAGTGCAACTTAAATACATTACCCAGTCTATATTCACTAAAGGTTAAAAGTTATTGCAACTACTATATTTTAACTTCCCGTAGGGTAAGTTATTGTAATGGGCCAAAAATCAAAATTGAAAATTTTTACATTTCTCGACGTTTTGAAGGTTTCTGAACATTTTGGCATACCTCAGATAAAATGGATATGTGTGTGTGTGTGTACGAGGTGTGTTCAAAAAGTACCCGGAATTACTAATAATTAAATTTCGCGGGTCTGGAGTGTCTGATTGTCAAATTTTTTTTTATTGTGTTGGTATACATGCCCCTAAAGTATGATGAAATTTTCAGCTATATTCACTGTTTACTTTGTCTGTGGTAGTCGCTAAGGTTCGACGTGTTTTTCTGAGCTCGGCGATTTTTACAATGGAAGAATTGAAAAGTCAAAGAATTTGTATTAAATTTTGCGTAAAAAATGAAATAAAGTGTTGCAAAGTGCAAGAATTCACCAGATATGGCTCCGTGTGACTTTTTCCTATTCCCAAAGTTGAAGAGACCCATGAAAGGACGGCGGTTTTCCTCGATTGAAGAAAATCGCTGAGAGTGCTCAAGGACATATCAAAAAGTGAATATCAAGGGTGCTTCGAAAATTGGAAAAAACGCTGGCATAAGTGTATTATATCTGGGGGGGACTACTTTGAAGGGGACCACATTAATGTAGACGAATAAATAAATATTTTTTTGAAAAAACGAAAATTCCGGGTACTTTTTGAACAGACCTCGTATGTATGTATGGATACATTTTTTTGTCCACGTTTTCAGACGCACGAATCAACCGATTTGAATGGTTCAAAAAACATTCGATTCCTATTGATAACGAGATGAGCTAATTAGTTTTTGGCAAAGGCAGGTCCAGCAGTTACAGGATAAAGAGCAAAGAGTGCAGAAAATAGAAATCGAGTTTTTGAGAGAACGAAGCATCCGATTTGAATGATCTAAAAAACATTCAGTTAGTAATAATTGGAAAAAGTGTTTATTAGTTTTTTTCAAAAGCAGGCCCATCCATTTCAAAGATACGGAGCTAAATGTGTAAAAAAATGGCAGTTTTGAGGTAACTAAGCGTCCGATTTAAATGATTCAAAGAACTCTCTGCTTGTCTTAACAAAATAATTGATTTTGGAACTAAAAAAAATTTGTTTCAACTTTTTTTTCATTTTTTTTTCAAAGAAAAATTTTTCTGTATGTCGAAAATAATTCAGATTTTATTTTTAATTCTGACTATAGTTCTAATATACTTTAAACAAATAATTTCAACTTTGCAATTCACTTTATATAATTCTTATAAATATTAGACTATGTTACAATATTAATAATAATCTATTTGAAAAAATTCAGTACTCCTCGAACATTTCGTTACGGTACGGGAAGTTCCAGCAATTTGCCTTAAGACACGATGCCATACACCTCACTAGTTTTATATTTGAATTTATGTCCTTCAACATTTTGTGATTAATATTTATTTACATACATAAATAAATTAATGATTTAGCTTATGCTTCTGTTAGTTGCTTTTGCACTTGAGCAAGCAATTCAAATAAAACATGAGTATAATATTTAGTATGTCTATTTACCTACTATCGAAACGAAAATAATACCATCATCATCGCTTTGTCTACGACCCCAATGCAAAATGTGTGATTTCGAGTCGAAGGGCACATTCCGGTTATGTAACATAGAGTTAGGCTTATCTGGAACCGGCCAGGAGTCGTTTTCTCGTCATATAGAAGAGCTGTCTTCCATTTTGAAAAGCTGTCAGACTCTTCCAGAGACATAGAGAACGTAATACGATGTATACAATATATAATAGGTCTCCACTGTAAGTTATTACATAACATATACCACCAGTTAGGGTTAGGGATAATATGACACCGTTGAGTGATGAGGGGTTATTAATGTTTCTTTATAATGGGATGTTGTCATATCTGATTTCCTCGCATTTTTTGGATTTTGGGCGATGGATCGCTGATTTTATCAAAAATTTGTATATACGTATTCATAAAAAAGTTCACCAAATTACATTAAACGATAGTGAGATGTACCTACAAATATAAAGAATAATATTTTGTCTTTCGCATTTCATTTGTCTGTTGATTAGGTAATTTAGAAAATATGAGAATGTGAGTAGGTAATAAAATGAAAATCAATTTATTAAAAAAATGAATAATTTTTCCGATAGGTGTTCGGTCTACGGCGACTGTTTAGATTAGAAGACAAATGGTAGAGCGACCGCACGCGCCGCGCGTACTGGCGTTGTTCCCGGATAGGAGTTTATATCGCATCGCTGCTCCGGTTACTATTTATTTATAGACAGGATCATATGCAGAGACAATTTGATTTGGGCTTTTGCTAAATATATCTTTATTAGAATACTAAACCAACAGTAGGTATATATGGTAATACTTTGGTTTTGGTACATCCCATCAGAGTCTTGATTACAAAAGACTTTTAGAATCATTAATAATGCTGTGGGGATAATACATTTGCGTGCAAGGGCGTAGAGTTTTAGATACAAATAGGAAGGTTTTTCATAGATATTTCAAATATTTGTACAATTTAAATAATAATTTAGTGAAATTAAGAAAAAAATGACCCCCTATATTATTTACAAAATTTAAAGTCGAAACATTCAATAGTTTTTGAGATAAGCGTGGTTGATGGGTGGCTGGCTCCGCGCTCAATACTAGTATTGAAACAAATTGTACGTTTTCAAAAATGCATAACTCGATTTTGATTAAACTTGACATACATTGTTACTACACTTTACTAAATATTTGATAAAAATTTAAAGTTGCAACTTAAAATAGTTTTTGAGATGTGGGAGGTTGATGGGTGGCTGGCTCCCTTCTCAATACTAGTATTAAAACAGATTGTACGTTTTCAAAAATGCATAATTCGATTTTGATAAAACTTAACATACATCGTCACTACACTTTACTAAATATTTGTCAAAAATTTTAAGTTGAAACATTCAATAGTTTCTGAGATATGCGAGGTTGATGGGTGGCTGGCTCTGCTCTCATTACTAGTATTGAAACAGATTGTACATTTTTAAAAATGCATGATTCGATTTTGATGAAACTTGATATACATTGTTACTACACTTTATTAAATATTTGACAAAAATTTAAAGTTGGAACGATCAATAGTTTCTGAGATAAACGAGGTTGATGGGTGGCTGGCTCCGCTCTCAATACTAGTATTGAAAAAGATTGTACGTTTTCAAAAATGCATAATTCGATTTTGATGAAACTTAACATACATAGTCAGTACACTTTACTAAATATTTGTCGAAAATTTTAAGTTGAAACATTCAATAGTTTCTGAGATATGCGAGGTTGATGGGTGGCTGAACGAGAAGAAAAATTTATTTTAGGTTTTCTAAAAAAGATACAGACAGTGCTGGATTTACAGTAGGGGCAATCGGGGCTACTGCCCAGGGCGGCAAATTTTGGGGGGCGGCAAAATTTGGATAGTGAGAAAAAAATTCTATACAATATAATCAACTTTTTTTATTATTAACAACGTTTTTTATTTCAAGAAATATAATTAACAAAACATAACACGATTGCAATGCAAAATTTGGGTTGAAATAAACGATAACTAAAATTTATTATTTTATCTTGCTTCCCTCTCCGAACGTAAATTATCAAATTGGTTAATAAGTTATCAAATTGGCAATTTGTCTAATATAAAGACCCGTAAACAAGCTGCAAGTTTAAGAAAAATATGTTCTTCAGTTCTCGAGCCCTCTTAAAATGACGTATTTGTGCACTTCCAAGCTTATAGCGTCGAAAAAAAAATTTAAACTAGTGACTCAGGGCATTGCGCCTTAGGACAAATTACTGAAACATCTCGTACTGAAAATAACATTTTATAAAGTGCTTTAAATTTTATTGAAAAATGAAAAAAATGATTTAAATGACTTTTAAAACACATTTTTTGTATTTGGAAATTTTTCGAAAATTATGAACTTTCTGCAAAGAAGAGAAGAAATATCAAAACTCAATTACCATTTTTCGTGATTGGCTGTACCAAAAGCTAATCAACACGTCTCCCCATCAATACAAATCCAATATTTTTTAATTATCCAAGTCGATTTCGAGAACACGGATCAACCGATTTATGATTCAATTCCTATTGATTAGGAGACGTGCTGATTAGTTATTGGTCAAGGCAGGTCCAACTGTTTTGAAGGTACGGGCCAAAATGCCAAAAATGATAATTCAGTTTTTGAGAAAAAAAGCGTCCAATATCATTCAAAAAAATTTTACAGAGTAAATAACTGCTTAAATTTGTGGGAAGCAGGTTAAGCGGTTTCCATGATCCAATAAAAAAATTTGAAAAAGAAAACATTTGGTGGACAAAAGTGATCATAAGACATATGCACATCAAATTATCAGATATTTTAAAAATATTTTAATAATAAGTATAAATTTTGTTTACATTTATAGGCGTTCTGTAATATTGTTTATCCGTTAGACGGCGACGCGGCGCTTACGCGCTCCTATATTTTGTCCCTACGCAGATGAAGTAGCGCGATTGCTTAAAAAAAAAGTTCGAAAGTTCGTAAAATTTCAGGGATGGGGCGGCATTTTTGTCAGTGCCCCGGGGCGCCAAATTTCTAAATCCGGCCCTGGATACAGATCAAAGTATCTTGTCCAATATTAATATAATCAAAGATGCGAGAAAAATTAAATAAACGATATCTATGTTACACTTTGTTAAATTGTCTGTTAAACTTTTATATTTAGTATCTATAGGTTCTAAAACAGTCTGTAAAATCGCTAAGAATCTTGCCAAAATTAAGCATTGTAACAGACAACTTATATGAAACGTTTTATATACATATATGTAATGTTTTTTTTTACTTTTTGATTCATTTCTAAATATGCCGTGGACTCCCATTTTTATTTCGTGGACCCCCAAGTTTTGTTTTCCCTGCCGTGGACCCCTTGAAAGTTGCCAAGGACTCTTGAGGCTCATGTGGATCACTTTGGGAATTACTCTAGATACTAATAGGAAAGATTTTACTAGATTTAATTTGCTATTTCCTTTGATATTTTTTTTCTAGTCGATAACTTGGATGCTTATTTATTATTGAACTATTCTACGAACTATTCTACATCACAATTTGAAAGAAAAGATTTTTCTAGATTTAATTTGCTATTGCCTTTGATATTTTCTTTCTAGTTGATAACTTGGCTAATTTTTTATTGAACTATTCTACGAACTATTATACATTACAATTTTAGAAAAACTTACCCGCATTTAAAACATTGCTATTTCTACTTAAAATACTTGAATAAAAATAATTTACTTGAATTAAATTTATTTGAATTTGTAAAAATAATTTACTTGAATTAAATTTATTTGAATTTGTGCCAGTATTTAAGCAATTATTTGTAGCCCGTGATTAAATTTAACTATATTAATTCAATAGTAGTAAAGTAAGTAAAGTAAGTAAAACTTACACAATAATTCAATTGTTTATATTTTCATTATATCAAAAATAGACAGGCCTACCAATTTATAACCTTATTAACAAGTGGTGGTTGAATATATAGAAGTTTTATGTTAAATATTAATAAACCAGGTTATATTCTCGACCAAATAATTAAAATTTTCTGCGTCGTCATCTGACATTATACCGTGTGTATATGTATGCAGAATCGGATGTTCCTTCCATCCAACCTACCGCACAACTTTGTTACGTAATATATATATTAAGCATTATCTTTCCACTCGCATTCGCATTCCTGTGCCTATATGGGCGTTTGGGGATCTTTTACCCTTTGATATTTCGTAACGCAAGTGGCTGAAATGCGGTATCTGCCAGATAGAGATACCAACTGATATTCTGTGTAAATGTAATAACGTACGTGACTCCACATTTTGGAAATTAATGAAAACGCGAAACGAATTTACAAATTTTATTGTTTTTTAAATTATTCGCTTGTGTATGAGTGTTTGTGTGTATGTGACCCAAAACTTAAAATTTAGTCGACATTTTTCCCAAAAACGGCTGCACCAATTTTTAAAAATGATATAAAACGATTCGATGAAACACGATTTTCGGCCTTTTTTCAACTCAATACAAGGAAATATATAATTTCATTCTGCGGTTATTTAAAAATTATGATTGCTACCAAAATTTATAAAAACTCTACTGTAGCACAACTCATATCATAATTAATTAGATTCATTAGATTATAGTACAAATTATCCGAATAAAATTAGAAGTACTGGATTGGATTGCATCTAGAAAAGCAGTATCTATTCAAAATAAATATCAATAATTAACAAAATATAACTCATGAATAAATGAAAAAATACACTTTGATGTATCTAACTCCACGAAGCAATTTATTTTCTCGTATAGCTGTACCTAAAGCTCGATCTAATTAAAAACTAATTAAAATAGTATGATTTTACTGAACGGTATCAGATCTCATAGGCTTTAATGAAATTCCTAAGTTAATATTAGCTTTTAATACGGAAATAAAATCAACAGGCAGAATAATTACGTTAGATTATACAGGACGATCCTTGAGATAATAAAACTCTATGCCAAGCGATGGATGGAGGACGGCGATATCAATTTCTGTACGGTTTTATCTCTTTATAAGCTTTTGCCATCAGTGTTAATTCAGCCGAACGCAAATCGAGAAATACAAACAAATTATAAAACATAATAATCTTTTTCTTTGTATAATGGTTGTATAATCTTAGACAGCACTATAAAGAATACTTTTAAAACGTATTTTAAAGCATAATAATAATAAATAAATGGTAGTCTGCCCGAAGGCAGATCCATGGTATGAGAGCCACCACAAACAAATGATTTTCCTTACTCTTCATCCCATTACTACTATTCCCTCTCCCCATTTTTTATTTCATGTATTTTCCTTTCCAAACTTCTGTTTCCATGCTTCTTGATCATGTGCTTCGGCTTTCAGTTCCCTGTATTTTCTCTTCTCGCGTAAGTCGTCAATCGTCTGCATTCTTCTTCTTCCCATTCATTTTGTTCCTTCTATTTTACCCTCGACGACGTCGTGCCGGAGGCACTCTTTTTGCAAAAGAGGTCCAATCCAGTTTCTTTTTCTTCTCAAAATTGTGCCCAGAAGAGTCCTTTCTTCGCCCACTCTTCTCAGGACTTCTTTATTTGTTACTTTGTCTGTCCACTTTATCTTTTCCATTCGCCTCCAGAACCACATTCCAAAACTCTCGAGGTAGTTTTTATCGTCCTTTCTTATAGTCCATGTCTCGTCGCCGATCCGTACAGAGCTATGTTACAGACGTAGCTCTATTTTAAAGACATATAAAGCAATATATTTCTTAATATCATATTGTTTTCTTATGTATTTTTTACACAATACCTAATCATGGAAATTGTCTACATTAAAATCATTATAATACGTATAATGACTCGGTGTTGATATCGCGTTGTTTAGAGAATTGATAATTTATCAGTACTTATATTTAATATTTTTTAAATTTATTGCAGATAGTTTCCATGCATTATTATCAATGATTTTTATATGACTCACATGTGGCTTTGTGCATGATTATTACCTTGCAAGTAGCTATTGAATACAATAAAAACTCGTGATGTATCAGAAATGATCGTTTACAGATATTCATTCATTATAAATACTTTTGTATAATCAAAATTGATAAGTGACATGAATCGAATTGTTCTATTGGTACATCGTCGCTAGCATAAGTGATGTAATTTATAGTCTATTTGTTTACATCTACCTTTCGTTTCAGAAATATCTTAAATTCACATTTCGGAAAAAGTTACACGCCATCATAAATAATTTTACTGCGAAAAAGTAATTCGGCGAATTCCAAAAATTCCGTAATACATTCCCGGCTAACACGCTTATGCGTGCGTATCACACATATTGCGTGGGCCGCTGGAATAGGATTTTAGGAAGTCCGCGCTCTCGCAAGGGAGGAAGCCTCAGCCCAGGTCGGTCGCGGAACCCGCCGGCGGGCGGACGGCACGGCAAAAGCGTAGCGCGCGTGACATACATTGATCACCAGGGAAATTTAGTTTTTGCCCCGGAGTTGCGAAAACTCCGGTCATTTGCATGAAGCCCGGCCGCCTGCCGGGTGTAGGCACACACACACTCACACATTAACTCCGCGATGGGCGACAGGGGGCGTATACAGTGTCCCGGAGAAAATTATTTCTCTCGTCGACAGAGCGTTTCCATCTGCGCTCTCCTATTTGTCTGAGGTTTTGTTTTATTTCGCGATAGTAAATACAGCATGTACGCCGCCGCCGCCGTCTGACGCAATTATCGTGCTATTAAATTTGACAACTATTAACATCGCTCGATCGGTCGGCGGTTGTGTAGAGAGCGACACGCACGCCTTCTTGTTTTTGGTTTTCGGTATTGTCATGCGGCGAATTACTGCTTTTTTCCGTATTTTTCGGGTCGCGTTTTTGTTACTGTTTTCGTTTCAATTTTTTGCAATCCATAAAAATGTATCGAGTTTAAATCGGTCAACTAGCATTTATCTTGCAACACAATATCACACAATGGTCTGTTGCTATGAAGTAGCTTTTAATTTTTCTATTTGTTGATTTTTTAGATATTCCGGCAAATAAATTCATGGTTTTATTGCTCGTACATTTACAAAGGTAATAGTAAACATAATGTAACTTATTAAGACGGTATACATTTTTCAGGATTGATTTAACACATCGGAAAACAATTGCATATGGGAATATCATTATTTTTTGTTTACATTAGGTTACAGTTAGGCAGCTGCAGTAAATTTTGGCATATGGCATTCATTTTGGGATCCTAGCTGTTCAGGCCGACAGTATCTTTTATCAGTAAATGGATAAATGGATCAATTCACTTTCCGTACTCAGTTATAGTTAATTGAATTTGTATCAATTTGAATAAGATTGTAATCAGCAAAAAAACAATTTACATGGGTAAAAAATGGTTTAATTGTCTTAGCAAATTCTGCAAAGATATATAGATATCAAATTTCTTAGGAAACACTTCTAATTTAGACATGATGAATAAACCAAAATATATATATAGATATATATATATAGATATATATATATTTATATATATATATATGAGGTTTTTTCTAATAGTTGGCGTTAAATTCTCATTTGATGATGACGATCCTTGAAATTTTTGGTCTCAATTCTTATCTTGCTTAAAAGTGAGTTGAACACTAATAATAAAACTAAAATTATACATGAGAAGACTTCCTATACAATTTGAAAATACCATTGTGTTAAGTTGCTTTTTCAGACAATAAGACAATTTGATAATATATATATATATATTATATATATATATAATTCACACCGCTTGATATATATGTTGTACACAATTTGATTAAAATTTTAGTTGTTTAAAATTCTGTAAGACCCTTAGCGTTTAAGGTTGTTTAACTAATAGTTCCCACAAACGACTTTTAAGTAATTCTCTGATCACAGATATTATTAAAACTTTATTTTCAGGAACTATTGTAATGGATTTGGCCAAAATTATACGCTGTAGTCTTTATTTTGGTTTACACACACAAAATGTGTAACTGTGTACACGACCGAAAAACTATCCTCCGCCTCGCCCTTGTTCGGAGGCGGTGGCTCCGGTTGATTCAACGACCATATATAGATTAGCAGGAAATTACATAATTCAAGCGGCGGGTTCAAATATTTGCCGCGGACTTTCAGGAAATGCAACGCTGTAATAAAGGAATCGCAATATTAAATACCACGTATTCATCATGTCTCTCTGACGCTATTCTACCATTTGCTTCTGGACTAAGCAAATTTACCGCGCTCGAGGTTTTGAGGTTTGGCGAGATTTTAAACGCGTCAAAATATTTTCAGAAATGTAGTTTGCTTGAAAATGAGATCCACATTCGTAATTGTAAATG
>NW_020537758.1:15383839-15404457 GCF_003426905.1 Ctenocephalides felis | reverse complement strand
ATTCTTAATTTCATCATTTTTTCATCTATTTGCAATTCTAATATCTAATTGTCATTAATATCTGGGGTAGCAAGCCTCTTATAAATTCATAACTATTTATTATAATAATTTGTATTTTTATGGAAAAAATATTTTATTTATGGTTAACGGCATTTATTTGAAGTATTCAAAAATCAATTATTTGAAATATTAATTTAACATTTTCAGGTTTTTTTTTTGCTTATTCACTTGGATTTTTAGCTAATAAAAATAAAAAAATCAAATAAGCAACATAATTCAATTTTTGCTATAAAACTCTATTTTTAATACATATTTATTTAAGTATTATTTAATTATACTTGATTCGTGAAAGATTCTGAATCAGATTCTGCGATCTGCATTGAATCCTACCCGAAATCAGAATCTAATGAGATTCATATTCAAACTCCCATATGAATCTTATTGTTAGATAAAATAATTCTGATAAAACATAAAAACAAAATAATATAAAATGTAATAAATTATAACAATAAAACATAATCATTTATCCATACTACATAAAAATCATAGAGATATACTTATCTTCTGAATTTTTAATAATAATTATAATTAAAATTCATTTGATGCTCAAGTTCAACTATTATTTACTCATAATTCATGAGTATCATTTTTGATGTTTCCAGCTTTAGTTTTATTATTAAAAGAATTCTAGTCGTCCTAAAATTTGACCTGAAACAATTGAAAATCATATTTTAATTAAACATAATTATTACAAAACGACTAGCTATTATAATAATTTAGAGTGCATTTAAGCGGACTACAATATTTTTTATTATAAAATCTTCTTCAAAAGTCAAATTTTGCTAATTATATAATATATGATAAATTTAAATTCAAACTAGCATTATCTTTATTATTGTTTATCAAATCTATAATCATTTATTTTGACACAAGCATAATTTAAATGAAAAAGCTCTTAAGAAAATATGCCCATAAATCACCAATTTTTTTATTAAAAGTGCATTATTCCAAAATCCATCATTTTTAAGTAGGGAAATAAAAGAATAAAGCAAATAATTATCTATGCATTGAGAACAAATTTTAGGTAGAATTCGCAATTTTATTACAATAGTTGTCAGAGTAGTTTGGATTCTCGGGGTGGCTAAAAGCTCTGTTGCTCGATAGAAAATGCCATCGACACGTATGGATATAGATTGAGGGCTGACAAGCATTTTAAATCAAATCTTTAGCACATAACACCTGAACATTTTGTTAATATATAAAAATTTTGAAATCTGTATACGCCAATTCTTATCGTGCAAAAACAACCAGTCACTTATATAGAAAATATGACTATGGTATGACTGCTGGTACAAAAACATTTTTTTTTAATTTACTACTAACTGATACACTCATAATGTAATATAGATTTTTGATAGAAGTAATTTTTATAGTTGTTAGTTAAAATAAGACCAAAAAATGAATAATAAAAATGTTTGATAAATAATAATATTCTAAGTTACTTAAGACTGTGTGGATACTATAATTTTATTACAATTAGACAAGAAGGTACTAAAAAGTTATGTTTTGAAAACAACCTATGCAGGTGTTTAGAAACAATAGAAAGTTTCTATTATTTTTTTTATGAAAAAGAAATGAATTGTCTGAAATAAATTCAAATTCCATTCAAACATTAGCACAATTGCATTATCCTGGCTCTTTGCCTATTCACTATGTCCGCGCTATGAATTGACAGAGGATTTGAAAGGATCGAGACGAGGCTGACGGGTATTAAGTTTGATCGAAGCGATTCCATCGAAATCTAATAATTACCGTACAACTGATGAATAAAACAAGACTAACAGTGTCTGTGATTTATTTTATAAATTCATTAGGCTGAAATGGGACATATTGAATTCGTAATTTATTTTTGGAATGGGATTAGTTTAGGCGAAGCAATTTGTTGTGAATTTGAACAATACTGATTGTTTTTTTTTATTTTAGTGTTTAGTGATTCACAAGAATTTATAAATCATTATAGATTAGAATCCTACATCTAAAAAATAGGTAAGTGTTTAAAATAACAATAAATAATTAATAACAATATACAAGTAATTAACATCAATATATGCTTATGCATGCATATAATTATAAATTCTATAAACATAAATATTTATAGTTTTGATGCAATTTAATCGCTAGACAAATCTTATTAGTTCTTATTGTTCTTTGATGATATCACTTGTGATCTATAAAAAATTATACTGAAATGCAATGCTCAGTTACTCGTACAAAGCTTTATATATTCCAGCTATACTGATTATTTGTCAACTAGTATTAGTATTTTGGCAGATATTTATTAGATCTAAATGCCCTAAGTGATTACTTAACTGATATAACTGTATAGCAATGTGCAATTTATAGTGTCATTTTTTGTTTGATACTTATTATGGTATCATAAAATATTTTTCGATGCATTAACACGTCTGTTTTGTATTAATTTATATAAATTAATTTTTTGAGCAGCTTTATCTAGAGCTTAAGAGTCGTAAGAGTTATTGTGACAATTTGTCTTATTTGGTAGATGGGAACTCAAATAGTTGTTCTATCTCTACGTGACGTGAATTTTCATTATTACAATAATCTCTGAAATAGAGATGAATTTTTTGGTGATGCTGCTATACTTGGCAAAATATACGCAAAAATTGTCCCATTTCTATTTGGTGAAATATTATTATTAGAAATTTTGTAATAGTATTGATTTTTTTAAAAAATGCATAAACACTAGGTAAGGGACACTCAGAAGGTGTCGGATCTCTATGTAAAAAAAATCCTTCATTACAATTATTCTAAATTTTCGTTTGCATCAATGCTGGGTATTGGCGATTGTTACTTGGAAACAAATTTTCTATATTTCTATATTTTTAAGTGAAAGCTGGTGTTAATACCGCTTGACATCAGGGTGCTCGATAAGAATAAAGAATCTTATAACTGTGATCAAGCCCATAGCTGTAACTACAAAATCCACAGGGAAACCCTGACCCCAATTTCACTGTTCTCGGTTTTGATAAAAATTATTTCCTATAAATGATCAACAAGTAAAAATTTAATCACTAAATGAACTTTGTGTAAAAAATAAATAAATAAACCTGCACATATCGAATGAGACCCATATTTGGAATTTACTTCTAAAATTAATTCGCAACCTGTTGATCAATTGGCACAAATCAAAAATCTCGTCAAATCACCCCTCTAATTTTCTATTAACCCCGTTCAATGTCAACTCTTGCGCCGCATTCATATTCAATTGATGCATTACGCTAATCATAAAATCAGCAATACTGTTTCGTATACAAACATAAAGCATTGCCCTCTCGCCATGTGCCAATACCTACGTGTGTGCGGACCAATGCCAATATTTTTTTCAGCGGACCAATAGATATATTCGTGATACTGACCCCATGCACTCATAATCCCCACATCACATGTTACGGTTACATATATCGAATCCAGTTTTGTCATATATCGAATTGATTTCTTATTGAGTTTTGATTGCGGACTCGAATCGCGTCGCTGACCGCGCCACACAGATGGACCGGTGAGCTCTGAGCCCCGACATAACATATATGTCCTCTATGTAGACTTATAGAATCATGCTGAACGTTTTACCTAAATTGTTTTGATGCGATTCATATTTTTTGCAAAAGCGTTGAAATGATAAATAAATACAAACAGGATGGTTAAAGAGCAAAGCTGAAAGAGAAGGTTTTCAGTTTCATGTCATAGAGCAAGGATGAGCAAGCCGCGGCCCGCGGGCCGCATGCGGCCCGCCGGCTGTTTTTCTGCGGCCCGCCAAGCGTTTCTCAACTAGATATTATTTTTCTAGTTATTTTATCAAATACGGCTGTAAAGGCTAATTTTTTGTCAGTATAACAATATTGCAAGAAAAATTAAGAACTTAACCGAGAACATAGCAATAACGCATTTCCAAATTTAAGATAATTAAATAAGTAAATCTTATAAAGTCGCGAGGGTTGAATCTCCGTAACTTTAAAGAATTCCTGAACAATTTAAAACGTGTGTATGGCGATGTGCTTTTTAATACCAAAGTACGTTATATCAATAGTAATGCAATGCTTAAAGGAGTATACGACCCAAATGGCAAACTACAATTGTTTTGAAAAAAAAAATTAACAATTTTTTTTTTGAAGTACGTATGTGTGTAAATAATTACACAGGTCCATAAAAGAAAAGTCGCTGGAAAATAATTAATTCATTTAGGAAAATTTATAGATTAAAGATTGTGCCAGTTTTTAAATATTTTGCATTTCAATTTTGGCTATAGATTTATCTTCAACATGGAAAAACATATGTCACACACCCAATCCAGACAACTTTTTTGTGGATCCTCTGTTAATTTCAACCATGAAATTCATAAAAAATTTCTACCGATAAAAATTGAGTGAAACATATAAAAGCTGCATACGCGTTGCCACTTTTCGCATTAAAAAAAAGAAGAAAAAGTTTTCAAGTAAATTAGTTTCTCTGTTTAACTATTATTTATTTTCATTTTGTATTAATATTTATATACACTCGTAATTATATAAAGTATATACTTTTTTCATTTTTGTATATTTGTTCTTTTCTTGTTGCAATTTTGTAATTTTATTGAAATTACATCATTTCCGCGCTCAGTCTATGAATCTTTTTGACTTAATTTTAGTTCCGACTTTTTAGTTTATGAAAAATCATCTATTTCATTAAAAAAAAGCAATTTATTTTTTTATGGGTCGTACAATTTTTTTTAAAATTTATTCTTTATTTTAATTTTTTTAATGCGAAATATAAAACTGTTCTATATAGTTTTATATTTCGTATTAAAAAAATTAAAATAAAGAATAAAATTTGAAAAAAAAATTGTACAATCCATAAAAAAATAAATTCAAATTTCACTATCTTATTTCATAATAGTTATTTTGGCTCAATTAGCAATGATCGATTTTTATGTGATCGTTTTTAATTGAAATTCGATCAAGATTTTTTGAGCTTAAAGAAAAGCTTAAATTTATCCAATCTATCCATTGCAAAATTTTAAAAACAATTCTTAGATATTGGCAACGAAATTGTTACCACCGATAAAACTAACTGATTTGCAGTGTTATCCTATTGTACAAATATTTCTCGATGTGCATAAGAAGTACATAGTTTTTGAATGTCTAGCAGAAGAAGCAATTTTAGCAAAAAAAATTAGAAATTAAATATTAAAATCTGAAGATAAAACTGTTTTTAAAAGAAAGTTATATTTTTTTATAGTTATTGAAATCTCACTCGTTTCGCTAAGCATAGCATATAACATAATACAAATATGGAAGTTAGTATTTTAGCGTTGCATTGGGTAAATTATCAATGTATTTATACATTCAGAATTAGTTATCCATTTTTTATACTAACGATCTTCTAAAAATATTTCCTGAGGCAAAATGTCCGTTCGTGCGGCCCGCCATGAAATTTTAAAATTGAAATTGGCTCGTGGATCAAAAAGGTTGCTCGCCCTTGTCATAGAGGCTTCTCTTATAGTTATCTATATAATGGTGTATGGTGTACTATAAGTAATATTGCAAATTAATAATTTTTTAACAATTTATACATTAACTCTCATGGAAATGATAATTAAATACAAACAGAACAAACCGAAAGAAAAGGTTTTTAGTATCATGTCATAGAGGCTTTTCTTATAGCTATCTATATAATAGTGTATGATAATCACTATAAGTGCAAAAAAAGTATATTGCAAAAAAATATTTTTCACCAACATATAAATTAACCCTAATAAAAGAAATTTTAATATTTAATTTTTTTCATACTTTGCAAGACAATGCTCGTTACTTTTGTGCTTAAAATTCTATTCGTCGCGTGGTCCAGTACAGATTTTGTTTGCAAATAATAATTCTTCAAATACAGCATCATAAAATATTTAGTACTGATTAACCAGTTATATCATAGGAAAGACAATAATATTGGATCATAAGTTACTCTTTTTATCTTGTTTTATTTTTTTGGTATCGCATGACTTATAAGCCTAACACTAAACAATAATTGTCTATTTTCCTCGAATAATATATTTATAATAAATTTCGAATAAAATATTTACAGTAAAGTCATTTCAACAATCTCTTGATTTATTAGTGATCATCATTAGCATTAATAGCAAATCGATACAAGATTTCAGAATATATTTTACTAATTTTTGATTTGTTGCTGAATTAAAAAGGAACCAGTTTAAAGTCGGGTAATTCTTGATATGGAGTAGTTATAAATATGCAGTCCATTTATACCAAATAGAGTTTTAAATTATAAAGTCAATACATAATAATGTATTGACTCTATAATTTTAAAAATAAAACAAGAACAAAATCCACTTCTAAATAAGGCGAACTTCCTATAATATATATGTGTATTTCGTGTTTTGATTGCAAAATTTGTAAGAAGAAGATGCAAAATTATAAAATATATGACTTCTTCACATAAATACAAAAGAAATACTCGTATATATTAAACCTTCGCACTTTTTAGCAACATTTTGATTAGATTTTGATAGTGACGTTCTCATAAGTATTTCTACTGAAAATATGCACTTCAAAATATAGATAAAAAGCTCGCGTGTGATTCCTCTATATACCTATTTGCTACTAAATTACAGAATCAAATGCTATACATATAATTAACATTTAAGAGATGCGAGTGATTTTTAATGCTTTGTGTAAAAGTTTAATACTGAATAGAAACATGTAATATAGCATTTTAAAATTGTCTAAATTCGTCATGGGTTTAACATCAAAGTACTATAAATAAAGTTAAAGAGATCTTTACTCTTTAATTCATTTAATGGTGAAACTGTTAAAGATAATTATTATTAATTATTATTGCTAAATTACAGAATGAAATATTGTGGAATTAGACCACTTTTGAAGCACATCAGATCTTTTAGTGATTTGTGTAAAAACAATTTGTGTATCACAATAATGGATAAATTCTAAGTTATTAAGATAAGAGAACATAGCAAACAGAAAATTGTGTTCAAAACAGAATTAAATACAACTGTCCATCATTTTACAATAGTATGGTAAATTTGATACTAAATTATAGAATGAAATGCAACTGAGTTAATAAAATTCTTAGGAATGCCGGTGGGTTCGAGTGAATTGTGTAGAAGCAATTTGTACATTCCTACGATGTATTAATTAATTCTAAACTTTTAAGGACACGGCAAACTGTATCTAATTTTCTACTACCGCCGAGTGCGGGTGTCGTACCTCGCATCGGCGGATCCGGCCTGGGTTGAGCGTCGAGCGCCGGCGAGCAGGCACGGTCTGTTTGTGATCGTTAAAAGATAATCCCCGCAGGCAGAGAGTCCTGTGCCTCGTTGCCTCTGTTCAAGCGAACCTCTGCCGCCAGATATTCGGGTGCGAGAATGGGCCATCGGCGCCATTTTGTTCTACACAACTTTTGCGGCTGAATTTCATTCAGTGGGCAGGTAATGGAAAACGCCGTTTTCGGCACTCGACGATAATAAGGGAGCTGGTCGAGAGCCAAGAGATATAAAATGTTCATACTAGAGATGAGTAACTCACTCCGGAGTTATCACTCCGATACAACTCCTCCCTCGGAGTGAATCCGAGTGGAGTTGTTTCACAGGATTTGTCATATCCGACTTTCCTAAACTGGTATTAAATCTGTTAACTCGTGCAGACATTTACTGTTTTTGGCATTTTTGCTTTAGGAAGGAATAGCGGTCGCTTTCTCGTCTAAGAGGTAGTTTTATGACCTTTTAGGTATAAAACTCAAAATACCATTTTTTCTAGAAAATACAAAAATGTTACTTCAAAGATACAGAACAATGAAATTGTGTTCAAGTTTAGTTTAGTTTAGTTCAATTGATATTTATTCATAAATTTTCATTTCAAATAATTAATGGGGTTTGACAAATCCGATCACTATCAATTTTTTTTACATGTTCTATATATAGTTCTCCGCAAAAATGAACTACCGATTTTTTGATCGGATCAAAAATCGAATTTTGGCAGTCCAAAAACGACCAAAATTTTGGGTAAAATTCGACTTTTTTTTAAAAAAATGCCGTCATTTTGTCAATTTTTTTTTCTTTATCGTAGTTTATTTTACACGCATCTAGTTTAACGAGACATTTTTTTTTTTAATTTCATCCACGTAGAACGCCGGAATCACTGCAGCAGTGAAGGGAATTTTTTGTCGCGCCGTTGGAGATCGACGATAACTTAAAAAATATTTAATTTTTTTCGTCAAAATTTTCACTACGTATTCTTAAAACATGTATAAATATATTCCTAAAATTTTGGAATGATTGATAAAGTAGTTTTTTAATATAAATTTCCAAAAATCACCTTTTTTAGGCGGTTACACTAGTTGTGCCCCTTAAGGATTATAATAGTAAAGGTAAAATTATATTCATGTTGAAAAATAATAAGCAAAAAAATATTTAAAACAAATTGAAAAAAAAAACTAAAAAACATTCGTTTATTAATCGATGTACCTACGTTCGAACATTTTCAATAGTCGGATTCCAAACTCTTTTCCACTTACCAACTCTCGATCTTTTACAGAGTCGGTACTTCAGGCTGATTTTGTGGTACTCAGAAATATGGAAATTAAAACCGATGGCCGTATGTAAATTTATTGTAGGCGAGAGAGGGTTAAGTCAATGAACGCCAAAAATATTACACGCGGGCGGCAGAGCGCTCAGTAAACGGAATGTGCGGTAGATAAATGCTTTTTGTTTGCGCAAAGGTGTACATATGGACCTTTCGGAAATTTGTACATGTTTCTTCATTACGATATAGAGCTTGACAAGGGTTTAGGTTTGCTGTAAAGCTCGCACAATTTAATGACATGTATATCAGTTCGAAACAGAATCGCTTTAAGCATCCTTGGGAAATGACGATTTATTTACAGACCTCAAGGTTGGTAAATTGAACCCTTTCAGCCCGCATTTTTTATATATTTTAAAGTGCAGCAATTATGTTAAAAAATCTTCACCAATATCACTTATGGTCGTATTATTTTTTTTTTTCAATTCGACTTAAATTAGTTTTAATTATAGAACTCAATGCGACGTTCTCAAAATAATTATTGATGATACAGTTTTTTATATTTATGATAATTCTGATAAAGATATTTTTTTAACATTTACTATCATATTTTATAATCAAGAATTTTACAATATTCGTTTTCCTGCGGTTTTCGATTCAAAATTATTTCCTACGATCGTAACGTTTTCCATTAGCTAATATGAATTTTAGATATTCTAAATTATATTTAATAGCTACACTAATGATTATGAATGCATATAGGTTAATTTATAGTATTTTGTAATTTTACATGCACTCATTTGTGGGCTAATCGTTAATATGACTCCCTAATTGTATACCATTCGTATTCAGTTTGACTGCAATCGCAGCAATATTGAATTCAAATCTGTTCAAAAATGATATGAGTTTACCGCATCATTTTAACATCAAACAAGTTATATATAGCGATTTATATTTGCAATTATCCAAAAATATATGGTACATATATTTGAGGTAATATTTCTATTAAGTAAGAATACTCATAGAAAGCATTTTTCTCTGGAGACTACGACTGAAGGCGAATTTAACATTAAATACTTTAAATGTGTACTAATTTCTTATAATACATATTTATAGTATTTACGATATAAATAAAATTCATGCGAAACAAAATGCTGTTAAAAATTTATTAATTGGGAATCGCGTTTTTGTTAGAGATCGGACGCGCCGAAATTCGAAATTAAATGATAAAAAAATGTTTTTTAACGATTTTTATGAAACTTTGTAAAATAATAGATTTTAGTAGTCTAAAAGAGCACAATAAAATATTATAGATCTTCAATTTACGAGTTGAATTTTAAAAATTCCACAAAGTTTAATTCTACAATGAGTCTGAGCAATTCTGATCAGAATCTGTGCCGAAGCATCTGTACATTTGTGGTTTTTGTTTTTTTATAAACAATTACATATGTTATGAGTATTTTTGGAATATAATAATTGAAAATAGTATTGATTATTTTTTAGTTAAAGCAAAAATTTTATTTCCGAAAAAAGAGCTGAACATTTTACGTAAATATCTGAATCTCAATTCTAATTGATAAGTATATTACGTATGCGTATCTGTAAGATTATGCAACTTGCCTTGAGGCAAAATGTTACTTATAACCAGTTTAGTTTAAATTTTCAGAAAATAAGTAGGTATATTGAAAATTGTTATTTTGAAATATAAATTAGTTTATTGATAGTTTTAAGAATAAAACAATATTGATCTGTATCTATTTATAAATTATTCTATAAAATTATTAGGTAATCCAAGGCGTAACGGTTAAACGCACAGACTCTAAACAACCTGAATCGTGCAGCAGCGATGTCCATTTATGCTTGAAAATATACATAAAAAATTGATACCAATGGCCATTTCGGGCAAATCGGGAATTGTTTCGGGAAATTTCGGTAAATCTTTTACACTATTCTTCCTTGAATCGAGTCGTAGTTTAACTCAGCTCACGGACCTACCCTAGGGCAGTACTATCCATTATTATTCATTATATGCATATGAAAAACACAAAAAAAAATCAAATCACAGCGAAATAAGATTTATCTCTAAAACAAACATAACTATTTGATATGATATAGAAGAATTTGGATTGTGACCTGAATATTACACAGATCCACAGAGGGTTAAGATAAGATGCAATATTATTCTATATAAAAATACTGATTATATATAATTTAAAATATATCATTCTGTACAATTATCACAGAGAAAAGTTTGTAGCCATTCAAAAAAGTCTTCGACTCGTTGTATGGAACATGTGTATCTGTCGTACATCAGTTTTTTCATAAGTCCATGTTTAAAGTAAAACCAAGCACATGAGGTAGTAAAAAAAGCAGTGATGTACTTATGCACATCCACGCGGTGCCATCCGACCATATACGTAGGTACGTACCTACATTGAATTTTGAAATGTCTCGTAACGAGTCCGTCGATAATTAAATTTAATATAACTGAACCAGTTGGGCAGTTGACTTGCCTATGCCATCCTTAAAGTACACACACAGACGCGTCGCAATCAGTGGCCGCGGGTCCGCATTAACATGCACCTGCGTTGTACAATTTCGGTAGTTTTTATCGCCGAATAAAATCCCTTTTTCGGAGCGCCAGGGTTGAAGCCCGAAGGGTAGCCTGGGGGTGAGTTGGCCGGCTCTCTCATTGGGCGAACGAACGCTTTCCGGTGGTAAAAACCCCGCCCCGGATATATTTTGAATGTGCGGCGCTGCGTTTGTCTTTTTCATCGTTTTATTTGCATTCACGAACGCACGAAACGAACAGAACAGAACAGAACAGAGCGTCGGCCTAGTGTACATATAGGGGCGCCGAGGGTGGCCGCTTCATAAAATCCAATAGCCGGCACAACACCATTACGCACACTTTCATACTCTAGCTCTGAAAGGACGAGTAGAGAATTGCCTTCAAATTCACCATTAACTTATAATAGGAAATGTTGCGATATGATTAAAACTTTAAAGTGCTTCGTAATTGTTGCAAATATAATGGGAAGTTATAGTAAAACATGAATTTACATTTGTCGGCCTTAATTATTCTGCGGTGGTAATATTTAATCAGCTTTGAATGACACTCCGGACCGACGAGGGCAGCGCAGTTTGCAACTAAATCTGGCTTTGTGTATTTAAGAGTAATTTTAAATATTTATGTTTATAATAAAGCTTATTTAATTTATAATGCTCACCTACATTCATATTGCAGTTTATAATGAACTAGTACACGTAAAGCTTTGCAAATATTGAATAAAATAGAGTGATGCATTAAACTTTTTTCTAAATTAATGATGTTCACAGATTCTCTATGCAATGCATAGAATAATAATTTCTTACCGCTTAAAAAATATACATTCAAAATGTATTCAATGCATACCTATACATTAGGTGCATGCATGGTGCCTTAAGGCAAATTGCTCGAACTTCTCGTACCGTAATTTTTAACATTTTTAACCTTGCCAAAAACTATCCCCCATGTATAGTAATCGAATGCTCCTTCAATCATTCAAGTCGGTTGATCCGTGCTGTCGAAGTCTTGGACGAAAATTTGTATCTGACATACATACATACATACTATATATATCAATACACACATATCCATTTTGCTAGTGGTGTACCAAATTGTCAAGAAACCTTAAGGTATGCAAACATTTTTATCAGAGATTTTTTGCTTACTTTATTATTTTTATTTATTTAAGAGTTGTTTTTGGGATAGAATCGGTACATGTATGGTCAATCTAGCTAGATCGATCATATCGAAATATGTTGGTTGGTCACATCGAAATGAGACCACAGTTTTGTGTTGTCCCACTCGAGCTCATGACGATTATATTCGTCTATCGCAAGATAAGTTACTCTGATAAATTATCAGCTAAAATATGCATTTATTTTGCATAATTAAAAAAAAATCTGCATTTTGCTTTTTAGATAGCATAAGTGCGTAATAAATGCGTATTAAACTAAAAATGAATAGAATAAAAATCGATGAAATTTTATGCATGTTAATGTGAGATAGTAAGAACAGCTTTTGATGAAAAGCAAAAACTATTTTCAAAATAAACAGTAGGAAAAGTTATTCAAATAGATAATTAAGTATACTATTTCAACATTTCAAAAAATTGCAACTTGCCTTAAGGTTCAATGCCACGCCACCTATAAATACCCTTTTTGTAAAGTTATTTCCTCAAGCTTTTCTGAACAACAAGACATTTCAGATTTTTTTTCTAGAATTTATAATTTAAATAGTGATAGTAACAAAATTATATGCACTATGAGTATGCTCGTCAATACGGAAAATTCTGACACTTCTCTATAATGAGTTTATTTCTAAATGACAGTTGACTTGGAATTGAGCTAATATTTCATTGTTAAATGCTTTTTACTGCTTTTGAAATGTATGAAAATATGGGTTCTAGGCCTAGAAACAAAATTGATACATCCACATTATCTCAAAAGAAATTAAAATCTATTTCTTGCTTCAAATACGTGAATTATAAGCTAAAATTTATTTTTTACCGTAAACCTTCAATTTCCTCATTTTTCAACCGTCTACAAATGCAAAGTGTTGCGTTGATGAATAATTCATCACGAATAGAAGAATGATTAACACAAAAGAATGAATTAGTCGGCTCATTTGTTCTCGCTAAGTGAGGCGAAGAAAAAACCATTCATTAGGAATTCTCTTCAGCGCGAAAAACCATTCTCCCTCGGAAAAAGATTATTAAATAATACGTACACGAGTGGTCTGCCAGTGGTGGCGGAGCTATGTTTTAACAGACCTATGTAATTTCGCATTGTTCATCATCCGTCTTCCACTCGGTGATCAATCATTCCGACGTCATTGATTTTTTTTGCAAAAAAGCGGCCAACTCGCGCAATGGACTTGTCATTTGTCGACGGTTACAAAGCACCGCACTTTGAAATGATAATAGAATTGGAAAGTATCTGAAATGTACGGGATCAGGCAAAAAGTATTATTTATTATATATTTGATAAAAAAATTTGAATCCAGTATTTTACCATAAACAGTTCATTCTAAAAATCTCTCTCTATAAATGATATTGGAATTTTTTTGTGTACTGTGAACTTTGATCGACTTTTTTATCCTGGCTTTATTCATGATTGTATTTTATAAACATATTAAATATGCTCTTTAATTACTGAAACCACAAACAAAATCGAGATAAACATTTATATTTCTAAAAAAATCATTTTGTTTGATATGTGCATGATTTTCTTTCAGGACGATAAGTCTAATTTTTATAAAAATAAATATCTACAATTATACTTTTTTGAATGAACAATGCAAACATACTCTTTACAATTACAGGCAATCGTCTTTTCATGGTCAGGCATGTTATAGATAAATTCAATATTTTTAATTTAATTTAGGTTCCTACGTCTTTCTTGCAACAATTTATTGTTCGAGCAAATATTTTCAAAATATTCTAAGAACATCAAATCAATATATTTTAGTAGACATGGTGTTCAGACCTTAAAATCATTATTATTAACTGTCTAAAAAAAAAATAGAAAAAAATATCACACGTTGTTTGGAAATTATGAGCTTTCAAGTGCAACCTAGAGCTTTAGTTAAATTATACCAGTTTTTTGGTTAATGTGGTTAACTTTTATTAATTTTGTTCATTTAAACTTCGAAAACGTAACCGTGAATATCATTTAAAAGACCACAGTATTAACAATAGCACATTTGCTTCAAGTTTTCAAGAAAAAAGACTTTTTGTTGAACTATGAATTCAGGATGTTTAAAATAGATTGATTTGTACGGCTCTTCTTAAAAAAAAATGAACTAAAGTATGTTGGAAAGGTTTATCAAAAGTTGGCGTACTTAATCAGGATTGTATAATGGAAAAATACAGGATAAATTTAATATTAAAAAATTTCTAGGTAAAAATCGAAACCTAAAAATGACTTAATTTTTGCTAGTGCATTTTACTTATGATCAATTCGAGAGAGAAACATTTCAATGAATGTGAGTGAATTGCGTTATTATCATGTCATTTTTAAGTTTGTGTTTTTTACTTTTTAGGGTCTAGGACACCCTGTATAATGACTCTACGACGTCTACGACTCTATGTTCGCGAAAGAAACATTTGAACTGCATGTGAGCAAAATGCGTTATCATGTTATTTTTAAGTTTTTGTTTTTTAGTTTTTAGCGCTTGGTACACCCTGTATAATGACTCTACGACTATACTAAAATTGGATATAGTTTTAAAAATGATGAAAACCAATTATTTTATAGAACTACAAAATTAATTCAATGCCCTTTTTGTATTGCATGCGCATACAAAAAGAAACTCCAGTAGTTCGCTGTCGCAAATGGGTTGGAAACCTCGTGAGAAATCATTGCAAAAACAATATATAAGTTAAATTGAAATTATTTTTATCGTATATATTGTATTAATTAATGTTTTGTATGAATAATATATATATATATATGTGTGTGTGTGTGTATGTGTGTATGTGTATGTCTACACACGTAAAATAAATCTCATTATGTAAAGAAATAATTCAAGTTACAATCAAAAGCAGAACGTGGTCATAATGCGGCGTCCGAATAATTAAAATACAGAAAATACAGAATAGTAAAACAACGATTTTTCTCTCATATTATTAAATTTAATACTGGACACTGATGTCATGTAGTAGAGTGATACGTGACGAGTAGTCTTTGGTCGTAATAGAATCCCACAGACCAAATTAGCTAATTAAACAATACATTAAAAACAATGCACGTCCGCGCGTATATTACCGATGACCATCAGAATGGAGCAGAGGCCGCTCTGGACGCTCTGGTCGCTCTGGTCGCTCTGGACGTTTCCGCCGCCGAAACAGGAAGAGCGTAGCTTAAAATATCATGAAAATAATATGACCGTAGCACCGGCGAATATAAAATCTTTACGCGTTCTGTCATTAAATTTTGAATATCTATTCATTAATACCTGTAATAAATAAACTTTCCGGTATATAAAAATATCCCGGTATCGATTTTTATAGATGTTTATTTATAATTGCAATCAATAGAGCGTAATTTGATCTCTGATAAAATGAATAAAGTAATAGATTTTTTGTTTTTTCGAAATATTTCTAAAGTTCAGAAGTATTCTTAATGAATAGCAAATTATTTAAAAATTAATGATTAGTTTGCGAATACAAGGAGTAGGAAATATTAATATGACTATCGACAACATCCTTAACAAAGAAATTACTAAAAATGCCGATATTTCATATCAATATTGAGCCCCCTAAATTTTTAACTAATTTTGTATCATATATAATATATATTTTTTTAAATGTTACGTAATGGGAAAATATGTTTTGACTGTGGGAGTAGTAATAGATATGAAAGTATAAACTACCATCGTATAAAAATATATCAATTTTATTCATTATAAAATATTACTGAAATAAAAATATAGATGACAAGTCCAATTGTTTTTTTACAAATCACTAGCCTGTTTAAAAAGAAAATATAGGGAAACACGTTATAAAAATGTGGTGGGAAAACAGATTATAGCAGTATTGTGGTACTAGTCAATTAATAATTTCAGTGTTTCGTCGGCAGATCCACCGTATGTTAGGTAATTCGACCTTCCATCATCTCCATACTCTGCATAAGATTCTGAATAAAAATCATGTAAAACTTCTAAGATTCAGCCTCGATCTAATTGGTATTAGTTATATCAGAATTACTTAATGTTTGGAATGCGTTATTTATGGGTACAGTTTCCATTTCTGCAGGCGTTGCATTCGTATCAGATGGGTTCTAATCAGAGAAAGAAGTTGGCTCTTTATCCAAATCAGGATCATTGGTTTCTTTAACATAAGAGTCCAGAATTATGAAATGCAATAAATATTGCATTTTGTTTTGACTCGTCGCTGTCGCCGATAATGGGAGGTAGCATCAAAAGACGATTTGTTGAGTTAATGGACAAGGAGAGGTTGAATTGCATCCCAATGAAAATTTTAGGCTCCAAATTATTTTTTTCTGTCAGCAATAAACACTGAGGTCTGAGTGTACCAAATGAGTAACCACGAAAGTCCGGTTCAGATAGTAAGTGCGTTAACTATGATGGACCGAGGACTGAGCGTACTTTATAAGTCGTCTCTGAAGACCAGTGATTATGGTGCTGCGTCAAAATCTGTATTTCTTAAATCCTCGAAAAATAAAACTCTTTTGTCTTCATTTCAATCGTCGTAGGTCACCAATGTGGGAGTAGTAATAGATATAAAAGTATAAACTCCCATCGTATAAAAATATATCAATTTTATTCATTATGAAATATTACTGAAATGAAAATATAAATGACAAGTCCAATTGTTTTTTACAAATCACTAGCCTGCTTGATTTCCCCACAATAAGTGCTTGATCATATTTCTACAAAGCAAAGAATGTAAAATTTCCGGTATAATAAACTAACTTGCTTCAGTTCATATATTGTAAATAAATTGAAAAATGATTTTATATCTGCTGAACCCACATACAGTGATCTGATTTACGCATTTATAAGTTAATGCGTTCTATCGTCAGGTGTGTACTTGTTGTGTACATTTCCGCACCGGTGTTTCCACGCACAAAAACTGATACGAGCGCATAAGTCTAATATAGCATTGACCGAAAAATCGGCTTTATATAAAATTATCGCGAGTGTGTTGCGTATATATCATTATTTTGCTAGCGAGCGCCATACCACGAGTCCCTAGCCCCGCGCCCCGGAGCCCCCGGAGTCCCGGAGTCGAGGCGGACTGTCAGCCATCGCAAACACGCACGCATATTTTTGAATAGCCGCTATATACGTACGCGAGGATTTCATAACAGGAAAATTATAACAAAATTGGAATATAAATGAACGTGCCTACAGCGGCATGATTACGTCGAGTCATCTCGTGTGAATTTGTTCAAAATTATTCCTACAGTCAAATGAATTTAGTTGCAGTACAAAACATTTTTGTAGGCGATTTTTTATTGTTCATCGGAAACAAAAATTAAATAATAAATTACAACAAGTGATAGTGCACGACAGTGCGCACGAAACATTTATTTATATAAAATATAAAGCAAATTCGCGGGTGACTTCCCAGATTTTTGAGAGCGAAGTTTTTATATGCATTTATAGATTTATTCATTTTTATGCGAAAGAACTGGCGATGTGTGTCAAATACTTTACTAAAGCGTTATACACAAAAATATATTACTTTCGGTAAATTTATTATAACGATTTCTGAAAAATACTATTTTGATGCAAAGAGTTGAGCAAATTAAAATATTCCTAAACCTCATAATTAAAAAATAAATCATATAGGAAAACAACTAGATTTATATTCTTCGTCTCTGCTATTCTGAGCAACTAACAGAAATAATTATATTTAAAATATGAATTTAATATGAGGCATTTTAAAAATAGTATAGATCTTCTAAATAAGGCTACAATTAAAGTCCTAAATCTTAAAGTTCAAATCTACCACAAAATATATATTTATTATTAATTATTAAATATATAGACATTTCTTCAAGAGGATCAAAATACAATTATTTACAATGAATAACAATTAAAATATATACAAAATTACATATATAGTATTAACATAAAATGCTTAACATAAATTACATGCAGAATGTAACAATTATTTATAAACAGAATAGATAAAATATGAGATTTTAAAGAAAAAAAAAGGTTAACTTGTGCTTATGGAGAATATTTTTTTATATATGTTTTATATTAATCTATATTAATAATAAAAATATAAAAAATTTATATTACACAATTCAGATTCTTATCGAATTTATAATTGTTGTCATTTTATTCAATTTTAGATTCCTACTGACTTATTAGATTCTTATATAAATCCTATTTGAATATAATTAATCTTAATACGATAATCTAAATATATTCTTCAAAAACATATTTTTTTTACTACATTATACATTATGAACTATTTGATATTCATATTGATTTGATTCTATTCATTACTTTTCTTTTTCACACTTTTTAATTAGTTTAGTTGATAACCTTCAATTTCATATCGTTGATTTTTTTCAATTATATATATTATATATATATATATATATATATATATTTATATAATTCCCGATAGCAAAATTTTTCATTTAAATCTGAATAGCACGTGAGTAATAATATAGTGAATATGACGTCCGTATTTAAAAATCATTCAAAAGTTTACCGGGTAACATATTTATGAATGCGTACAATGATATAATTACCGAAAAAAAAATAATCGCATCGACCTGAATAAAAACGCAACAGTTTTACACACAGATAGAAGATATAGTGGTATTATGAAAACATTTCGAATATATACGCGCGATCGTCCTCTCATAAATATTTCACTCATCGAATGTTGTATAGGTTGAATATTCCTGAGCTCTTCAAACTTTAAATTATCAAATTCAAATTTATTGATAATTGATAATGTGAAATTACAAAAATATGGTAATTTTTATCGGTATATAAAATATGATATATTTTATTTTCATTTTATAATGAAAGTCAGTCTTGACTACTGATCAGATATAGGAAAAAAAATATAGTCATGAGATTCATATTTTGTAAACGATCAGAGTTTATAATACAGTTTATTAATTTTAGTAAAAAGTTTATTAATAAATTAATATACTATATCATTGGTGACTTCGTACAGAGAACACTTAAGTACTGACCAAGAATATAAAAGGTGAAACATCAATTAGCCCTAACCACTGGTTTTCCGTCGGCCTACCATTCCATATACCAAGACTTCAAGTCATTGTGGGCCACCGGTCATTCAACGGCCTACCAGTTGTAATTGCAATAAAATGTGATTCTTCCAATTCAACTTTTCTTTTTAATGCGTTATAAATAGCTACAGCATTTCAAACTTGAAACACTTACATCCATTTTGCTGCCGATTGACCAAAAACCGTTTTTGACATTTGGCATAATTTGCGTTTGGTTGTGTTAGAAGCGCAGAAAAAATAGAGAATAAATAAAAATAAAACACGACATTATTTGTCAATGAACTCTGTCGATTCGGAATCGGCGCACATTGGAATTGCACGCTACCGATGCCGGTTTGTATGTAATCACATACCGATTTGTTCGTAATGTGTTTTGGGGGTATTTTTAACATCGCTAGCGGTCGAAGCAATCGATGAACTTTTCATTTCGTTACACGTCGATTTTATTTATTTTATTTTTTCTGTTTCCTATTTTTTCGCCTCTATTTATGCAGTCGTCGCGGATCGCGGCAAACAGCGCTCATGGAAAACCGAGCACCGAGATATATGAAAGTGTTTGGGTTAGTTATCACCTTCATAAGTCTCAAGTTTATTTTATCCAAAAATTTCTAGATTTTAATTTATAAATTCATGAATTTTTTGCAATAATAATTTCATTGAGTTCATTGAATTTTAGAGTTTCGTTGAGTCATTGAAGATGTCTACATACTCCTGAATGATTGCTTGTAAGACAATTTTATTCGATTTCATAAATAACTAATTCCTTTATCCTGAATAATAATATTTAACACGTACATAAAATTCTTCTTTCCTCGAGTGCAAAATTATTTCAAGTAACGCAATATACCATAATATTTTTTTAGAAAATAGAACCGTCTCATATGAGCATAAATATGCATCGTTATATACTTTATGAAAGTATGCATATGCGAGACATGTTAAAAATAAAAAATCTCGGTCGTCGTAGGGAGTAATGGTGTATATGAGATTATAACGTGTGGCTAAATAGTTCTTTCATGTTGAAGTGAGTGTATAAGATATGCTAAATAGCGCACGTGCTTCAGTCTTGGAAAAATGCGAAGGATTTTCAGATAAAACATATATGGTAGTAATTAATTTTATCAAAGGAATTGATCGTAAACGTGTAAATACAAATATTTTGATACAATCAGAAGAAGCACGATCGCAAATTTTGAGAACTATTTATTAAAATTTTAT
>NW_020537758.1:15352543-15382839 GCF_003426905.1 Ctenocephalides felis | reverse complement strand
AAAGTATATTGCAAAAAAATATTTTTCACCAACATATAAATTAACCCTAATAAAAGAAATTTTAATATTTAATTTTTTTTCATACTTTGCAAGACAATGCACGTTACTTTTGTGCTTAAAATTCTATTCGTCGCGTGGTCCAGTACAGATTTTGTTTGCAAATAATAATTCTTCAAATACAGCATCATAAAATATTTAGTACTGATTAACCAGTTATATCATAGGAAAGACAATAATATTGGATCATAAGTACTCTTTTTATCTTGGTATCGCATGACTTATAAGCCTAACACTAAACAATATTGTCTATTTTCCTCGAATAATATATTTATAATAAATTTCGAATAAAATATTTACAGTAAAGTCATTTCAACAATCTCTTGATTTATTAGTGATCATCATTAGCATTAATAGCAAATCGATACAAGATTTCAGAATATATTTTACTAATTTTTGATTTGTTGCTGAATTAAAAAGGAACCAGTTTAAAGTCGGGTAATTCTTGATATGGAGTAGTTATAAATATGCAGTCCATTTATACCAAATAGAGTTTTAAATTATAAAGTCAATACATAATAATGTATTGACTCTATAATTTTAAAAATAAAACAAGAACAAAATCCACTTCTAAATAAGGCGAACTTCCTATAATATATATGTGTATTTCGTGTTTTGATTGCAAAATTTGTAAGAAGAAGATGCAAAATTATAAAATATATGACTTCTTCACATAAATACAAAAGAAATACTCGTATATATTAAACCTTCGCACTTTTTAGCAACATTTTGATTAGATTTTGATAGTGACGTTCTCATAAGTATTTCTACTGAAAATATGCACTTCAAAATATAGATAAAAAGCTCGCGTGTGATTCCTCTATATACCTATTTGCTACTAAATTACAGAATCAAATGCTATACATATAATTAACATTTAAGAGATGCGAGTGATTTTTAATGCTTTGTGTAAAAGTTTAATACTGAATAGAAACATGTAATATAGCATTTTAAAATTGTCTAAATTCGTCATGGGTTTAACATCAAAGTACTATAAATAAAGTTAAAGAGATCTTTACTTTTTAATTCATTTAATGGTGAAACTGTTAAAGATAATTATTATTAATTATTATTGCTAAATTACAGAATGAAATATTGTGGAATTAGACCACTTTTGAAGCACATCAGATCTTTTAGTGATTTGTGTAAAAACAATTTGTGTATCACAATAATGGATAAATTCTAAGTTATTAAGATAAGAGAACATAGCAAACAGAAAATTGTGTTCAAAACAGAATTAAATACAACTGTCCATCATTTTACAATAGTATGGTAAATTTGATACTAAATTATAGAATGAAATGCAACTGAGTTAATAAAATTCTTAGGAATGCCGGTGGGTTCGAGTGAATTGTGTAGAAGCAATTTGTACATTCCTACGATGTATTAATTAATTCTAAACTTTTAAGGACACGGCAAACTGTATCTAATTTTCTACTACCGCCGAGTGCGGGTGTCGTACCTCCGCATCGGCGGATTCGGCCTGGGTTGAGCGTCGAGCGCCGGCGAGCAGGCACGGTCTGTTTGTGATCGTTAAAAGATAATCCCCGCAGGCAGAGAGTCCTGTGCCTCGTTGCCTCGTTGCCTCGTTGCCTCTGTTCAAGCGAACCTCTGCCGCCAGATATTCGGGTGCGAGAATGGGCCATCGGCGCCATTTTGTTCTACACAACTTTTGCGGCTGAATTTCATTCAGTGGGCAGGTAATGGAAAACGCCGTTTTCGGCACTCGACGATAATATGGGAGCTGGTCGAGAACCGAGAAATATATATAATGTTCATACAGTATTCGCCATTTGCCATATACATGCATTACATGATTCATTTTTGTGTGTGGGTATATCTTATACAAGATTAAAGTCAATTGCAACAAGTCCTTGTTTCTAGATTTTTAAAATTTAATAAAGTACAGGATCATTTTTAAATTTTTAGAAATCTGTCAAAATTTAAGCGTTATACTGACCTGAAACTACATATAATGTATGTACTTGAAGACTTGTTTCAAATATATCAATTTTATTGCAACTGGTTAATTGTAAATATTTTTGCAATATTTAAATCTTTAAACATACGCTGTATGAATTATACCCTGACGGTGTTTGAACCAGTTCATTTTCAACTTACTTATCAAAGAATTCAAAAGTAAAAAGTAGGAGCAAGCGCCTGAGAGAAGTGGATTAAATTATTTTTATGACTAAAATTAAATAAACTATTTATGTTGACTATTAATTATATCGCCATGCAAAGTTGTATCAAAATATCAGAAAAGTAGATCTGAGGTTCTCCTCACAAAGATCTTTGTGAGCGTAAGTAGTTTTGAGGGGCACAACTAGTGTGAAATTTTCAAGAAATCGAATTTGCAATTTTTCCATATTTTGATAGGTTATACTTTTGAAAATAACATACCAAAATTTTAAATCGATATCTTAAATAGTTTTTGAGTTACAGCCATTTAAAGAGTATATAGTCTAACGATCATTTAATCTTTGAACGCGTTTTTCTCGAAACAGCATTTTCCGAATTTGCTGCAGCGATTACTTAAAAACAAATGATCCGATCACTATCCATTTTTTTTTACATATACTATATATAGTTCTCCGTAAAATGAACTATCGATTTTTTGATCGGATCAAAATCGAATTTTGGCAGTCCAAAAACGACCAAAATTTTGGGTAAAATTCGACTTTTTTAAAAAAAATGCCGTCATTTTGTCTATGTTTCATTTTTTTTCTTTATCGTAGTTTATTATACTGGCATCTAGTTTAACGAGATTTTTTTCTTAATTTCATCCACGTAGAAGGCCGGAATTACTGCAGCAGTGAAGGGCATTTTTTGTCGCGCCGTTGGAGATCGACGATAACTTAAAAAATGTTTAATTTTTCCCTTCAAAAATTTACTATATATTCTTAAAACATGTATAAATATATTCCTAAAATTTTGAAATGATTGATAGAGTAGTTTTTTTAATATAAATTCCCAAAATCACCTTTTTTTAGGCGGTTACACTAGTTGTGCTCCTTAAGGATTATAATAGTAAAGGTAAAGTTATATTTATGTTGAAAAATAATAAGCAAAAAAATATTTAAAACAAATTGAAAAAAAAAACTAAACAAAATTCGTTTATTAATCGATGTACGTTCTAAAATTTTCAGTAGTCGGATTCCAAACTCCTTTCCATTTACCAACTCTCCATCTTTTACAGAGTCGGTACTTCAGGCTGATTTTGTGGTACTCAGAAATATGGAAATTAAAACCGATGGCCGTATGTAAATTTATTGTAGGCGAGAGAGGGTTAAGTCAATGAACGCCAAAATATTACACGCGGGCGGTAGAGCGCTCAGTAAACGGAATGTGCGGTAAATAAATGCTTTTTGTTTGCGCAAAGGTGTACATATGGACCTTTCGGAAATTTGTACATGTTTCTTCATTACGATATAGAGCTTGAAATGGGTTTAGGTTTGCTGTAAAGCTCGCACAATTTAATGACATGTATATCAGTTTGAAACAGAATCGCTTTAAGCATCCCTGGGAAATGACGATTTATTTACAGACCTTAAGGTTGGTAAATTGAACCCTTTCAGCCCGTATTTTTTATATATTTCAAAGTGTAGCAATTATGTTAAAAAATCTTCACCAATATCACTTATGGTCGTATTATTTTTTTTTTCAATTCGACTTAAATTAGTTTTAATTATAGAACTCAATGCGACGTTCTCAAAATAATTATTGATGATACAGTTTTTTATATTTATGATAATTCTGATAAAGATATTTTTTAACATTTACTATCATATTTTATAATCAAGAATTTTACAATATTCGCTTTCCTGCGGTTATCGATTCAAAATTATTTTTACGATCGTAGCGTATTCCATTAGCTAATATGAATTTTAGATATTCTAAATTATATTTAATAGCTACACTAATGATTATGAATGCATATAGGTTAATTTATAGCATTTTGTAATTTTACATGCACTCATTTGTGGGCTAATCGTTAATATGACTCCCTAATTGTATACCATTCGTATTCAGTTTGACTGCAATCGCAGCAATATTGAATTCAAATCTGTTCAAAAATGATATGAGTTTACCGCATCATTTTAACATCAAACAAGTTATATATGGCGATTTATATTTGCAATTATCCGAAAATATATGGTACATATATTTGTGGTAATATTTCATTGCTATTATATAAGAATAGAATATCAATGTGAGAAAACAGTAAAGATTCTTTTTTCGAGAGGCTATGGCTGCAGTCTGTATTTATATTCTGAATTAGTACACAATTTCTTACAATTGAATTTTTTCATAAATAATATTATTGTAGAGCAAAAAGCGTTCAAAAATTGTTAAAAATTCATTAATTGGGAATCGCGTTTTTGCTAAAGATCCGACGTGCAGAAATTCGTAATTAAATGTTGAAAAATTTGATTTTGACTATTTTCATAAAACATTGTACAATGATAGATTTTGTAGTCTGAAATAGCATACTGAAATATTATAGACCTACGATAAAGAGTTGAATTATAAAAATTCCACAAAATTTCCACCGTCAGTCTGAGCGATTCTGATCAGAATCTAAGCTGAAGCATCTGCACTTTCTGTGGTTTTTGTTTTTCATAAACAATTACATATGTTATGAGTATTTTTGGAATATAATAATTGAAAACAGTATTGATTATTTTTTAGTTAAAGCAACAATTTTATTTCCCAAAAAAGAGTTGAACATTTTATGTAAATATCTGAATCTCAATTCTAATTGACTTGGCAACTTGCTTTAAGGCAGAATGCTACTTACAACTAGTTTAGTTAAAATTTCAAAAAAATGAGTTGGTATTTTTAAAACTTGTGATTTTTCAATATAAATTAGTTTAATGATAGTTTTAAGAATAAAACAATATTGGTCTGTATCTGTTCGAGCCTCACAAATCTTATTAATCCATCTCTCTCTACCTGACAATTTCTGAACTATTATTTTCTCATCAGTTCTATGTTATTTAAGGTCTGATATAGCCTTTTTATAATTAATTATATCTGGTCCTTCGAGGTAATAAAGTGTCCGTGTGTAGTGATTTTTTAAAACTTTTTTAATAAACATTGTGCCGGGCGCTTACAGTATCTATTCCATATATTACTCTATAAAATTATTAGGTAATCCAAGGCGTAACCGTTAAACGCACAGACTCTAAACAACCTGAATCCGTGCAGCAGCGATGTTCATTTATGCTTGAAAAATATACATAAAAAATTGATACCAATGGCCATTTCGGGCAAATCGGGAATTGTTTCGGGAAATTTCGGGAAATCTTTTACACTATTCTTTCTTGAATCGAGTAGTAGTTTAACTCAGCTCACGGATCTGACCTAGGGCAGTACTACCTATTATTATTTATTATATGCATATGAAAAACACAAAAGATTTAAAAAATATTTTAGTTAGTTATGCGAGTTTCAAATCACAGCGAATTAGGATTTATCTCTAAAGCAGACATAACTATTTGGTAATATAGAGAAGAATTTGGATTGTGACCTGAATATTACACAGTTCCACAGAGGGTTAAGATAAGATGCAATATTATTCTATATAAAATTACTTATTATATATAATTTAAAATATATCATTCTGTACAATTATCACAGAGAAAAGTTTGTAGCCATCCAAAAAAGTCTTTGACTCGTTGTATGGAACATGAGTATCTGTCGTACCTCAATTTTTTCATAAGTCCATGTTTAAAGTAAAACCAAGCTCATGAGGTAGTAAAAAAAGCAGTGATGTACTTATGCACATCCATGCGGTGCCATCCGACCATATACGTACGTACCTACATTGAATTTTGAAATGTCTCGTAACGAGTCCGTCGATAATTAAATTTAATATAACTGAACCAGTTGGGCAGTTGACTTGCCTATGCCATCCTTAAAGTACACACACAGACGCGTCGCAATCAGTGGCCGCGGGTCCGCATTAACATGCACCTGCGTTGTACAATTTCGGTAGTTTTTATCGCCGAATAAAATCCCTTTTCGGAGCGCCAGGGTTGAAGCCCGAAGGGTAGCCTGGGGGTGAGTTGGCCGGCTCTCTCATTGGGCGAACGAACGCTTTCCGGTGGTAAAAACCCCGCCCCGGATATATTTTGAATGTGCGGCGCTGCGTTTGTCTTTTTCATCGTTTTATTTGCATTCACGAACGCACGAAACGAACAGAACAGAACAGAACAGAGCGTCGGCCTAGTGTACATATAGGGGCGCCGAGGGTGGCCGCTTCATAAAATCCAATAGCCGGCACAACACCATTACGCACACTTTCATACTCTAGCTCTGAAAGGACGAGTAGAGAATTGCCTTCAAATTCACCATTAACTTATAATAGGAAATGTTGCGATATGATTAAAACTTTAAAGTGCTTCGTAATTGTTGCAAATATAATGGGAAGTTATAGTAAAACATGAATTTACATTTGTCGGCCTTAATTATTCTGCGGTGGTAATATTTAATCAGCTTTGAATGACACTCCGGACCGACGAGGGCAGCGCAGTTTGCAACTAAATCTGGCTTTGTGTATTTAAGAGTAATTTTAAATATTTATGTTTATAATAAAGCTTATTTAATTTATAATGCTCACCTACATTCATATTGCAGTTTATACTGAACTAATGCACGTAAAGCTTTGCAAATATTGAATAAAATAGAGTGATGCATTAAACTTTATTTCAAATTAATGTAGTGCACAGATTCTCTATGTAATGCATAGAGTAATAATTTCTTTACACTTAAAAAATATACATTCAAAATGTATTCAATATCTACCCATACTATAGTAGTGCAAGGCATCGTGTCTTAAGAAAAATTTCAGTAACTTTTAGTACCCTAGTGTTTTAAACATTTTTGATAATTTAGACGGCTAGAAATAAAAAATATTGAATAAAATAGAGTCATGCATCAAACTATTTTTTTAAATTAATGTAGTTCACGGATTCTCTATATGATGCATATAGTAATAATCTCCTTCCACTTGAAAAATATACATTCAAAATGTGTTCAATGTATACCTATACATTTGGGGCATGGCATCCATCGTACCTTAAGGTAAGTTGCTAAAACTTCTCGTACCGTAATTATCAAAATTTTTGACCTTGCTAAAAACTATCTCCCCATGAATAGGAATCGAATGCTCATTCAATCATTCAAGTCGGTTGATCCGTGCTGTAGAAGTCTTGGACGAAAATTTGTATCCGACATATATACATACATACTACATACATCGCAAAGTAGTATACCGAAATGTTCAGAACACTCTTGAAACATGAAGGTATGCAAACATTTTTATTGCGGCAGTTTGAACTTTTTCGATATGCGTCAACAAAGCTAACATAAAGAAAAAACTTAAACACCATAATGTTTTGTGCAATTAATCTTATCACCAAAATCATATAATTTAACCAAAGTATTATTTTATGTTACTTAATTATCATAGTTTTTTAGAAAGTCTACGTGTATGTATGTGTATGTATTTATGTACTTATATGTGAATGTACACATATGTGTATGTATGTATATGTATGCGTATTATATGAGTATATATTTATGTATATCTGTATGTAAGTAGATGTGTACGTATATATGTATGCATGTGTATACATATATAAATATAAACAAGTTATGAATTAGCATACTATATTATAAAACTGTATAAAGCCGATTGGCGTATAAATAAATAAATAAATAATCAGATAAATAAATTTTTATCATCGATTATTTTTATCTTACCATACTGAAATTTAATATATATGTTTACTACCTTATTATCTTTATTCATTTAAGAGTTATTTTTGCATCCACTTTCAATTTATGAATATTTACTATTAATCTTGCTACAATGGAATAGAATCAGTACATAGATGGTCGAATTATCTAGATCGATAAGAAAAGTTCTTCGATTCTACAACCAGTTAACTGTGTCGCTCACATCAAAATGAGCGCACAGATTTGTATCGTCCGAATCGAGTTACTGACGAATATATTCGTCAAACACAAGATAAGTTACTCCAATGAGATATTGGATAAAAAATATTATTTTGCAAAATTAAAAAAAAATCTGCATTTGCGTGTACTTTTTAAATGGCTTAAGCGCGTAATAAATACATATTAAACTAAAAATGAATAAAATAAAAATCAATGAAATTTTATAGATGTTAATGTAAGAAAGTGAAAACAGTTTTTAATGAAAAGCAGAAACTAGCAAATAGCTAATTAATTCAACATTTCGGAAAGTTTATGAAAATTGCCTTAAGGTAAAACGCTACTTGCAACTCTTATATTACACATTTAACATTGCAGAATACATTTTGTTTTTTTGTTTAATTTTAATTTATATTGAAAGTGGTCATAGAATATGTTTGTCAATGTACAAAATTCTGCCACTCCATGACGAGTATATTCATCTAGTATAGTTAACTGGTTTATTATGTATACGATGCTGATTTTTTTTAAAATAAATTCCTTGATTATGCAAATCCGTAATATTCAAATGTGCCTTACTGCTTCAGGAATGTATGGAAATATGGGATCAAAGGCCTAGAAATAAAATTGATACATTAAAAATATCTTAAAAAAATTCAAATATAATATTTCTTGCTTCAAATACGTAAAATATAAGCTAAAATTTATTTTTCACCGTAAACCTTCAATTTCCTCATTTTTCAACCGTCTACAAATGCAAAGTGTTGCGTTGATGAATAATTCATCACGAATAGAAGAATGATTAACACGAAAGAATGAATTAGTCGGCTCATTTGTTCTCGCTAAGTGAGGCGAAGAAAAAACCATTCATTAGGAATTCTCTTCAGCGCGAAAAACCATTCTCCCTCGGCAAAAGATTATTAAATAATACGTACACGAGTGGTCTGCCAGTGGTGGCGGAGCTATGTTTTAACAGACCTATGTAATTTCGCATTGTTCATCATCCGTCTTCCACTCGGTGATCAATCATTCCGACGTCATTGGTTTTTTTGCAAAAAAAGCGGCCAACTCGCGCAATGGACTTGTCATTTGTCGACGGTTACAAAGCACCGCACTTTGAAATGATAATAGAATTGGAAAGTATCTGAAATGTACGGGATCAGGCGCAAAAGTATAATTTATTACATATTTGGTAAATAAATTTGAATCCAGTATTTTACCATAAATAGTTCATTCTGAAAACCTTTCTCTATGAATGATATCTTGAATTTTTCTGTGTACTGTGAATTTTGATCGACTTTTTTATCCTGACTTTATTCATGATTGTATTTTATAAACAAATTAAATATGGTCTCTAATTACTGAAACCACAAACAAAATCGAGATTAACATCTATATTTCTAGAAAAATCATTTTGTTTCATATGTGTATGGTGCTCTTTCAGGATGATAAGTCTAATTTTTATAAAAATAAATATCTACAATTTTACTTTTTTGAATGAACAATGCAAATATGCTTTTTACAATTACAGGCAATCTTCCTTTCATGATTAGGCATGTTATGAATAAATCCAATACTTTTATATTAATTTAATTACGCCTTTCTTAAAGCAATTTATTTTTTTGAGCAGATATTTTTTAGATATACTAAAAACTTCAAATCAATATATTTTATTAGCCAGCAGGTATACAGAGTGTCCCAGACCTTAACGTCAATTCTGAAAAAAAAATATCTTACGTTGTTTGAAAATTATGAGCTTTCACGTACAACCTGGAGCTTTGGTAAAATCGTAACCATTTTCGGGTTAATGAGGTTTGTTTTGTGAATTTTATTCATTTTAATCTTTGAAATCGTAACCGTGAATAACATTTATAGGGCCACAGTGTAAAAAATATTACATTTGCTTCAAGTTAACAAGAAAAAAGACTTTTTGTTGAACTATGAATTCAGGATGTTTAAAATAGATTGATTTGTACGGCTCTTCTTTAAAAAAATGAACTAAAGCATGTTGGAAAGTTTTATCAAAAGTTGGCGTACTTAATCAGGATTATGTAATGGTAAAATACTGGATAAAATTAATATTCAAAAATTTCCAAGAAAAAATAATAACCTAAAAATGACTTAATTTTTGCTAGTGTAGTTTACTCATGATCAGTTCGAGAGAGAAACATTTCAACTGAATGTGAGCGAATTGCGTTATTATCATGTCATTTTTAATATTTGTGTTTTTCACTTTTCAGGGTCTAGGACACCCTGTATAATGACTACGACGTCTACAACTCTACGTTCGCAAAAGAAACATTTGAACTGAATGTGAGCAAAATGCGTTATCATGTTATTTTTAAGTTTTTGTTTTTTAGTTTAAGCGTTTGGGACACCCTGTATAATGACTCTACAACTAAACTGAAATTTAATATAGTTTTAAAAATGATGAAATCCAATTATTTTATAGAACTACAAAATTAATTCAATGCCCTTTCATATTGCATGCGCATACAAAAAGAAACTCCATATAGTTCGCTGTCGCAAATGGGTTGGAAACCTCGTGAGAAATCATTGCAAAAACAATATATAAGTTAAATTGAAATTATTTTTATCGTATATATTGTATTAATTAATGTTTTGTATGAATAATATATATATATATATATATATATGTGTGTGTGTGTGTGTGTGTGTATGTGTATGTCTACACACGTAAAATAAATCTCATTATGTAAAGAAATAATTCAAGTTACAATCAAAAGCAGTACGTGGTCATAATGCGGCGTACGAATAATTAAAATACAGAAATGCGATTTATAGCGAAGCGTCGTATAGTAAAACAACGATTTTTCTCTCATATTATTAAATTTAATACTGGACACTAATGTCATGTAGTAGAGTGATACGTGACGAGTAGTCTTTGGTCGTAATAGAATGCCACAGACCAAATTAGCTAATTAAACAATACATTAAAAACAATGCACGTCCGCGCGTATATTACCGATGACCATCAGAATGGAGCAGAGCCACTCTGGACGCTCTGGACGTTTCCGCCGCCGAAACAGGAAGAGCGTAGCTTAAAATATCATGAAAATAATATGACCGTAGCACCGGCGAATATAAAATCTTTACGCGTTCTGTCATTAAATTTTTGAATATCTATTCATTAATACCTGTAATAAATAAACTTTCCGGTATATAAAAATATCCCGGTATCGATTTTTATAGATGTTTATTTATAATTGCAATCAATAGAGCGTAATTTGATCTCTGATAAAATGAATAAAGTAATAGATTTTTTGTTTTTTCGAAAACCGTTTGAAATATTTCTAAAGTTCAGAAGTATTCTTAATGAATAGCAAATTATTTAAAAATTAATGATTAGTTTGCGAATACAAGGAGTAGGAAATATTAATATGACTATCGACAACATCCTTAACAAAGAAATTACTAAAAATGCCGATATTTCATATCAATATTTGAGCCCCCTAAATTTTTAACTAATTTTGTATCATATATAATATATATTTTTTTAAATGTTACGTAATGGGAAAATATGTTTTGACTGTGGGAGTAGTAATAGATATGAAAGTATAAACTACCATCGTATAAAAATATATCAATTTTATTCATTATAAAATATTACTGAAATAAAAATATAGATGACAAGTCCAATTGTTTTTTTACAAATCACTAGCCTGTTTAAAAAGAAAATATAGGGAAACACGTTATAAAAATGTGGTGGGAAAACAGATTATAGCAGTATTGTGGTACTAGTCAATTAATAATTTCAGTGTTTCGTCGGCAGATCCACCGTATGTTAGGTAATTCGACCTTCCATCATCTCCATACTCTGCATAAGATTCTGAATAAAAATCATGTAAAACTTCTAAGATTCAGCCTCGATCTAATTGGTATTAGTTATATCAGAATTACTTAATGTTTGGAATGCGTTATTTATGGGTACAGTTTCCATTTCTGCAGGCGTTGCATTCGTATCAGATGGGTTCTAATCAGAGAAAGAAGTTGGCTCTTTATCCAAATCAGGATCATTGGTTTCTTTAACATAAGAGTCCAGAATTATGAAATGCAATAAATATTGCATTTTGTTTTGACTCGTCGCTGTCGCCGATAATGGGAGGTAGCATCAAAAGACGATTTGTTGAGTTAATGGACAAGGAGAGGTTGAATTGCATCCCAATGAAAATTTTAGGCTCCAAATTATTTTTTTCTGTCAGCAATAAACACTGAGGTCTGAGTGTACCAAATGAGTAACCACGAAAGTCCGGTTCAGATAGTAAGTGCGTTAACTATGATGGACCGAGGACTGAGCGTACTTTATAAGTCGTCTCTGAAGACCAGTGATTATGGTGCTGCGTCAAAATCTGTATTTCTTAAATCCTCGAAAAATAAAACTCTTTTGTCTTCATTTCAATCGTCGTAGGTCACCAATGTGGGAGTAGTAATAGATATAAAAGTATAAACTCCCATCGTATAAAAATATATCAATTTTATTCATTATGAAATATTACTGAAATGAAAATATAAATGACAAGTCCAATTGTTTTTTTACAAATCACTAGCCTGCTTGATTTCCCCACAATAAGTGCTTGATCATATTTCTACAAAGCAAAGAATGTAAAATTTCCGGTATAATAAACTAACTTGCTTCAGTTCATATATTGTAAATAAATTGAAAAATGATTTTATATCTGCTGAACCCACATACAGTGATCTGATTTACGCATTTATAAGTTAATGCGTTCTATCGTCAGGTGTGTACTTGTTGTGTACATTTCCGCACCGGTGTTTCCACGCACAAAAACTGATACGAGCGCATAAGTCTAATATAGCATTGACCGAAAAATCGGCTTTATATAAAATTATCGCGAGTGTGTTGCGTATATATCATTATTTTGCTAGCGAGCGCCATACCACGAGTCCCTAGCCCCGCGCCCCGGAGCCCCCGGAGTCCCGGAGTCGAGGCGGACTGTCAGCCATCGCAAACACGCACGCATATTTTTGAATAGCCGCTATATACGTACGCGAGGATTTCATAACAGGAAAATTATAACAAAATTGGAATATAAATGAACGTGCCTACAGCGGCATGATTACGTCGAGTCATCTCGTGTGAATTTGTTCAAAATTATTCCTACAGTCAAATGAATTTAGTTGCAGTACAAAACATTTTTGTAGGCGATTTTTTATTGTTCATCGGAAACAAAAATTAAATAATAAATTACAACAAGTGATAGTGCACGACAGTGCGCACGAAACATTTATTTATATAAAATATAAAGCAAATTCGCGGGTGACTTCCCAGATTTTTGAGAGCGAAGTTTTTATATGCATTTATAGATTTATTCATTTTTTATGCGAAAGAACTGGCGATGTGTGTCAAATACTTTACTAAAGCGTTATACACGAAAATATATTACTTTCGGTAAATTTATTACAGCTGAAAAATACTATTTGATGTCATAAAATAATAATAAAAAATATTGAGTAGAACTAATTAAAATAATCCTTTAAAAACCTCATAATTAAAAAATAAATCATACAGGAAAACAACTAGATTTTAATAATCTATTGTTGCTATTACTTCTGGGCAGCTAAAAGAAATAATTATATTTAAACTATTGAATTCAATATGAGGTCTTTTAAAATGTGATATAGATCTATCTAAAACACGGCTACAATTTAAGTCCTAAATCTTAAAGTTCAAATATACCACGGAACATATATGTTATTTATAATATATTTTAATATAATAAAAATATGAAAACATTTACACACAACAATTTCAGATTCTTATCTGAATTCTAATTATTGTTATTATTTTTAATTCAACTGTAGCTTCTTATCGGATTCCTATTAGTTTCTTATATGAATCCTGTTTGAATATCATTGTGATCCGAATACGAAATAATCTAAATACATTCTACAAAAACATATTTTTTTTTACTGCCTTATACATTATGAACTATTTAATAATTCATTATTTGATTTGAATTTATTCATTACTTTTCTTTTTCACACTTTTTTTTAATTAGTTTAGTAGATAACCTTCAATCTCATATCGTTGATTTTTTTCAATTATATATATATATATATATATATATATATATATATACATTTCCCGATAGCAAAATTTTTCATTTAAATCTGAATAGCACGTGAGTAATAATATAGTGAATATGACGTCCGTATTTAAAAATCATTCAAAAGTTTACCGGGTAACATATTTATGAATGCGTACAATGATATAATTACCGAAAAAAAATAATCGCATCGACCTGAATAAAAACGCAACAGTTTTACACACAGATAGAAGATATAGTGGTATTATGAAAACATTTCGAATATATACGCGCGATCGTCCTCTCATAAATATTTCACTCATCGAATGTTGTATAGGTTGAATATTCCTGAGCTCTTCAAACTTTAAATTATCAAATTCAAATTTATTGATAATTGATAATGTGAAATTACAAAAATATGGTAATTTTTATCGGTATATAAAAATATGATATATTTTATTTTCATTTTATAATGAAAGTCAGTCTTGACTACTGATCAGATATAGGAAAAAAAATATAGTCATGAGATTCATATTTTTGTAAACGATCAGAGTTTATAATACAGTTTTATTAATTTTAGTAAAAAGTTTATTAATAAATTAATATACTATATCATTGGTGACTTCGTACAGAGAACACTTAAGTACTGACCAAGAATATAAAAGGTGAAACATCAATTAGCCCTAACCACTGGTTTTCCGTCGGCCTACCATTCCATATACCAAGACTTCAAGTCATTGTGGGCCACCGGTCATTCAACGGCCTACCAGTTGTAATTGCAATAAAATGTGATTCTTCCAATTCAACTTTTTCTTTTTAATGCGTTATAAATAGCTACAGCATTTCAAACTTGAAACACTTACATCCATTTTGCTGCCGATTGACCAAAAACCGTTTTTGACATTTGGCATAATTTGCGTTTGGTTGTGTTAGAAGCGCAGAAAAAATAGAGAATAAATAAAAAATAAAACACGACATTATTTGTCAATGAACTCTGTCGATTCGGAATCGGCGCACATTGGAATTGCACGCTACCGATGCCGGTTTGTATGTAATCACATACCGATTTGTTCGTAATGTGTTTTGGGGGTATTTTTAACATCGCTAGCGGTCGAAGCAATCGATGAACTTTTCATTTCGTTACACGTCGATTTTATTTTATTTTATTTTTTCTGTTTCCTATTTTTTCGCCTCTATTTATGCAGTCGTCGCGGATCGCGGCAAACAGCGCTCATGGAAAACCGAGCACCGAGATATATGAAAGTGTTTGGGTTAGTTATCACCTTCATAAGTCTCAAGTTTATTTTATCCAAAAATTTCTAGATTTTAATTTTATAATATTTCATGAATTTTTTGCAATAATAATTTCATTGAGTTCATTGAATTTTAGAGTTTCGTTGAGTCATTGAAGATGTCTACATACTCCTGAATGATTGCTTGTAAGACAATTTTATTCGATTTCATAAATAACTAATTCCTTTATCCTGAATAATAATATTTAACACGTACATAAAATTCTTCTTTCCTCGAGTGCAAAATTATTTCAAGTAACGCAATATACCATAATATTTTTTTAGAAAATAGAACCGTCTCATATGAGCATAAATATGCATCGTTATATACTTTATGAAAGTATGCATATGCGAGACATGTTAAAGAAATAAAAAATCTCGGTCGTCGTAGGGAGTAATGGTGTATATGAGATTATAACGTGTGGCTAAATAGTTCTTTCATGTTGAAGTGAGTGTATAAGATATGCTAAATAGCGCACGTGCTTCAGTCTTGGAAAAAATGCGAAGGATTTTCAGATAAAACATATATGGTAGTAATTAATTTTTATCAAAGGAATTGATCGTAAACGTGTAAATACAAATATTTTTGATACAATCAGCGATACAAGCAACGATCGCATTAATTTTGAGACATATTCCATAAACTAAAACTATTTTTTATAATTTTATATTTAATCACAAAATATTTTAAAATCTATTAATTGAAGATATCTTCTAATTCGATCCAACCTCTGGCGAGCTTGAAACAAAGGTCTTCGCAATAAATGCAAGTCAATTTTTTTACCGGTTGATCCATTGGTCTGTTTTTGGAAGAAGTTAGAACAGAAGTTAAAATACAATCATTTTTGACAGATTTCAAGCTTCTTTTTTGGGTATCGAATAAACTGCATTGTAGTTCTTACGAAATAGTACTAAGTAATTTTGTCTATAGTATAAATATGTTATTTTGACCAAAAGTGAACAAATGTGAATAAATATTCAACCTTTCATCAAACACCTGATTATTGCAATGAAATTTATTAGTACTGGCATAAGATCATTAATTTTGATTAAAAAAAATAAAAATAAGTAAGCGCCCAAAAAACTGGAAAAAAGCACCATCAAAATAAACTTTTGAAGGCATGATACAGGATTGAACTGATTACTGCGACAAGATTATTACAATGACGATCAACATCTGACAGGATTGTGATTACAGTTTTCTTCATAAAATACAGTCGTAGAAATGTTACTAAAATTAGCCCATTTTTAAATAAGAGAATAACAAATTTACAATGACTTGTATACATTTATTAGAAATAATAAATGTAAGTATTTAAAATATATTAAATAGAATAAGTGTCAATGTATAATTAGATGATGGCCAATGTACCAAAATACAAGGTCAATAAACATAAATAAGACCACCGTGATATTTTATCCATCTATATCATTTTGTCAGTGTTTCTCATAAGCGTGTGATAAAAATTTTTTTTTAATATATCTGTCAACACTAAATTTTGTATTGATATTAAATATCTATATTAGTGTTATTTAAGGGAGTATTCTAGTGTAGAGCGATGAATTTTAGGTCATTTTTAAAGTGTCGTAAAAGAAAGTAATGAATGTGTTTACTATCCATTTTACCACTTGTTTATTAATATTATTAAAATACAAAACAAAAATGAAAAAATAAAAAAGTTGAAAATTGTAAAAACTGGCAGCTGATGAAATGGGTGGTCTCAAAAAATTGACACCTCAGTCTGGCATGATTTCAACCCTCCTGGCCATCGGAAATGCAAAAAATAAAAAGATTATTAATCTACAATGATGTCGCAATCGCCCGAACTAGCGATGAGTAAAAAAAATTTATTTTACAAATTGGCGACGGTTTGAAAAAAGTGTTTTTTTTTTGCTGTTTTTTTGAGTTTCTTGAATTTTTTAAAAATAGTAAAAATTGGAATTTGGGGATAATCCTAGTTTGGGCTATAGATAGGTCTATAAACAAGACTCTGAACATTTCACGTGAATCGGTCGATTAGAACTCGAGAAATCATGTCAACAGCAATGAAAAAGGTTGTTCTGGGAAAAACGCATTTAAAGTTTTGCGTGAAGCCAAACCAGTATGGAGACCGAGTCAGTAAAATGCCTATATCTCCGAAAATAATTCAAATTTTCAAATACCTTCTTGTACCAATATTCTTAAATAGTTAAACTTTGAAAATTTAAAACTAAAGAAAATCGATTTTTTTGAATTTCTACACTAGAATACCCCCTTAAGACGCTTATTCTTGATTATTCAAGTGCTTGCAAGCCAAGCTATTTTAATTACATTCAGATAAAATTTTAACACATAATCTATGTAAAAGTCCAAGTTTTTGTTCCAGCAGCTCTTTTCATCGGATTCTTTCCACGATGAAACTCACGCTCCGCTGGCCAAAGGAATTAATTCCTTGGCGCAATGAAAGGAGCGATCCGCGTGCGTGTATCGTATTTTCGTCGGCCTGTGCTATGTTTTCGTACTTATTCCGTGCTCGTGCCGAATAGAACGCTTCGCTTCCCTCTTGTAATGAATAAATTCCGAGAGAGGGCCGCTTTCATCTTCGTGTCCCATGGTAACGGTGCGAATATGGCGACGAATCCTTAGCGGATAAGAGCGGGAGAATAACCAAACCGAACTACCCTTATACCCTTATACCCTTTTCGCAGAAACGCCGGGGGCTGAATTCTAATGGCCGGGGCTGATGAACGACCTGTGGGTCCTCTACGCTGCCCAAAGCAACCGAGCGAGAATATTGCCTCTCGCCGGTAATGGTAATGTACAAACACGGCGAAAAGTAGCGACGCCTCGTGATAAACACGTCCGCCTTACGCGACTCTATGGCACGTCACATGGAAATTAACAGAACCCAACTAAAGCTCTTAAATTATATGCATGCGATGCCGTAAATCTCAAACGCAATTACGAATTCATGTGTGTGTGAAATTATATTTATACGAGGGTTATTGTTTGGGCGTGCTTACCTACTAAAGATTATACTTGAGATAATACAATGAAGATGTAATAAAATCTGTCGTAAAAGCCATGGGAAACTCGTTTACCTCGATCATAAAATTAGAAATATGAAATTATTTCTGAAAAGACTGGAGACAAAATTGTGATTGAAATCTATAGTACGAACGAAGTAGTGCAACTTAAATTCATTACCCAGTCTATATTCACTAAAAGGTTAAAAGTTATTGCAACTACTATATTTTAACTTCCCGTAGGGTAAGTTATTGTAATGGGCCAAAAATCAAAATTGAAAATTTTTACATTTCTCGACGTTTTGAAGGTTTCTGAACATTTTGGCATACCTCAGATAAAATGGATATGTGTGTGTGTGTGTACGAGGTGTGTTCAAAAAGTACCCGGAATTACTAATAATTAAATTTCGCGGGTCTGGAGTGTCTGATTGTCAAATTTTTTTTTTATTGTGTTGGTATACATGCCCCTAAAGTATGATGAAATTTTCAGCTATATTCACTGTTTACTTTGTCTGTGGTAGTCGCTAAGGTTCGACGTGTTTTTCTGAGCTCGGCGATTTTTACAATGGAAGAATTGAAAAGTCAAAGAATTTGTATTAAATTTTGCGTAAAAAATGAAATAAAGTGTTGCAAAGTGCAAGAATTCACCAGATATGGCTCCGTGTGACTTTTTCCTATTCCCAAAGTTGAAGAGACCCATGAAAGGACGGCGGTTTTCCTCGATTGAAGAAAATCGCTGAGAGTGCTCAAGGACATATCAAAAAGTGAATATCAAGGGTGCTTCGAAAATTGGAAAAAACGCTGGCATAAGTGTATTATATCTGGGGGGGACTACTTTGAAGGGGACCACATTAATGTAGACGAATAAATAAATATTTTTTTGAAAAAACGAAAATTCCGGGTACTTTTTGAACAGACCTCGTATGTATGTATGGATACATTTTTTTGTCCACGTTTTCAGACGCACGAATCAACCGATTTGAATGGTTCAAAAAACATTCGATTCCTATTGATAACGAGATGAGCTAATTAGTTTTTGGCAAAGGCAGGTCCAGCAGTTACAGGATAAAGAGCAAAGAGTGCAGAAAATAGAAATCGAGTTTTTGAGAGAACGAAGCATCCGATTTGAATGATCTAAAAAACATTCAGTTAGTAATAATTGGAAAAAGTGTTTATTAGTTTTTTTTCAAAAGCAGGCCCATCCATTTCAAAGATACGGAGCTAAATGTGTAAAAAAATGGCAGTTTTTGAGACAACTAAGCGTCCGATTTAAATGATTCAAAGAACTCTCTGCTTGTCTTAACAAAATAATTGATTTTGGAACTAAAAAAAATTTGTTTCAACTTTTTTTTTCATTTTTTTTTCAAAGAAAAATTTTTCTGTATGTCGAAAATAATTCAGATTTTATTTTTAATTCTGACTATAGTTCTAATATACTTTAAACAAATAATTTCAACTTTGCAATTCACTTTATATAATTCTTATAAATATTAGACTATGTTACAATATTAATAATAATCTATTTGAAAAAATTCAGTACTCCTCGAACATTTCGTTACGGTACGGGAAGTTCCAGCAATTTGCCTTAAGACACGATGCCATACACCTCACTAGTTTTATATTTGAATTTATGTCCTTCAACATTTTGTGATTAATATTTATTTACATACATAAATAAATTAATGATTTAGCTTATGCTTCTGTTAGTTGCTTTTGCACTTGAGCAAGCAATTCAAATAAAACATGAGTATAATATTTAGTATGTCTATTTACCTACTATCGAAACGAAAATAATACCATCATCATCGCTTTGTCTACGACCCCAATGCAAAATGTGTGATTTCGAGTCGAAGGGCACATTCCGGTTATGTAACATAGAGTTAGGCTTATCTGGAACCGGCCAGGAGTCGTTTTCTCGTCATATAGAAGAGCTGTCTTCCATTTTGAAAAGCTGTCAGACTCTTCCAGAGACATAGAGAACGTAATACGATGTATACAATATATAATAGGTCTCCACTGTAAGTTATTACATAACATATACCACCAGTTAGGGTTAGGGATAATATGACACCGTTGAGTGATGAGGGGTTATTAATGTTTCTTTATAATGGGATGTTGTCATATCTGATTTCCTCGCATTTTTTGGATTTTGGGTGATGGATCGCTGATTTTATCAAAAATTGGTATATACGTATTCATAAAAAAGTTCACCAAATTACATTAAACGATAGTGAGATGTACCTACAAATATAAAGAATAATATTTTGTCTTTCGCATTTCATTTGTCTGTTGATTAGGTAATTTAGAAAATATGAGAATGTGAGTAAGTAATAAAATGAAAATCAATTTATTACAAAAATGAATAATTTTTCCGATAGGTGTTCGGTCTACGGCGACTGTTTAGATTAGAAGACAAATGGTAGAGCGACCGCACGCGCCGCGCGTACTAGCGTTGTTCCCGGATAGGAGTTTATATCGCATCGCTGCTCCGGTTACTATTTATTTATAGACAGGATCATATGCAGAGACAATTTGATTCGGGCTTTTGCTAAATATATCTTTATTAGAATACTAAACCAACAGTAGGTATATATGGTAATACTTTGGTTTTGGTACATCCCATCTGAGCCTTGATTACAGAAGACTTTTAGAATCATTAATAATGCTGTGGGGATAATACATTTGCGTACAAGGGCGTAGAGTTTAGATACAAATAGGAAGGTTTTTCATAGATATTTTAAATACTTGTACAATTTAAATAACTAGTTAGTAAAATTTTTCAAAAAAAAAAATTGACACTGTGTGAAGAGAGTCTAGATCATAGGTTCCCAAACTAATTTGTGCCGTGGACCCCTTGCAATGTTTTTAATTTTGTAATAGACCCCCTATATAATTTACAAAATTTAAAGTCGAAACATTCAATAGTTTTTGATATAAGCGAGGTTGATGGGTGGCTGGCTCCGCTCTCAATACTAGTATTGAAACAGATTGTACGTTTTTAAAAATGCATAACCCGATTTTGATGAAACTTGACATACACTGTTACTACACTTTACTGAATAATTGACAAAAATTTAAAGTTGGAACATTCAATAGTTTCTGAGATATGCGAGGTTGATGGGTGGCTGGCTCCGCTCTCAATACTAGTGTTGAAACAGATTGTACGTTTTTAAAAACACATAATTCGATTTTGATGAAACTTGACATACATCGTTACTATACTTTACTAAATATTTGACAGAAATTTAAAGTTGGAACGTTCAATAGTTTTTGAGATAAGCGAGGTTGATGGATGGCTGGCTCCGCTCTCAATACTAGTATTGAAACAGATTGTACGTTTTCAAAAATGCATAATTCGATTTTGATGAAACTTGACATACATTGTTACTACACTTTACTGAATATTTGACAAAAATTTAAAGTTGGAACGTTCAATAGTTTCTGAGATATGCGAGGTTGATGGGTGGCTGAACGAGAAGAAAAAATTATTTTAGGTTTTCTAAAAGAGATACATATCAGAGTATCTAGTCGAATATTGATGCGAGAAAAATTAAATAAACGATATCTAAATTGTCTGTTAAATCTTTATATTTAGTATCTATAGGTTTTAAAGCAGTCTGTAAAATCGCTAAGAATCTTGCCAAAATTAAGCATTTTAACTGACAACTTATATGAAACTTACACGTTTTATATACAAATATGTATTGTTTTTCATTACTTTTTGGTTCATTTCTAAATATGCCGTTGACTCCCATCTTTATTTCGTGGACCCCCAAGTTTTGTTTTACCTGCCGTGGACCCCTTGAAAGTTGCCAAGGACTCTTGGGGTCCACGTGGATCACTTTGGGAATTACTCTAGATACTAATAGGAAAGATTTTACTAGATTTAATTCGCTATTTCCTTTGATATTTTTTTTTCTAGTCGATAACTTGGACGCTTATTTATTATTGAACTATTCTACGAACTATTCTACATCAAAATTTGAATGAAAAGATTTTTCTAGATTTAATTTGCTATTGCCTTTGATATTTTCTTTCTAGTTGATAACTTGGCTAATTTATTATTGAACTATTCTACGAACTATTATACATTACAATTTTAGAAAAACTTAACCGCATTTAAAACATTGCTATTTCTACTTAAAATACTTGAATAAAAATAATTTACTTGAATTAAATTTATTTGAATTTGTAAAAATAATTTACTTGAATTAAATTTATTTGAATTTGTGCCAGTATTTAAGCAATTATTTGTAGCCCGTGATTAAATTTAACTATATTAATTCAATAGTAGTAAAGTAAGTAAAGTAAGTAAAACTTACACAATAATTCAATTGTTTATATTTTCATTATATCAAAAAAAGACAGGCCTACCAATTTATAACCTTATTAACATGTGGTGGTTGAATATATAGAAATTTTATGTTAAATATTAATAAACCAGGTTATATTCTCGACCAAATAATTAAAATTTTCTGCGTCGTCATCTGACATTATACCGTGTGTATACGTATGCAGAATCGGATGTTCGTTCCTTCCAACCAACCTACCGCACAACTTTGTTACGTAATATATATATTAAGCATTATCTTTCCAATCGCATTCGCATTCCTGTGCCTATATGGGCGTTTGGGGATCTTTTACCCTTTGATATTTCGTAACGCAAGTGGCTGAAATGCGGTATCTGCCAGATAGAGATACCAACTGATATTCTGTGTAAATGTAATAACGTACGTGACTCCACATTTTGGAAATTAATGAAAACGCAAAGCGAAACATTGTCTCCAGTAAAATAGATCGACAAATATTATGTAACATAGATACAATGCTATTTCTGAAATAGTTTTTGATATTCAAGAATTTTACAACATATAGGATCATTGTGTATAACAAGTATGAAGCATAAACTCCATGTAATTGAAAAATAAATTTAATAAAAGTTTTTAATGATAATGATTTTAATGATTTGTATGTTTATAAGTATTTTGACAATATGTATTCCATCTTCAGTGCCTCTCATATACACTCAATATTTTCAAATTTCCGAAGGAAAAGCTTCCATTTTCGCCAGGAAGTCCGATTTACAAATTTTATTGTTTTTTAAATTATTCGCTTGTGTATGAGTGTTTGTGTGTATGTGACCCAAAACTTAAAATTTAGTCGACATTTTTCCCAAAAACGGCTGCACCAATTTTTAAAAATGATATAAAACGATTCGATGAAACACGATTTTCGGCCTTTTTTCAACTCAATACAAGGAAATATATAATTTCATTCTGCGGTTATTTAAAAATTATGATTGCTACCAAAATTTATAAAAACTCTACTGTAGCACAACTCATATCATAATCAATAATTAGATTCATTAGATTATAGTACAAATTATCCGAATAAAATTAGAAGTACTGGATTGGATTGCATCTAGAAAAGCAGTATCTATTCAAAATAAATATCAATAATTAACAAAATATAACTCATGAATAAATGAAAAAATACACTTTGATGTATCTAACTCCACGAAGCAATTTATTTTCTCGTATAGCTGTACCTGAAGCTCGATCTAATTAAAAACTAATTAAAATAGTATGATTTTACTGAACGGTATCAGATCTCATAGGCTTTAATAAAATTCCTAAGTTAATATTAGCTTTTAATACGGAAATAAAATCAACAGGCAGAATAATTACGTTAGATTATACAGGACGATCCTTGAGATAATAAAACTCTATGCCAAGCGATGGATGGAGGACGGCGATATCAAATTTCTGTACGGTTTTATCTCTTTATAAGCTTTTGCCATCAGTGTTAATTCAGCCGAACGCAAATCGAGAAATACAAACAAATTATAAAACTTAGTAATATTCCTTTGTATAATAAGGGTGTATTATCTTAGACAGCAGTATGAAGAACACTCTTAAATCGGATTTTAAAGCTATCAAAGTGATAGATTTTTTGAATATCACTTTGTTTTCTTATGTAATTTTTTTTAACTTCCCGAAGAAGAAGTTTATGTTTTCATCAAAAAATCCGATTCGCTAATTTTATGTTTTCTCGACGTTTCAAGCCATTCTGAATGGAAAAAGAATGTGTGTGTGTGCGTGTGTGTGAACATATTTTTTGCCGTAAATCGCCGTTTTCTCAAAAACGGTTCGACCGATTTCAAAAATTTAAAAGCCATTCGATGTATCTCGATGAGGACTCTTCTGAGTTTTGTGCGACGATCGCCCAAGCCGTTTCTTTATAAATAGCAGAAAAGTGAAAAAATTTTCGTCCGCGTTTTAGCCCGCAATTCTGAATCGATTCTGAAAATTCAAAAACTGTTCGAAAGATATTGGTTGGGAATCGTGCTGATTAATTTTTGGTAAAAGTCGACCGGATCGTTTTTTGTAATAAAGTTTTCAAAAAAAAAATTTCGACGATTTATATGATTTTTTTTTACGGTAGATATCATAGTCTTCTAGATCATACTAAAATATTACCGCCCTACGACAACTCGTCTAGCTTTAAAAATCCGTCAAAGTTTGCAAAAATTGGTATCGTTTTTTTAGCATTTGTCAAAATTAGACCTTTCATCGATGTTTGCTCAAAAACGTCTGAACCAATTTCAGAAATTTAAAAGCCCTTCGATGTGTCTCAGTGGGCACTATAGTTTGTTAATTTTGTGAGACGATCTGCCGAACCGTTTCTTTGTAATTTAAAAAAGAGTGTTAAACTTTTTGTCCACATTTAAGCTCATTCTACCGAGTCGATTTTAAAAAATCAAAAACTGTTCGAAAGATATTAGTTGGGAATAATACGATTAGTTTTAGGTGAAAATCTATCGAGCCGTTTTCTTGTAATTAACTGTTGAAAAAAAAAATTATGACGATTTTAATGGAACTTTTTTTGGCGATACATCTCATGCTGTTATAGAACTTACTGAAATATTACGGCCTTACGACAAGTAGTTTGATTTTAAAAATTCATCAAAATTTGAAAAAATGAGTAGTTTTTTTGACGTTTGTTAAAATTAAAATTAGATGATTTACTTGGTATAACGATAGATTACTTGGTCTTAATGAACATACTAATCTATTAACGCACTACAAAAACTGGTTCAATTATAAAAATTATTGATTTGTGAAAATTTGTTTTAGAAAATACTCCGAGTTAACGTGTTCGTTCGTTTTCAATTATGTGTAATAAATTCTCTCGGAATACTTCTAATCACTCATAAATTAATTTGTTTATTATTGATTAAGTCGATTATTTACGCATATCGAGAAGTTCATGTAACTTGCCTTAAGGCTAAATACCAATACCAACTAGTTATACAATACTTACTCATCGAAATTCTCTACATTAAAATCATTATAATACATATATTGGACTCGGTGCTGATATCGCGTTGTTTAGTGGAATTGATAATTTATCTTCTTTTTTACATGTGGCTTTGTGCACGATTATTGCCTCACAAGTAGCTATTGAATACAATCAAAAGCTCGTGATATGTCAGAAATTATCGTTGACATTCAATCATTTATAGATACTTTTGTATGATCAAAATTGATAAGTGACATAAATCGAATTGTTCTACTGGTATATGGTCGCTAGCATAATTGATGTAATTTTTAGTCTATTTGTTTACATCTACATTTCGTTTCAGAAATATCTTAAAATCACATTTCGGAAAAAGTTACACGCCATCATAAATAATTTTACTGCGAAAAAGTAATTCGGCGAATTCCAAAAATTCCGTAATACATTCCCGGCTAACACGCTTATGCGTGCGTATCACACATATTGCGTGGGCCGCTGGAATAGGATTTTAGGAAGTCCGCGCTCTCGCAAAGGGTGAAGCCTCAGCCCAGGTCGGTCGCGGAACCCGCCGGCGGGCGGACAGCACGGCAAAAGCGTAGCGCGCGTGACATACATTGATCACCAGGGAAATTTAGTTTTTGCCCCGGAGTTGCGAAAACTCCGGTCATTTGCATGAAGCCCGGCCGCCTGCCGGGTGTAGGCACACACACACTCACACATTAACTCCGCGATGGGCGACAGGGGGCGTATACAGTGTCCCGGAGAAAATTATTTCCTCTCGTCGACAGAGCGTTTCCATCTGCGCTCTCCTATTTGTCTGAGGTTTTGTTTTATTTCGCGATAGTAAATACAGCATGTACGCCGCCGCCGCCGTCTGACGCAATTATCGTGCTATTAAATTTGACAACTATTACCATCGCTCGATCGGTCGGCGGTTGTGTAGAGAGCGACACGCACGCCTTCTTGTTTTTGGTTTTCGGTATTGTCATGCGGCGAATTACTGCTTTTTTCCGTATTTTTCGGGTCGCGTTTTTGTTACTGTTTTCGTTTCAATTTTTTGCAATCCATAAAAATGTATCGAGTTTAAATCGGTCAACTAGCATTTATCTTGCAACACAATATCACACAATGGTCTGTTGCTATGAAGTAGCTTTTAATTTTTCTATTTGTTGATTTTTTAGATATTCCGGCAAATAAATTCATGGTTTTATTGCTCGTACATTTACAAAGGTAATAGTAAACATAATGTAACTTATTAAGACGGTATACATTTTTCAGGATTGATTTAACACATCGGAAAACAATTGCATATGGGAATACCATTATTTTTTGTTTACATTAGGTTACAGTTAGGCAGCTGCAGTAAATTTTGGCATATGGCATTCATTTTGGGATCCTAGCTGTTCAGGCCGACAGTATCTTTTATCAGTAAATGGATAAATGGATCAATTCACTTTCCGTACTCAGTTATAGTTAATTGAATTTGTATCAATTTGAATAAGATTGTAATCAGCAAAAACAAATTTACATGGGTTAAAATGGTGTTTAATTGTCTTAGCAAATTCTGCAAAGATATATAGATATCAAATTTCTTAGGAAACACTTCTAATTTAGACATGATGAATAAACCAAAATATATATATATATATATATATATATTATATAATATATATATGGAGTTTTTTCTAATAGTTGGCGTTAAATTCTCATTTGATGATGCATTTGATGATGACGATCCTTGAAATTTTTGGTCTCAATTCTTATCTTGCTTAAAAGTGAGTTGAACACTAATAATAAAACTAAAATTATACATGAGAAGACTTCCTATACAATTTGAAAATACCATTGTGTTAAGTTGCTTTTTCAGACAATAAGACAATTTGATAAATATATATATATTATATATATATATATATAATTCACACCGCTTGATATATTATGTTGTACACAATTTGATTAAAATTTTAGTTGTTTAAAATTCTGTAAGACCCTTAGCGTTTAAGGTTTGTTTAACTAATAGTTCCCACAAACGACTTTTTAAGTAATTCTCTGATCACAGATATTATTAAAACTTTATTTTCAGGTAACTATTGTAATGGATTTGGCCAAAATTATACGCTGTAGTCTTTATTTTGGTTTACACACAAAATGTGTAACTGTGTACACGACCGAAAAACTATCCTCCGCCTCGCCCTTGTTCGGAGGCGGTGGCTCCGGTTGATTCAACGACCATATATTAGATTAGCAGGAAATTACATAATTCAAGCGGCGGGTTCAAATATTTGCCGCGGACTTTCAGGAAATGCAACGCTGTAATAAAGGAATCGCAAATATTAAATACCACGTATTCATCATGTCTCTCTGACGCTATTCCTACCATTTGCTTCTGGACTAAGCAAATTTACCGCGCTCGAGGTTTTGAGGTTTGGCGAGATTTTAACGCGTCAAAATATTTTCAGAAATGTAGTTTGCTTGAAAATGAGATCCACATTCGTAATTGTAAATGATGTATAAGTAACAATGTTTTTTACGAAACTATTTTGGTTTGAAGCGTTTGATATGGTTTGTTGAGAACAATATTAGCAAGGTAATAATATTATTAATATTTCAATAATTGACGTATTTAATCATTCAAAAAATTATCTAATTACACACACACACACACATATATATATATATATATTTATAATATATATATATATATTATATTATATATATATCTTGATAGTTTTTTTCGACGTTGAAACATATTTCAAAGTAACTAGCAGCCCATTCGTCGAAATAAAAAAGGTATAAAGTGTAAATACTTTTATTTATACGTTTCGACACAAGATGCGTGTCATCATTCAGCAACTACAACAATTTGAAAATTTTATTACTAATATAAACAACAATATAGATTATTGTAGCATAGAGAAACATATACACACCACAGGACAAAAACACTCAACAAAAATTTATTTTAAAAAATTAAACTTAATAACATATTAGAGAAAAACATTTTTTAGAAAAAATTATGAATAACTAAAAGATTTGAAACTAATTTGACTAAATTAAACTAAACTAAATTAAATTTGACTAAGTCAATTAGTTTCAATCTTTTAGTTATTCATAATTTTTTCTAAAAAATGTTTTTCTCTAATATGTTATTAAGTTTATTTTTTAAAATAAATTTTTGTTGAGTGTTTTTGTCCTGTGGTGTGTATAATGTTTCTCTATGCTACAATTAATCTATATTGTTTTTATATTAGTAATAAAATTTTCAAATGTTGTAGTTGCTGAATGATGACACGCATCTTGTGTCGAAACGTATAAATAAAAGTATTTACACTTTATACCTTTTTTATTTCGACGAATGGGCTGCTAGTTACTTTGAAATATATATTAATATATATATACATATATAAGTATTTCAATAAAATTTCATCCATGCACAACATATACCAAAGTCTAAGTCATGATTTTTAATGATGCTCTCTTTTCAGAGAGTTATTATAATCACAATATGTAATTTGATTAATCAATAATACTTATCTCAAAATATTTTTTAATAAAATTATTATCTGTATAAATTTTGAATACTATTAATATAAATAAAAAATCGTTCCTCGAACCACATGTAACCAAATATATCTTCTGCTTATGATATACAAGCGTATAATAAGACCCTACGTGCAAAATTTAATGACTATTATTATTTTATTATTATATTTATATTATTAATAGTTATTAAATATAATGTCCAATGAAATCTATCACATATGCTACACGTGAATTCCATATGCCCAAACATCTCCCAAAAATTAATTACACTGGGTATCTTTCCTTTGACGTAAACATTTGAAGCAAATTTGATTTATAATGGAAAATTTGATTTGAAAAAAAAGCTGTTGAATTAAGCTTAGTTTATTGTTGAATAAAATATTTATTGTATGAAAATTTTATGAATTATTTTGAATCGTGGCGCAATATTTGAATCTTGGGTATCCATTACCAATATTGTGCTTTTATTGGAGCTCGTTTTTAGATAAACCGGATAATATTATTGCACTATCCCAAGCAAAATCAATTATAACACATCTGTATAAATAAAGCTTATTCTGGTGGTAAAACTTGGTATATCAAATCAACCATTGGTTCTGGATTCAATGCCGACTTCGACCAGCTTGATATCAAATACACTAGTGATATAAAATAAAACAAAATATTTTAATAATAAACTCATCAATATTACATTGAAATTAATGAAAAATCTCATGAGTTGGAAAATAATCAATAACAGGGTTGCATTCTATATAGTTTCTAGAACATATATAATTCTGATTGATGGTCAAACATAAAATGATAAAATAAGTAATATAATTATCTGATTAAGAATAAATGCAAAATATTATCTTGTAGTTGTACCTAGTTTAATCTTGTATCATTATTAATAATATGCTACAATTAATACAAAACTAACTATGGTTTGGTAGTTACTTATAAAGTTTCGTTTAAATATATTAAATGCTTCTGATGTGATTGAACATTAATTTGGTTAAACAAGATATAGAGCATTTTTACTAAAATATTTGCTTGCACGTTTAGTCAAAATATTATATAAGTGACGGAA
>NW_020537758.1:15295990-15351543 GCF_003426905.1 Ctenocephalides felis | reverse complement strand
AAGGGTGAAGCCTCAGCCCAGGTCGGTCGCGGAACCCCGCCGGCGTACGGCACGGCAAAAGCGTAGCGCGCGTGACATACATTGATCACCAGGGAAATTTAGTTTTTGCCCCGGAGTTGCGAAAACTCTCCGGTCATTTGCATGAAGCCCGGCCGCCTGCCGGGTGTAGGCACACACACACCTCACACTTAACTCCGCGATGGCGCGACAGGGGGCGTATACAGGTGTCCCGGAGAAAATATTTCCTCTCGTCGACAGAGCGTTTCCATCTGCGCTCTCCTATTTGTCTGAGGTTTTGTTTTATTTCGCGATAGTAAATACAGCATGTACGCCGCCGCCGCCGTCTGACGCAATTATCGTGCTATTAAATTTGACAACTATTAACATCGCTCGATCGGTCGGCGGTTGTGTAGAGAGCGACACGCACGCCTTCTTGTTTTTGGTTTTCGGTATTGTCATGCGGCGAATTACTGCTTTTTTCCGTATTTTTTTCGGGTCGCGTTTTTGTTACTGTTTCGTTTCAATTTTTGCAATCCATAAAAATGTATCGAGTTTAAATCGGTCAACTAGCATTTATCTTGCAACACAATATCACACAATGGTCTGTTGCTATGAAGTAGCTTTTAATTTTTCTATTTGTTGATTTTTTAGATATTCCGGCAAATAATTCATGGTTTTTATTGCTCGTACATTTACAAAGGTAATAGTAAACATAATGTAACTTATTAAGACGGTATACATTTTTCAGGATTGATTTAACACATCGGAAAACACAATTGCATATGGGAATATCATTATTTTTGTTTACATTAGGTTACAGTTAGGCAGCTGCAGTAAATTTTGGCATATGGCATCATTTTGGGATCCTAGCTGTTCAGGCCGACAGTATCTTTTATCAGTAAATGGATAAATGGATCAATTCACTTTCCGTACTCAGTTATAGTTAATTGAATTTGTATCAATTTGAATAAGATTGTAATCAGCAAAAACAAATTTACATGGGTTAAAATGGTGTTTAATTGTCTTAGCAAATTCTGCAAAGATATATAGATATCAAATTTCTTAGGAACACTTCTAATTTAGACATGATGAATAAACCAATATATATATATATATATATATATATATATATATATATATATATATATATATATATGGAGTTTTTTCTAATAGTTGGCGTTAAATTCTCATTTGATGATGACGATCCTTGAAATTTTGGTCTCAATTCTTATCTTGCTTAAAAGTGAGTTGAACACTAATAATAAAACTAAAATTATACATGAGAAGACTTCCTATACAATTTGAAAATACCATTGTGTTAAGTTGCTTTTTCAGACAATAAGACAATTTGATAAATATATATATATATATATATATATATTATATTCACACCGCTTGATATATTATGTTGTACACAATTTGATTAAATTTTAGTTGTTTTAAAATTCTGTAAGACCCTTAGCGTTTAAGGTTTGTTTAACTAATAGTTCCCACAAACGACTTTTTAAGTAATTCTCTGATCACAGATATTATTAAAACTTTATTTTCAGGTAACTATTGTAATGGATTTGGCCAAAATTATACGCTGTAGTCTTTATTTTGGTTTACACACACAAAATGTGTAACTGTGTACACGACCGAAAAACTATCCTCCGCCTCGCCCTTGTTCGGAGGCGGTGGCTCCGGTTGATTCAACGACCATATATTAGATTAGCAGGAAATTACATAATTCAAGCGGCGGGTTCAAATATTTGCCGCGGACTTTCAGGAAATGCAACGCTGTAATAAAGGAATCGCAAATATTAAATACCACGTATTCATCATGTCTCTCTGACGCTATTCCTACCATTTGCTTCTGGACTAAGCAAATTTACCGCGCTCGAGGTTTTGAGGTTTGGCGAGATTTTAACGCGTCAAAATATTTTCAGAAATGTAGTTTGCTTGAAAATGAGATCCACATTCGTAATTGTAAATGATGTATAAGTAACAATGTTTTTACGAAACTATTTTGGTTTGAAGCGTTTGATATGGTTTGTTGAGAACAAATATTAGCAAGGTAATAATATTATTAATATTTCAATAATTGACGTATTTAATCATTCAAAAAATTATCTAATTACACACACACACACACATATATATATATATATATATATTATATATATATATATATATATATATATATATATCTTGATAGTTTTTTCGACGTTGAAACATATTTCAAAGTAACTAGCAGCCCATTCGTCGAAATAAAAAAGGTATAAAGTGTAAATACTTTTATTTATACGTTTCGACACAAGATGCGTGTCATCATTCAGCAACTACAACAATTTGAAAATTTTATTACTAATATAAACAACAATATAGATTAATTGTAGCATAGAGAAACATTATACACACCACAGGACAAAAACACTCAACAAAAATTTATTTTAAAAAATTAAACTTAATAACATATTAGAGAAAAACATTTTTTTAGAAAAAATTATGAATAACTAAAAGATTTGAAACTAATTTGACTAAATTAAACTAAACTAAATTAAATTTGACTAAAGTCAAATTAGTTTCAAATCTTTTAGTTATTCATAATTTTTTCTAAAAAAATGTTTTTCTCTAATATGTTATTAAGTTTAATTTTTTAAAATAAATTTTTGTTGAGTGTTTTTGTCCTGTGGTGTGTATAATGTTTCTCTATGCTACAATTAATCTATATTGTTGTTTATATTAGTAATAAAATTTTCAAATTGTTGTAGTTGCTGAATGATGACACGCATCTTGTGTCGAAACGTATAAATAAAAGTATTTACACTTTATACCTTTTTTATTTCGACGAATGGGCTGCTAGTTACTTTGAAATATATATATATATATATATATACATATATAAGTATTTCAATAAAATTTCATCCATGCACAACATATACCAAAGTCTAAGTCATGATTTTTAAATGATGCTCTCTTTTCAGAGAGTTATTATAATCACAATATGTAATTTGATTAATCAATAATTACTTATCTCAAAATATTTTTTAATAAAATTATTATCTGTATAAATTTTGAATACTATTAATATAAATAAAAAATCGTTCCTCGAACCACATGTAACCAAATATATCTTCTGCTTATGATATACAAGCGTATAATAAGACCCTACGTGCAAAATTTAATGACGGTTATTAAATATAATGTCCAATGAAATCTATCACATATGCTACACGTGAATTCCATATGCCCAAACATCTCCCAAAAATTAATTACACTGGGTATCTTTCCTTTGACGTAAACATTTGAAGCAAATTTGATTTATAATGGAAAATTTGATTTGAAAAAAAAAGCTGTTGAATTAAGCTTAGTTTATTGTTGAATAAAATATTTATTGTATGAAAATTTTATGAATTATTTTGAATCGTGGCGCAATATTTGAATCTTGGGTATCCATTACCAATATTGTGCTTTTATTGGAGCTCGTTTTTAGATAAACCGGATAATATTATTGCACTATCCCAAGCAAAATCAATTATAACACATCTGTATAAATAAAGCTTATTCTGGTGGTAAAACTTGGTATATCAAATCAACCATTGGTTCTGGATTCAATGCCGACTTCGACCAGCTTGATATCAAATACACTAGTGATATAAAATAAAACAAAATATTTTAATAATATAACTCATCAATATTACATTGAAATTAATGAAAAATCTCATGAGTTGGAAAATAATCAATAACAGGGTTGCATTCTATATAGTTTCTAGAACATATATAATTCTGATTGATGGTCAAACATAAAATGATAAAATAAGTAATATAATTATCTGATTAAGAATAAATGCAAAATATTATCTTGTAGTTGTACCTAGTTTAATCTTGTATCATTATTAATAATATGCTACAATTAATACAAAACTAACTATGGTTTGGTAGTTACTTATAAAGTTTCGTTTAAATATATTAAATGCTTCTGATGTGATTGAACATTAATTTGGTTAAACAAGATATAGAGCATTTTTACTAAAATATTTGCTTGCACGTTAGTCAAAATATTATATAAGTGACGGAATCTTCTTTGGAATGAATGAAGTATAAAAAAGCGTAGATGTCATCTTTTTTAACACGTGGAGAAGTTATGATTGAAAATGTAAGATCTACGAAATTGGTAAACATTATTGGAATAAGTTATTACAATTAACTTCATTATTATGAAAATACATATATGTTTATAATTTTTCTTATTATCTTTTTTATTTACAACTGTCTAGTAAAGGACATTCAATAAATTGGATGAATTCACAATAGTCGGCCGAAAAGAGACAATGTATACTACAAGGGCATGTTGGAAAAAACAACTCAGTAGTTGTTCTTCCATTCGATATAGAATTCACAATATTTTATTTATAATTATATAATTTTAAATATTTACTTATTCAATAATTTCTTATGAATAATGATTAAGTTATTTCCATTTTTTATCAGGAGAGTTGATGGCTTAAATCCAGTGGCGCTTTTCTTTTCAATCTTCTTGGATAGTTCTCTGTTATCAAGGAGTTTGCTAATGAATTTGGGTGACTGATTAGCTTGTTTCTATACTTGTGTGCTGTTTTTGTTTATAATTCATGGTAAATTTCACGATGTGCTTTGAATCTCAAGAATGTTAAATTAAGTTTCCAAAACATCGAACAAACGTCCACTAATTCCGCAACCATATTGCCACGCGCTGTACCTGCTCTTCCCTAAAGCCTTCTGTTAAAAACCTCCCTTGGATACACTCAGCTTGCGCTCTTATGCTCTATCCCAGTATAATTTGCATGCCTAGGGTGCCCCGTACGAATACAGTAGGCTCTAACGCACGCACACGAAGACATATATATGCGATCTGTGTTTGCATATTCAGAGATAGAACCCTTTAGAGCTCTTGGGTTTAAAGCCGGCACGAGGGCACCCATAACCCTTTTCGCATTATTTTCCGAAAACCCCTACTCGCCATATAACACCCTTCTAGCCAAGGGCGACTGGCTTGAACGCCATCTTGCTTTTAAAACCGGATCGACTCGTTTCGGCCAACTCGGGGAGTCGTTTTGAATATGGTAGCTGATGAGATAAACGTTTGATGGTAATCATATATTTTGTAAAGAATATGATGGTAACTGAAAATTTAATTCTTTTTCAAGAAAGAAAAAAATACAATCATCTGACTGATATTCAAGGTAACGACATGTTGAAACAGGATTAGCGGCTTTGATATCCAACTTTTTTTACCTTGAGAATGGAAAAATTACTAGATAGTTGTCTTATATTATAGTAAATTTTCAAATACCTTCATGGTATATTTATGGTAAGTGGTTATGATATTATTAGGAAATCTTAACACTTTGTTTCCTTATACAAATTATCCCATTCATAACTTATTCCAGAAAATTACATCAACATTCTGGCAAAATTTATCACTCCCTGATTGGTTCATTGATGCTGTTTTGTATAGGTAAGTATTGACCTAGATATCGATTTAGAGCCCTAAAAAATTTTGAAGATCTAAAAAAAATATTAAAGAGTCTTTAATGTAATATAAGAGGCAAATTTAAATCAAAGCGTTTTATGTTGTTTTGATGTCAATGTATTCATTATAAATATCTGGAAAAAATTGTTTTGATGTTACTTTTTCCACTAGATCTCGATCTACATCTAAAAGGTATTCACGGGTTGTATTTTATTTGCCAAATTTATGTGCGTGTTTGAACAACACGTACCAGCTTTCATGTATATGTATTTGAGTACATATTTTTGCTGCTTATGCTACGATCCATCCACTTGATTTTGATTGCTTCGTATTATTTATAGCGGATCAAATGCAAAAGATTATAAAACGGACGAACAAAAATTAATTGGAGAAAGTGAATACGGCTTCGTGTTCGCATCAAACAAGCTCTCAGAGGCTTTTTGCCGGAATTGATTATCTCATCTCTATAGCTGTGCTCATTATAAAATTAATTAAAATCCTCTTCTTATAGTATCAACTTAGATACCAAAAATTTATATACAGTATTGAAACTTTTTTAAATGCACATTGATACGTGAAAAAACACAATTTTACAAAATCTAATTATAAGAATTTTAGAAAATTTACTTTCTAAAAGATAAACCTTTCTTTTACTCAATAAAGACTTCAAACCCCATTTATTCATATTAGATCATATAACATTAATTATTTTTATACGACGTTCTCAGAGTTAACTCTCTTAAATTGTGCATCAACATCAATTATAAAATGAAACTAAAAACAAACGCTGAATTTACAGCAAAAGTTGAGAAAAACTACTCCGAAAACGTCGTCATACAAATGATAAATCTGCTATGGTATATTTTGTTATATTCAAAATTGAGATTTGAAGTCTTTATTAAACTGCAAAAATATTTTATACTAAATAAATTCAAAATAATAACGGTTTTAAAATAAATTTAAAAATAAAGAGAAACATCATCACAAGCATATAAAGTTAAGTAATTAAATTAAAAGTTAACAGAAAAAATAATTTCTTATTATAAATACGATTTTGTTTTTCACTTTTTGCGTAATAAATATGTGTGAGCGTAACTTTATTCATATATGTACGATTTTGTTTGTATAGCAAAGGAAATGAATTTTGTCATCCAAGACTAGGTCTTTTGTCTGGGTATGTCGGGCTCAATGTCGCATGTATGTATAAAGTTGTTAATTTATTATTATTATAAGGTTGCTGATCACTCATACCAAAGTAATTGTCTGACTATGATAGGGTATGTATGAATTATAACAAATAAATTCATAAAAATAATATACTTGAAATATATAGCTATATATAATATATTCACAGATGCAAAATAATTGCAAAAAATTATAAGAAGTTGTTAGTCAGAAAAGGTTTATAATATATACCCAATTTTTTTCACACTTGACCAATGACCACAAAAATGACAAACTGTTATAGAACTCAATTTTTTTATGTTTTCAATCTAATATTGTGTGAATATCCTTCAATGCATTAGTGTGTGTGGTTATTTCCGTTCATATCTAATTATATTTTATTTTACGAGACTTCCGCGAGCTGAGTGGACGCTCACTTTGCAAAGTGACAGTAGATCCCTGGGATTTTGCAGGGAAAAGAATAATCGCTAGCAGTAAGCAAACAGACGTATTATATTTATTATCGCCGAAGTTTAATTACGTTAATTAAACCAAACGACTCGGAATAAAACGCTCTGTAAAAGTAAACAGAAAAAAATAAATGCATTCTCTGGGCTATTACCTTTGGCATTACACAACGTAAATAGCGGTAATATATTCAGCGTAGTGCGACGCTGTTATCTAAGTAATGCGAAAAGCTTAATAACCCGAACGCTTGCGTAGATACGTGGCTCGGCTACATCGTTCTGCCCTCTATCGAAATCTGTCCACAGAGATCCGGGTTCTGTGCGTGCGAGTGTGATTTTTTCCTATTATTTTTGCAAAAAAAACACCTCGCCATCTCGCCCGTTTGACACCTTGCCCGTCCCGCGACCCTTCACGCGCTCGGACCTCATTCGACAGATGTGTAGAGAACGCGCCGGTGAAGGATTTATACATTAGTCAGGCAAAAAACTATCGTAATAAAATCACCATTAACAAATATATTGCATTCTAACAATATATAATATATATAAACTATTTAGTTTTCTATTTTAATTTACACTTCAAATTCTCGCGGAGCTTAAAGATCGGTGGGTAAGAAGATACACCACCATTATCTCAAAAATCAGTAAAGTATAGCATTTTTTAACGATGCTATTTCAAGGTAGAAACCTAAGAATGTGTGGAACCAGCCATCACCTTCTCACAAATTCACTAGCAAGAGATAAACGGCCATGTATCAATATTAATAAAATAAGTATTTCTTTTGTTGGTAGTTTTTTTGGTTTTAAGCTCTGTTATTCATACATTTTACAAGCAAAGATCTATTGTAATAAAATCATCAGCAGTAAATTACTGCGTTCTAAAGTAAATATAATATGTAAATTCTTTAGTTTTTCAATTTAATTTATCATTCATATTTTAGCGTAGAGTAGAGCATAGCTTTTATCTCAAAAATCGATAGGTAAGAAAATCCATCACCATTATCTCAAAAATCAGTATAGAAGTATAGATTCTTTAACGTTATTTTGAAGTAGAAGGCTAAGGATGTGTGGACTTCACTATCACGAGATAAATGGTCCTGTATCAATATTTATAACAAAAGTATTTTCTTTCGTTGGTAATGGTTTGGTTTTGAATTCTGTTATTTAGTTTATGATACCTGAGTATAATTTTGAAGTGTACCTAATTTGATTGTATTATAAGGTGCGTTGTTATTTTTTTTAGATTCATCAGATATTTTATATAATCTTTATAAAAGCTCACATGTATTTGGGGCGCAATGCACAATGTAAATTAGGTTGAAAAAAGCAATTTTACAAGGGGTAAACTAAAAAAATAGTGATACCAACTTTTCCTAAAGATTTCTGTAGAAAAACCAAATCAAGTTTATATATAGTATGATTTTTGTAAAAAAAATTAGTATCTCAATTCGGCTATAAAATTAGTATCTCAATTCATTAAGAAGAAGAAAATAAGACATTGAATCTGTTTGCGCCGTGACTGTCTATTTTTACCCTGTCAATGAGAGTAAAAAACAAAAGTTCACTAATTTTAGAAAAATGCAAAAAAACATATCTTAATAATTGCTTTCAACTGGTAATTTCACTAAACATAGTTTGATAGTTGTTTATTCGACAATGTTATATGTTGTGATGTAGTTCATTTTGATTAGACAGAATAATTACTTATGTCTTATCATGTTTTTTAAATTCATATTAAATTGATGTGTATACACTTTTTACACTAAATTCGCAAACATTGAAATTATCGGCTTACATTTATGTACCAAACACAAACCTTTGTATTATCATTCGGTTAAAAATAAAATTTAAAGAAGCAAATCTTTCTCCATGTTCTTTATATTAAATAGAAATCATAATAGAAGATGGAAGAGACATTAGCTGATGATATTTCCTGATAAAATACCAGATCAAGGTTATATACAGTGTGATCTTTGAAAAAAATGTACACATAAAATTAGTATTTTGTATTAGTTGAATAATGTAACTATTTTGCATTAGTTGAATACTGTAATTATTTCGTTTTTTTTTTAAAGAAAAATAAAACATTATATATGTTTGCAGTCTATTTGTACCCTGTCAATGGGAGTAAAAATAAAAAAAAACATTAATAAATCTGTCTCATTATAATCCGATTGAACTTAGAATTCGATATTTTTTCTACAGAGTCAGACATAGATTGCATTATGGATCGACTATCACATTTATCTTGGATGAACATAAAATTCTACTGGGGTTCTATGTAAAATTGTGAACAAATAATTATCAAGATCAATAACGAAAACAATTTTTTACAGGCTTCCAGGAAAGTCTTGTAGTGTCGAGCAACTTATCTTATTTTTAGAATAGTTGAGATTAATTAGTTTGGCTGACTGAAAATTTTATTAATAAATAGTTTTCTTTCAATTATATATGACATCCATTACGATATTTTGCCTAACCACAAGTCTATTACTCGAGTCCGGCTAAAAATCAACCCGGGCCACGCAGCGCGACGCTACGCAACGCCGAGGCCGTCATGGCACGTAGGTATAACGCTAACGGATGACTTTCGTTATGTGGATTATTTTCGGATTTATAATCGTTAGCAAACTGTTTCCCCACACGAAACTGCTCCGTAATTATTATAGAGTTCGGACAAGATTTGAAATATATTGATGAAAAAAATTTTAGCAAAATTCTGATGCTAACAAGCCTGCGAGCCTGAAAAAAGTCCGGATGTCAATTGTAATAAAAAATTCTAATTAACATCAAATTTTATTCATTCTATGAATTTGTATGTTTAAATAAATTTCCCTCTATTTCCTTTACCATTGCTGAAACTAAATTACAGTGACCACTCTTTCGTTAAATAATTGCTAAGTCAGATAGCCATAAATTACAAGAGAGACTCGTCTGAATTAATGAAACTAGATTGCTCTATCGAGATGCAGAGCCGAGGACGAACTTTGGAAATTTCAAACTTATTAGAGGATGAGGTTTTGGAATGGATCGAGAAGCTCTTAACGGATAAAGCTATCAAACTACTGGACGGGAAATAAAATTAGTTAGAACTAGAGCTGAATGATAATTCAGGATACATAAAATTTGGTATAGATCTTATTTGATAACATAAAGATTTAGAAAATGCAAATGATAGCTCAGATTTATTTATTCTAAATGAAAAATTAAAATTGCATATTTTTAGATAAAAATATCTTCAAGTTAAATATCGTAGAAAACAAAATATGTGAGTATATCAAAATAATGTAAATTTGAGTAAGAGTTCTTAGAATAACTTTTCAGGATATCAGCTTAATCAGATTTTTCAGGACTCAGGACATATAACTTTTCAGGATAATAGTTTTCCTTGCAATTAATTGATTCTTTCCATAGAAGGTGTTAGGATAATATGTAGAGAATATTATATAATCATCGTATAATTTATATCCTTAATTTAATGTATAATGATTAAAAATGGTTAAAATTTTGTTTTTGATATGAAAAAAATTATTAAAAGCTTTTATCTATTTATCTTCAATATAAAGTAATTTACTACTTCAAGTGATGAATATTTAAATAAATATACTAAATAAAAAATTATTATCGTAAATATTAAATAAATAAAAATAAATAAAAAAATGAAAAAATATGATTATTATTGTCTTCTAAAATGAATTTATTATAATGCTACGTTTTACTTACGAGTTGATTTTTTTTAAATGAATATTGATTTTTTTTTTATTAAATGAATATATATAAAAATTCTCAATAATTATGATGAATATTGTGACAAGAAACGGGTTTAAAAATTCCGTTCTTTAGAGTTCAATGACTGCCATTTATTATATTTTGCCACACCTATTGTCGTTAAAATATATTTTCTGAATTGTACAATTGCGACATAATTGTTCATAAGAATAGAATCAACTGTTTTTTAGTAATTAGTAATAAATATTAGTATGTTTCAATTTTGCTTCATATCCAAGAGTTTTATTCCGTATTCAAAATAAGTGATAGGGAATATGCTGCATAGTTGTTTATTATAAATTCATAATATACTTTTAAGATTCTGCAGAAATAAATATTTTATCTTCACTACACTGGATATTATATTCGATTTATTTGTAATAAACTTTGCATTTTTTACAATTATGAATATGAAGATATTAAAATTAGGCGAAAGATATACAAACTTACTCAATTATTTTAAAAATGATTTTGGCATTGTTAGAATCATTAGTGCTAATGATTCTATCATTTCTGAATTAGTCAGCATGTCAATTGCTATTTTTTGATAACCAAAGACTGAGTGAATTAATGTCCTAAAATTAAATTATTTATTAGCTCCATAATACATTTTGCATTTGTTCTAATTGTGTAGATGAAGATATCAAAATCAGGCAAAAGACAACATTACTTAATAATCTCAAAAATTATTTTAGCATTGTTAGAATCATTAGCACTTTTATTACTTCTGATCTAGTTAGCATGATGGCGATTGCTTTTTTTATAAAACAAAGACGATAGCTCCATGATAAAATTCTATATTAATATAATATTATATCCAATTTATTAATAATGAATTTTGCAGTTGTTCCATTTATGTAGATGAAGATACTGAAATTAGGCAAAAGATAATACTCCAAAAACAATTTTGACTTTGTTAGGAACATTCACTGCCACTAGTTGGCATGCGGATTGTTATTTTTGGAAAGTAAAGACTAAGTGAATTAATGTCTTAAATCTAAAAAGTTTATTAGCTCCATAATGATATTCGGTATAATTATATTCGATTGATTAAAAATGAATTTAGCATTTGCTTCAATTATGTAGATGGATATATAACATTTAGGCGAATTACATACAAAATTACTCTATAATCTCAAAAAATATTTTGGCATTGTTAGAATCATCAACACTTCCATCATTTCTGAACTATGTTGGCATGGAGATAGCTATTTTTGTTAAACAAAGACTAAGTGGATTAATGTCCTAAATCTAAAATGTTCATTAGCTCCATAATGAATCGAGGCTCTTAGCGGATAAAGCCATCCTTCGGCTTCCAACAACGCCTCTCGGCCGCTGTCCAGTCGTTAAGGCCATAAATAAGCATTATCGCGCACGGTAAGACTTTAATATGAAAAAGTTAGGAATAATTTTTGTTCATTTGCGTTTCCGCCAGACCAATTTCGTTTAATGTCCGGCCGTTATATCTTGTTAGGCGAAAAGAGTCGGAGAAGTAATTAGATACTGCGGACATTGCGGCGCGACAGAGTTCAGACTCATGCCAAGCGGACGAAACTTTTAACAATGAATTTATGAATTCTCAATTCCATCCGGACATGCTGAAAAGCCTTTCGAGATGGAATGGATTCAGAAACATCTCGTCGAAAAATTTTATTTATTTATAGAATTATTTGTAGGAAGTTCTACGGGAGCTTTGAAGCATTCGCAGTAGGCGTATCTTGATCGTATTGATAGCAATTTTGAAATTTTTTGGTCTTAATAAATAGCTTGCGATGTAAGTGAAAAATAATAAATTATATGAGTTTTATATTCTTTTTTGCTAAGGTACGTTTCGAATATCTTCTATATATATATATAAAAATAAGTCGGGTTTTCCTTCCTGACAAAATAACTCCAGAACGCACGAACCGATTTCGACAATTTTGCATTCTTTGCAAAGGTCTCGGGCTCCGCAAGGTTTATAGCTAAGCAAATTAGTGGTGCATGGCATCTTGCCCTAATGCAATTTGCTGGAACTTCACGCACAGTAATTGAAAATTCGAGTAATAAAAATAATCAATAATTGTTTTAAATAATTGCAAATGATTTATCTTCTATATATATAAAAATAAGTCGCGTTTTCCTTCCTGATCAAATTTTTTCTTTTCAAATATAAAACAAACAAAAAATTTCTTCATCTTTCTCACGAAACCATCTGGTGGCAAAACGGAGTTCGTCGGGTTTGCTAGATTTATATATATTTTTTTCGCATAGAAATTTATTTTCTATAGATATTGATATATCGGAAGCTTTGGAATCATATCTATGAAGAAGAATTGTAAAAAAAATATTTTGCTGAGATAGGCAGATATTCAATATATTATTTTTTAATTCAAAAATATTTGCAACGAGCTCATAATGTTTTTTAGTAGCTTTATTCTCTAAAGTATAATTTATTACTATCCTATTAGCTTCTCACATACCAAGTATGTATATACTTGGTATGATATCATATCCATAAAGTTGAATTATAGGAAAATTGTTTTGCTGAGGTAGACAAATATTCTATATATTTTTTCTTTGATTTAAAAATATTCGAGAAAATCGAGTAAGTTTTTTTAGTAGCTTTATTCTCTAAAGTATAATTCAACACTATACTATTTGCTCCTCACATACTAAGTACGTTTATTTTGATTTTTTTTATAGGAAAAGCGGTAGACCCTCCGTTACACAATGCAAATATATTCTTTCACTTCGCTGTTAAAACCGAGAAGAGCAAAACGCAATTTTGAACAAATAAAACAAGAAAGTGCAAATAAATATTCCGAGTTTCTCCTCTGAATGATATATTCATAGACTTAACACACAAAAAGCACTCTTGAAAAAGAATTTTAACTTTTGTTCGTGTACGACGACGTTATTTTTGGGGTGGTCAATAAACATTAAAAAATTAAATTATATCCAACTCGATTATATTAATATATTAACTATCAATATAAAATATATACTTACATTAATTTGCATGTTATGGTCTTTTAGGTTAAAATTCACTTCACATTTTGTTATGCAAACCACACTGACACTAGTACGTATCGTCACTTTTCTGAAAAAAAGAAGAAAATTATAAATAAGCAATGAGTTTGAAAAAATATTTAAAACTTAGTACATCATTCAGTATTTAACTATTCCATTTTCAAGCTTTTACTAATAAAATTGTAAATAGTTTACTATTACTATTAATTATTAATACACAATATATCTTGCAATGATTTACTATCGCTCAAGATATTCTCTCGTATTATAGTAATATAACTACACATTGTATAAATAGACTGGATTGATGCCGATATATTAGATTTAAACAAACCATGTGAATTATTTAACTAACGATAAGTCCAAATTATTATATGTATATTATATATACTACAGAGCTATAATATATCTATAATACTAACAAAGCGAATTTGGAATATAATAATATTTCAAAGTGCAAAATAGATCAAATGTTTTAACGAATTTATAATGTGAACAAAATATCAGTTTGAATATAATTTTTATAATATACAAATTTAATAATTTAAATATTTTAAAATTATATAATCAAATAAACGAGAAAATAATCCAGAAAAAAATTAAATTAATTAATCATTATAAAAAATAAAAAAGACTAGTATTAATAGTATTGATGAGCATAAAAAACACAAAGTAAAAACTAGTGGGGCGCATGGCATCGTGCCTTAAGGCAAATTGCTGGAACTTCCCGTACCAAAAATTATTTTTTTTTTTGAAAAGATTAACATTTTTTAAAAAAATTTACTCTAAAAAAAATAGATTTTTGAGGAACTATATAAATTTTTGACAAAAACTTACTTTAGTGTTGAAAAATTTATTTTGAAATATTTTGGAAATTCTGAACTTTTTTTCAAAGCAATCGTACTGCTTTAATGCATAGAGACTAAATATCGAAGCGCGTAAGCGCCGCGTCGCTGTCTAACGCATAAGCATTGGTACGGAACCCATAGGAATGTTAACAAAATGTATACTCATTGTTAAAATCTCTATAAAATATCTGATAATTTGATGTGCATATGTCTAATGTCTAATGATTATTGTTGACCGCCAAATGTTATTTTTTTTTACTTTTTTTACTAGATCTCCGAAACCGCTAGACCTAATTTCATAAAAATTTCATCAAATCTTCATCTTGATAATGCAAGTAAAATGTTTTTGAATTATTCAAATTGCTTCATCCCGATTCCCGAAATCGTCGACGAAAATTTGTATCTGAACACACACAAATGCACGCACACACACACATACACACACATACATCAATTTTCTCTAAGGTATGCCAATATATTCAGAAACCTTTGAAACGTAAAGTTATATAAAAATTTTCATTTTCGATTTTTGTGCGATTACTATAACTTACCCTACGGAAAGTTAATTATAAATAAATCAATTTATCACCTCCAGAACATTAACAATCGTCATTTCATTTCGAATCAAATTTCAAAAAAAAAAAATAGTTGCCAAATTTCCACAAAATTGAAAAAGTGCTCCAGCATAGTCACAGTCTAAACGCATTTGCAAATAATTCTGTGCGATATTTTCACTTATACTGTGCTCAGCTTGGCGGCATTTTCACATTTTTCAATAATTTTCACAAAATTGGAAAAGTGCTCCAGTACACAAACAGTCTAAACGCACTTGGGTAAACATTTGTACCAGAGTGGCGCTTAGACTGTGCTTAGCTTGGGTGATTTTTTGAATTTTTAGTCCAAAATTACAAAAAAATTTTTTTGAAAAAAAATTAGAATCAAAAAATTTTTTTTTCCAAAATCAATTGTTTTGTTGAAAAAAGCAGAAAGTTCTTTGAATCATTTAAATCGGACGCTTAGTTCTCTCAAAAACAGCCATTTTTTTTAAATTTAGCTCTGTAACTCCGAAACCTCTGGGCCTACCTTTGCCAAAAACTAATCAGCACATCTCCCTATCAATAGGAATCGAATGTTTTTTAAACCATTCAAATCGGTTGATCCGTTCTCTCAAAAATTCGCTTTCTATTTTTTGCACTCTTTGCTCCATATCTCCGTAACGGCTGGACCTGCCTTTGCCAAAAACTAATCAGCACATCTCCCTATCAATAGGAATCGAATGTTTTTTAAACCATTCAAATCGGTTGATCCGTGCGCCCGAAAACGTGGACGAAAAAAAGCGGACATACAAAACACACACACACACACACACACACACACACACACACACACACATCCATTTTTTCTGAAGTATGCCAAAATGTTCAGAAACCTTCAAAACGTCGAGAAATGTAAAAATTTTTGATTTCGATTTTTGGACGATTACTATAACTTACCCTACGGGAAGTTAAAAATATTTAAAAAAAAACTAAAATATTTCATTTCGTAAGCAATCCAGCATACAAGAAGCCAAATTTTATATAAGTAAGAAATTTTATAGTATTCTGGATTTTGGTCAATTTTTAATTAAATATAATTACAATATTTTACATGTAAAATTTAAATATTGATATTAAAGTTTATAAGAATTCTCAGCATATCATATTTTATAAAATTTGTATCACAGTTCATAAATTATTTGTCACAAGTTTAATTTTTTTTCCAAGATAAAAATATTCACTTTTAAAAATATATTTTGAAGTTTTATAGTAGGATATGATACCATAAACACAAAAAAATCCACTTTTAGAAGTATATTCTGAAGTTTTATAGTAGTATATGATACCATAAACACAATTTAAGAACCATAATAAATATATAAAACAAAGAAACAATACTTATTAGTAAGAAGAACATATAATTACAATAATATAATTACAATAATAGCGATTGTAGAGTACCATGTCATGTTTTTCTCTGGGGTTATTTTTTATTAAAGGTGCTCAAAGACTTTTGATCTTACATTAGAGAAGAATTGGAATCAACACTTTAGTTTTACACAGAAAATGATTAGTAAGTAAATAATTACTTTTAAATTAAATAAATATTTTATTAGGCCTATGGATAAGGCCATTGAATTATCTACTTATTTTTTATATAATGCTTTGTATTTATATTGAAAATTTGATTAAGAAATTGATAGAATATTAGTAAGATAAATTTATCTATCATAAATTGTATTAATAAAATATTTCAATTAATGTGTTTGTAGTTGAAGGCACTAGAAATCAATTACAGATTAATATGTATCAACAATGTGTATCAAACCTGTGCATCTAGATTCTGATCATATTCATAGAGCTACAATTAACATAGCAATCGTTCTGCGTTATGTAGTTAATTGAATAATACATTACGGTCATTGAACATCACATCACAATCGATATGTTTTACTTTCAATATCTTCCGTGCAACAAAACAGAACCCATATTTTAACTCGGTTAATTAATCGAATTCAATCAATTGTGTACAATACACATATTGGTTGTGAGTCGAAAGGTATGCGCGGACAGACGAACATAAAAATCGAACAAATCATCGAAAATAAACTAACATGTGCGCCTTGGACGAGGGAGGAGGAACGATATCAGATTTAATAGTAACAGAGCCAGAAGTAGAAGTAAATACAAAAATATTATTTTTGAAATAATACAGAATTTGCAGACTAATTATTAGCAAATTTTACAAGAATTCCAAATATTTTTAAAAAGAACTTTCATAAAAATGATTCAATTTTCAAAATTAGTCTAATTTGATTTGGTTATATATCGACATCTATTAATCGTTTTCCTCAATATATCTTTCTGGAACTTGAGCAATATATAAAGTAGAACAATGTAATCTATTATCCAAAAATATGCTGGTAATGGAACATACGACAACAAATATTAACTTATCATTTAAATCTCTATAAAATAGTTAGTATTCTCTATAATTCCATATTCTAGCTATGTGAAATATAATAGGGCTTGGAAGATTGCTACAAGATTATGTTAATAAAATAATTATTCCAAATGTACATGTGAAATATGTAAATATGTTATATGTTTGTATATGTTATAAAATTTGATTATAAGATCAAGTGCAAATTTCTGTCTATATAAGATGAATAAATTTACTTTCAGCATATATAACTAATATTCCTTACCAAAGTGCATTAAAACCTTACAAATGTGTTACTTGAAATTAATACATGTACATTATTTTACAGATTTAAAAATTATAATTATTATAGAAAAATTTATATTGTTTTACAGATTGAATAGTCATTAACTATGTTGAGTCTAAAATCGACTTTTATTGAAAGTTTACGATATCAACGTAAAATTTTAGGAAAAAAATTTATGAAATAAAACGCAAATTTTATTAGTAAGCACTTTATATAATTATATTGCCATATATCATTTTTCGGAGTATTTTTATATTTATCAACCCCTACTCTATATATTTACAGCCACACAAACCAAAATATAAAAACATCACGACGCCAAGGTCGATAGATATTGAAAAATTCGTTATTTCAGATCTTTTTAAAAATAATATTTTGAATCGTATGCGTATACAAAGGATATCAGATCTTAGATTTATCATATTACATTCTCTAAATAATATAATTTGACAGAAAAAATAATAAATAAAAATGACAACGCTATATGTTCTATGTTCTAGCAATCTATTTATAAATAATAATAAATCTATTTATAACAAAATTTGAAATTTCCAATGATTATTCAAGATGTGATTATTTTTGAAACTCAGATTAATATGAATTTAATGTAATTTTTATCAGATCAGGCTTTGAAAAACATTCCAGGTACTATATCTCATTAAATATGAAAATTAGCATCGAAAAATATATTTAATTGGTTCGTGTTTAAAATTTATAATAAATGAATTATTTAAATATATAATTAATATCTTTTATAATACTGAGGTTCTTAATGACGCTGATGCAATAAATATTTTAATATTCTGCTTTTTCTTCGTGAAAGAAAAGTTTCATTTACAACCGGTATATAGATAAATGATATTTTGTGCGTGCTTAAACGCAATTAGTAATATTGTTAAATACGATTCTTACATTATTAGTTATTAAGTGATATCACTAAGCTGGGCTTATCAATTGAATCTGATGGGAAAATTCTTAGTATTAATATTTTAATAAGAATCTTGTTCGGAAATATTAGTATCGACCTATACATTTATAAAACCCAATTATCAATAATTGAATGAAAATATTGTTAAATACGATTTTAACATTGTTTGTTATTTAGGGAAAAATCACTAAGCTGGGCTTATCAATTGTATTTGATGGGGAAATTCTTAGTGTTAATATTTTAATAAGAATCTTATTGGAAAATATTAGTATGAAAGACCAATTCATTTATAAAACCTAATTATCAATAAATGCATGTAAATATTTTATGCTTTATATTAAATTGAATAATCTCTATGTTGGGCTTATCAAATGAACTTATTCACTAAGTTCTTATCGTTAATGTTATAAGAATCCCATTGGAAAATATTAGTAAGAAAGGCCAATACATTTATAAAACATAGATGCAACAAAATATTTTATGCTTCACGTTAAATTCAATAATGTTTAAAAACATAAAGTTTAGAGTTATATCAAGAAAAGCTTTTCAAAATGGTTTACTAATTAATGTAACGTATACAATCGTTATAATCGAAGTTATTATGATGTAAATGCAATTTCAATTCCGCATTGAACAATAGTCATCTACTCTGTAACAACTGTCTCCGAATTAATTTAGATAAGCATCATTATGATACTAAAGCATTACCATAACTTTCCCGATTAAAGCTCCGTACCGGTTTCCTGCGGGACAGACGGCATAAAACACCGTCGGCTTTTCGCGAGTGCCAATGGCGCGGACACCGCGCGCATCGCATAGGCGTGGTTTGCCGCTTTCGTCTACTATAGTTTTTTTGTTCTTTCACGTATGGGGCAGAGAGGTATATATGTTTTTTGGCATGCGAATAAGTATTCGTTCGTCGCCCATGTAGTAGACGTTGGCCACGATATGGTGGTGGGGTAGCCGTCAGTCCGCCAGTCTGCCCGTCCGCCCGTCCGCCCGTCCGCCCGTCCGCCCACCGCCGACAGCACACACTGATTACTTTTTTGTGCGTGCGCGTGCAAAGAGATGTGCGTGAATTAAGTAAGGGAGAGTTAGGGAGATATGGTCAGGATTCAAGTGATTGCGTTTCACGTCTATTGTCGTACCCGGTACGAGTATATGGCTCAGGTGCTTTTAGAGTTTTCAATTCAGTTCAGTTTTATGCAAAAATGTAAATTTCATTTCAAATATTATAATATACCTAACCCGAAATTGTATATCTATACCTATATAATCGTTTAAATTTAAACATTTCTTTAGATGTTGTGAAATTCCACGGCATTTCTAAATATGCTATAACATTTAGACATAAAATATTTTACCTGCCAGCTATGAATAAGTAATATATATTACAACCTTTCCCATTGCATTTTTTCAACGATTTTTATGATTTCTTTTGACGATATATTTCATGGCCTTCTAGATTATACTAAACCATTACGACCTTACGACAAGTCGTTTAATTTTCAAAATTCATCAAAGGTGGAAAAAATATGATATGAATATGATATGAAATTTGTGTCAGTCGCTTTTGTGATTACACAAGTTTAAAATACATTTTTTTGAAATTAGCGGAAAAATGAGTTTACAAAATTTCTCTAATTGTGTAAAAAAATTTGACCATTAACTTTTAATTTTAGCTTAATTTTAAATCATTATATAGTATTAAAGACTGTGTAATCGAGCATTTGAACATTTTATCTAAATTTCTAAATCCCAATTTCGATTGGTTATATTAATATTACACATTTTGAGAATTTTATACTACTTGCCTTAAGGCAAATTACACTTTTTCCTAGTTTATTTATTATTTCACTAGCAGATAGTTGAGCTTCGGCCAAAGGATAAATATTGGATACTTAATTGTCGGAAATATCTTACCACATTAAATATAATTTACATGAAACTTTTCTACTATAAATAAATTATAATTAAAAAAATCTTATCATGAACTTATCCTCTCGATACAATTATTTAATTGTAAAGCCTTTTCTCTAATCCAAGATGCTAATACGTTATATTGAATTTATTGGAAATTTAATAATCCAGCAGACAATGATCTACTGTATCTGATTTGATGTATGATTATTCACTCATCGAATAATTATAAATAAAAATAAAATTAAATCAATGCAATAAACATATAATACTATTCCAATATTAATTCTATTGTGTCCTACTCATTAACAATTCTAAATTTTGATTATTAATTTTGCATTCATTTAATAATATTTTTGTTAATAATCAATTGCAATTGGTTGTTTCAAATAATTACAATTATTGAAAAATATAATATGGTTGCCTTTAGTAGTGATTCATTCATTGTTGCCTTCATTTGAGGTGAACAACTGATCAAACTAAAGTTTTATTCGATTGATTAAAAAAAAATAATTTATAGATCAATAAAAAGTCTTAATTCTTGATAGGTTGGGGCAATTGTGTTATTTTTTACTGAGGTCTTAGAAATGTTTCTCACGGTTACGGTTCCAAAGTTTAAATGAATAAAATTAATAAAAATTAACCACAGTAACCAAAGAATGGTCATAATAACTTCACCAAAGCTTTCGGTTACACTGGATTTAGTTTTTCTCGACTGATTCTAATTTTTTTATTTTATTACTTGAAAACTTGGGACAATCGAGTTATTTTTACTGGGGTCCTAGAAATGTTTTTTACGGTTACAGTTCTGAAGTTTAATTGAACAAAATAATAAAAATTAACTACTATTAATTTGTTTTTCTAAACTTTTTCAGGATAGTTAAGGTCCGTTTCGCCTCTAACGTAACTTCTGGGACACCCCGAGTATATAAATCTTATTATTATTCATATAGATTTTAAACTAAGAGGTTAAAGATCCTTCTTACTCGAGGCTTAAGTTTTCATATTATTTGATTTGGTTTCACTATTTTGCTATTACAAATTTATGATTGCAAATAGCTAGTATGATAGTACTTACTGCAAAAAAATGAAAAGAAGACGTCATCTTAAATAAAATTGAATAACACGTTTCAATGACGTCTCTAAATATTTTTTTTTTGCAATATTTATATGTGCTAAAATATGCAGTAGTCAAAATAACGTAGAATGCAGTTGATAAGACTCGAAGAACAATTTAGTCTGATATGCTATAAAATTATTGCAGTAGTAGTTTTTAGTTACGCTAACAAGATTAGTGCTTCAATTACCCCAAGTAGCAATAAACAAATTCCAAAAAAAACATTTCGCAAAAAAACAAATCCTTGTACAAACGTATCTACCTACTACAAAACATAGCTTATTATTTTTGATACGCACTAGATTTTTTCCCAATTTAATTTGATTAAAAGAACATTTTAAGTACGTGAATGCATGCACCTACTGTACTTATGTATATCAGCTCGAATGCAGTCACCGCCACTGTGGCTGTGTATGCAAAAGCAACTTTTTGAAAATAAAATTAAAAAAGCTCGCCACGCAACGAAAAATACAATCAAAGAGAATGCAACGATTCCAGTGTGAGTATTAACGCACGCATTCATCGGGCGGGCGGCTTGCTCGGTGGCTCGGTGGCTCGGTGGCTCGGTGGGCTGAAGGTACAGAGACACTCGCTCGCATACGCACTAATTGCATCCACGGTGCATAGCGATTTAGATATGTAGGTATTATATTTTATACAGAAATCGTGATGAACTTCAAGATTATTCTAAAATTACATTTGCTGACTCATTCCTTTTGTTAGATGTCTGCATAAAAAATTATATTGATGACAAATTTGAAGGAACTGATAATCTTATTTTATTTTTTTCGGTTGTATATAACAATAGAGTTGATAAGATACAACAATTTTTCTATTTTATTAAAAACCACTCTTTTGGTTTCATCACTACAATCATTCAGCACAAATTTTTCGATTACAGGAAATACATGTCACATAAAATAAAACTAATTGCTGGTTAATTACCTACTAATGTTCAACTGACAAACAAAGTATCAAACGATGTGATTTATCTGTATACAAGAAATCAAACAAAACAACTTATTATAATTTTTTTAGGCGGTATGGTATACATATCTTGTGAACATAGAGCGCTGACTTAATGCGATAATGTAAACTTGTTCGAAAAAACATACTTTTCTTCCTAAGGACACAATCTGGTACACAATTTCTTCTACTATATATCATAGATATTTTTAACTTCCTGCAAGAGATTCACGGAGTTCATATTTTTGCCAGATTATTCGATTTGATAATTTCACTTTTATCTCAAGGTTTTAACTCATTCTGAATCGTTTGGCACTAAAATTGAATGTATGAGTATGTGACCTTGTCTTCAGTATTTTTTTCCCTTTTTGAATAAAAAAATTATATTTTTACCAAAAAACCCTTATTTGCTAATACAACGTGGTATGTTTGCCAGATGATTCAATTTATTCTTAATCATTTGATACATAAATTTTAAAATGTATACGTGCCAAAATTTCACTTTTTGTCGAAATTTTCTTAAAAACAACTTCATAAATTTTAAAAATTCTAAAGCCAAAAGTTTTTTAGCTTGAAACTTGATAAAGATATAAGTTAATTAATTTTGAGAGACCGTCAAAAATTCTGAACTAATTTTACAAATTCAAAAACTATTTGATCAGATCTGTTGAAAATCGTGCTGATTATTTTTTAGAAAAGATTATTCATACCATTTCTAAATAATTAAATGTTAAAAAAAGAATTGTATCATATGTTAAATTCATTCAAGTCTAGAATAATTATCAAAATTTGAAAAATTGCTAAATATCAATTTTGTATTAATGAAGTTGTTTTAATATATACATCGGGAAGTTTTTCGAATTTTCAATCGGGAATTGATTATTTACAAAATTACCAAGATCTTCCTACAATATTTGTTATTATAGCAAAACAAAATGTTATTATAGCAATAGATTAAAATAAACTATAATTTGTTTGGAATGATTATATAAAATAGTATTTTTTTACAAGAACAATTACTAGATTTGATTAAGCCCTTTTAAATCTATTAAACTCAAAGACAATTTACATTTGATATTACAATATTGTATCATTTGCATCCTGGATATCAAAAAGTAAATTGCCATTGAAATAAATCTTTATTGATTAATATATATATATATATATATATATATATATATATATATATATATATATATATATTATATGTACTAATTACTTATATAATTAAGCAGTTTTAATTTTTTTCTCCTATTAAACGGTTAATTTTGCCTATTTACGAGCGCAGAAAATACGTATCTATAAAAATAAAAGCATGCATGTACAAGTTTGGTTTTTTATATCTGTATAATATATTCTTTTAAAATTAGCATATCTGTGAGACCTAAAGAGAGTTATATTACACTTTATAAAAACACTTCGTATATTGCGCCGGAGATAATGTTGGAAAATCTTGCACATTATTTAAATGAGCAAGCATTACGTAGACACAATATGTCTATGAAAAAGTTTAATGTTCACTTTTAATATCCACTTATTTTATGACTCATTTCAAGATTTAATAAATTCAATCAAGTCATAAAAAGCAAATGATATTTCTATATAGTTTATGTTTATTTAGGAATTTTTCATGTAATTTTCAACACATATACATCCCAATTCTTTGATAAATAGTAGTATAAATTATTAAATTTCGATGGAATATTTTAATTACAAAAATAACGTGCAAATTTTTATAAGTATTTTTTTGCTATCAATAGCAGCTTTTTTATTTCATGTATTTTTCGACCAGTTAAATATACCCTCTACTCTCACCAATTTTAAACTATATTTTTCCCTTATCGTGCAAAAATTTTGCACGGCTATTTTGTGCAAACGCCATTCGAAATTTTACAAAGGTCGTTTTCATTTTGTGTCGAGTGTACTTTGAAACTATACTGAAAATGCTGGCGAATATACGACTGGCTTGTGCGTATATAATCAAACACATATATGAACCTAATATGTAATGCAGTGAATACTGTACCTCTGATGTAGAAAGGTTTAGATAAAAAATTGCGTAAAATTGTTTGAAATAATTTGTAATGTTATAGAAAATAGTAGAGTTTTTTCCATCAAACAGTGTCATTTGAAATACAAATAGATGAAAAAATTAATTCACACTGTACCACAAGATGTTAATGAAATTATACGTAAAAGTAAGTTAAAAAAAAAAAATGATGTGAGTAATTAGAGTAAATCGCATATGATTCATAAGAAAATTATTTGTTAAGTGTTCTTAAAAGTATTCTCAAAAATAGTTAAGGCATTCTTAAAAAATGTCCAATTAGGAAGTTTTGTCATACAATTTTTTGTGTCTTTTTCAAAAAGTCTAGTAAAATACAATTTTTTTTAAATATTATACCAGTTACTTGTATTTATACCGCCAATCTTCATTCAATTCCTATTCATCATTCACTACTGAAGTTAAATTTCTAAAATTTTTATTATTGATTACTTTTGGAGAATACTCCATATGTTTGTTGAGGGATAGTTAATAATTAGCTTGTGTATTTATTTCAGTCTTTTATACAGACCATGTATAATATATTCCTTTTTAATAGAGTATCTATTAACAAGTATATTAAAAACATCAATAATATTTATAATTTATTATAACCACATATATCCGATAATATGTTCTGAAATGCATGCGGGTTTGTCGCCTATCCAGCCTCGAGATTTTCCAGTTTCGCAGAATTTCCCACTGCAAAGCGCAGTGCTGCTCAATTTATATATTTTGTAGTGATTATTGTTGTAAAAAATAATAAATTTAATATTATAAAATATTTTAATGTAATTTTAAAAGCACCGAAATAAAACTAGTAACTTTTTTAGAAAATTTTAAAAGGTTAATTTTTTATTAGGATGATTATTTGTTAAAGAATATTTTAAATTTAGATATAGTAAACAATATTTTTAATTGCATAAATTGTTTTTTAGTCAAGCAAATTATTTTGAAACACCCTTGGTTACAACAAAGATTATTAAAAACCACTTTTGTGTAAAAAGTTGATACAAGTATTTACTATGGTTATTAATGATTCAAATTTAAACAAAATTGTGATAAAGTATATTCTTTTTTATTATAATAATCATAATTGTTTTGGCATCTTCTTTCAAAATTTATTTATTCATAATATCAGTAGGTAATAAAAATATGTGTTCAAGGTACCTATTTAGTCTCACCATAAAATTTGATGGTATATTATGAAACTATTTATACAAACATATTTATAATCGTATATAGATATATATATATATATATATATATATATATAACATAAAATTTAAAACATTCTACTACATTATTTGTTAAGCAAATAAAAGCACATTATTCATAAAGCAATAATAAATTATATATTAAGCACATTTATACAGCATCAATACTTATCTTCAAAAGCACAAAATTTTATAAGCAAAAAATAAGCACAAAAGCATTATAATATCATTTATTTCAAACACAATTGATTTTTTACAAGCAATATGTATTTATATATTTTATTTAAAAATTACGTATGAAAAATAATCAGCGGCATGTGAAATATGAAACAATACCTGATTATGTTATTATCATAAATAGATATCTTGTATCAATACTTTGAATACATTTTAAACAAACAAAAAGCTTTCATAATACTAATGTTGCTATATATAAATACAGGCATACTACATACACTAATGTTCTTGAATAATGCAAAAAGCTGGCAATACTGCGCTAATCCAAAAGCGTGGCTGAAACAAAAGCAAAAGCTGTTAGAGCAAAAGCAATACAAACACAATGTTTATAACAATATATAAATTATATGTAGTTTTGATTTTCACTACTTTGTAACTAATGAGATTTATGCATGATTCAAATATTATATATAATTTTTTCGTCTGAAACAGATTAAATTTTACCAATATTTAAATATTATTATTATCCTGAAAGAGAAGTTTAGGATTTTTAATAATTTTCATAGAACAATAAGAGTTTAAATTTAAAAAAAATTTTCATTGTTGACAATTTTGCCACGCGTTTAAGCGATTCTAATCAGAATCTAATGTTTCACTGATCACCGTTGATTTTCTTACTTAAATAAAATACATTTGAGAAGCCAAAATGGATTTGATTGTATATACGTATTATCAAATTCATACAAGGTGCTTTAAGGCTTGTATTTGCAACTAGTGTACATTTTTATATTGACGAATCACGCCGCCAAAGAGTTTTTTTGTGAGTTACTTTTTTACTGAACCTATACATGAAATAACAAGCCCAGAATAAACAACTTTCTATTAGTTCTAAGTAGGTAAAAAAAATTGAATTAAAATAAATTTGGATTTTAATGATTTATTCTTAATAAGTAGATTTTAGTACTAGGTGAAACAATCATTTTTTAAACGATGATTGAATGATTATAATATTAAAGCTTGTTTCCCATTAATAATCTGGAAATTGCATAATTTTACTCAATGAAGTTGTGAATTATAAATAGAGGCGTATTTGCTAAACATTTATTTCGACTAGATTTGCAAATTCTTGTGTTTTATTTCTTTTACAGAAACTAAATTGTATAAAATTATTTTTATATAATTATTGAGAAGTTTGTTCAAACAGCTGTTTTCTTGGAACTGGTGTTGTTTTGAGATTAAATATATAGAATAATTATTCTGTAATTTCAATAAATATTTTACAGTACCACACTGAATAACATAAAGAAAAATGGTTATCCTTTTAATTTAATTTAGTTGTATTAGAATATATTAAGTTGTAGAAAGTTAACTTCGTGTAGATTAAAATAATATGGAAATAATAAAAATGAATTACAATTCATTACTTTTAATTGTTTATATGTATATGATGTAAGATATGCATATAGGTAAATAATTATAACAAAAATAATCATCAAATTTTACAATTAAGTTGACAGTGTAAGTCAACCGAAAAGCGCGCCAAAAGCTCAGCGAGTTTCGGCGAACGGCGAACGGTTCGTTATTATTTTTCGTGTAGAAAAGTCCGCCAGCTTTGGCGTCGGATCGTTACGGGTGCCCCGCGCCGCAAGTCGAGCTTTTGCGCAGCTTTTTTGAGCAGAGCGGAAAGCTTTCGCTCGTAACGATCGAGTCGCGTAAAGCACCTCTCGTCGGGTTAGTGTAGTAGGTACATAGGATTCTGCGCGCGGAATTTTCACAGAAAAATGCCCCGAGAGCACATACGAACGCAGCCGGCAGATTTTACACACCGAACAAACTACTTGCACGCCGACGGTGTGGTGAGCTGACACTAGGCGGACGGCGGAGCTTCCCAAAATTTAATATAATTGGAATTGGATTCAGATACCGAACAATTTTATATATAAAAACCAAGAATATTTATTTAAATTTAGTAAACGTTTATAAATAAATAAATTTCACTTGATACATAAATTAAACAATAGCTACTAAAATATTTAAATTTTGTAAAATATAAGAACAAATAAATTTTTGCTTATATACTATGTAAGTTCTATAAGCCCATGATATATTCCACTTTATTGGCAAATTTTTTTTTATTCAATATAGTTTTCTTCGAAAACAATATACCGATTATAGTGAACTTCGAACTTTTCGAAACCATTTTTGTAGTACGATTTGAACTTAGCTACAAAATTTGGACATCATCTCATCATTTGGCAAAAATTTCTTCCGTAAATATTGGCTTCGATTTTTGTTCAACAGTTAATTACAAGAAAACGGCGCGATAGATTTTCACCTAAAACTAATCAGTATCATTCCCAACTAATATCTTTCGAACAACGATTTTAAATAGATTTTGAAAATGAATTTCAACTGGTATTTATAAAGGAAATGTTTTTTCCAAGACACTAATCAGCCACATCCATTCATATTCATAATTGTATTGAAATCTCAATATTTGGATTAATTAATCCATTATTAAAATTATAACATTGCTTCAGTAATTGAATAAAAAAATCTTTAAAAAACACTAAAATTACCAGATTTATTAAGATAGAAATTTCATATTCGGTAATATTAAACGAGCGTTGGCTATTACGTCCACAGCGACTATTTACTATTTTTTGAATATTATTTATTTTTAATGCGCCATAAACGGACCATTTATTCTCATCCAGTGTTAATATTGTGTTAGGAATCCTTTTATTTCCTCAAAATTCATAATCTGAGCACGTTGACTAGGTCACCTTCAAAAAATAAGCTCACTTTTTAGAATATTCTCAATTCTCTATTTTTTGGAATAAACTACTCCGAACAGGTTTGAACAACTTTCATCCCCGACAATCACATAAAAATGGAATGAGTTAAATCAAATTATATTAAACCATGCTTGATATAAATTATAATTCCTAATTTTAATTTTAAAAAATAAGAGTTAATAAACTTTGTTACTGTATCGAAAATTTGTTAAATACTATTTTTAATTATACTACTTGCTGTAATAAATATAGTTTTTATTTGTTGAGGCAATTTCAAAGTTCATGTATCGCAAAAACAAATTTTGATAAAGTTGATTTTTAAAAATAGTAAATATATGAAAATTTTAAAATTAAATCCAAAAGTTTTTCAATTTTTTTAGAATCACTGAGTTCGTACTCATACAGAGAAGAGAGTTTGGAAATTCGCCGATGTGTTGGAGAAAGACAGTAGGTCGTTATGCAAGCTAACAGCATTTGCTCTCTTATTACATCTCTCTTTCGCTCAAAACGTAATATCGTTGTTTAAAGGCTTTTATGCGAATATTCGATGGACGTTAGACAAATTAAATGCACCAGGAAACTAGTCGCAGGACATAATGTGTTGTGACCGAGGAGAAAAATTACATTAAGATCTTCAGCAAACCAAACCTTCAATCAAGTTGACAACAAACTTCATTGTTCAAATTTTTTTTAAATATTTACTTTTTGATTCGGTTTAAATTCAGCTTTTTAATTATATATCAATTATAACTCACATTCCATCCCAATAAATCCCATCAAATTATATTACTCAAGAGCGTTCAGCTATTTTATGTTGAATCAGATCACACATGCATATGCTTCACATATACAATTAAAATGTTTCAACTTAAGATATCTAAATATAATTGTAAACAAAAACTAAATAGATTTAAGACTTAGTTATTTTCAAATTTTCAAAAATATCACAAATAAAACTATAAAACCACAAAATAAAATACGAAGCAAAAATTATATTTTTGTGTTAGTCATGATAAAGAGCATTGAAGAGACCCTATTAATTTAATTTTGACTAAATGGAGTATACATTTTATTTGCTATTATAGAGTTCTTTATATTTTATGCTTATTTATGAAATAGCCAGAAAAACAAAAATTTTGTTTGTGTTTAATATTAAATATGTAGTACCAATATGATTGAGTATTCAAATATAGAATAATGATACTTTGGAAGCCCTGACCTAATAATGACTATATATGTATGAATGTATAAAAAATGTTCTTTATATTAATATTTTTTTAAAAGCAAATATCATATATAGCAAGTTGCAAAAATGTTACTACTAATAGTCAGTAGTAGAACATGACTATCTATGAAAATGCTACTGAAAAATACACTCAAAAATTAAAATAACAATATATATATATATATATATATATATATATATATATATATATATATATATTTACTTCAGATATCATTAGCATTGCTCTTCATTTTCTTACTATGATATCCGTATACAACAATTACGTCTTCAAATTTAATTATTTATAAAGCAAGAATTCAAGTTTAAGTCATCAAACGTTTGAAAATTTGATTAGAATTTATAGCAATAAAATAATTTAAAAATTAAATAATATAAAATTCATTAATTGTATCTTCTATGAATAAAGTCAATATAAAAAATACTAGTTTTATATTTAATATAATCCATAGTTGGTAGTATTTTACTATTCGCCATCGTGCGATAGCTTTTATTTCGCCCCGTATTTACAACTCGAATCGCCCTCGCGAAAAACTCCTCGTCAGGCGAGCAAGAGGCTAGGCGACACCGGTCCCCTTACGTGCGCCTTTATGAGCGAACAAATAGAATTTTGTGCACGATTTGCACAAAACAAGAAATATTATTATATAGTCAAGAAAAAACAGTAATTTTTAAACCATAAATATAACTAAAGTTATCTTTGGAACCTTCGATTGATTTCAAAATAGCAATGATTAAACTGCGAATTGACTACTAATTAAATAGTAGAAAATAGTTGTAAATATATTATTGAAATATTTTATAAAATTGTATATATATTATATATATACAATACAATATTTTATACATGCTATCGTTCTAATAATTGTATTATAACAATTCAACATTTATAGTTAAATAAAATTGCTGTAAAATTCAAGTTCACTTAAGCGATCATTCCTTTAACTGAATCTTGAATTCATAATTTTTATATATCAAAACTACTACTACAAAATGTTTTTCATAACTAATATTTTTAAAAAGTAATTTATAACTAATATTTTAAAACGTACTATGTTTAGTGTAATAAGGTTACAAAATGTGTTAGGAAAAAATCTTACTTTATGAAAGAGAAATGAAAGAGTTTCTCAAGAGCTTGAGATAATATTTTTCATTGTCATATGAAATTGTTCATAGGCGTATGAAATAATTAATTAATTTTTCTGGTAAAAAAACCATGTTATAAAATGTAATGTACATACGTATATTTATTGAAATATATATGTTTTTGACTTTAAATAATTTTTTTTCTGTAATCAGTACTTTTTCATTGATGATCAAGCTTAAACAAAAATTTTTAATGCAAAATTTAGAAATATTTGCAAATATATACATTTTTTATCACATTTATATCTACGCCTAACTAATTAATAATTAATTTGCAAATACACATATATATATATATATATATATATATATATATTTATAGTCAAACAAAAAAATATTTTTGTAAATTAAATGATTTAAAAGATACAAATACTACTTTAATACAAATGAGTTTTATTGTTCAAATGTGAGAGTATCAAATTCTTATCGAAATATAAAAATTCTCTGTTGTGTTACGTATGATGATTAATACATTTTTAAATTAAATAAAACATAAATAAAAATCTTGCTTATATAAAGCAATTTATAATCTTATAGCATAGGAATTTATACTAATTCAATATTTATTACAACTTGAAACTGAAACTGTAGGAAATACATTAAATTGTGCATTTACGTAAACAGTATTTTAATTAATTGTTATAAAATTATTTATTTGAGATTTTTGTTGCTCTATGCTAAATCTTCTACATCTATAAATCTGCGATAAAACATATACGTTTCGTACAACTTTTTGTCTAATTAAATATGTATTGATTTTATGATTTTTATTGTTCTATCTTAACCAAGTCTCTTGATTGTGTTCAGAAACAAGTCTGCTTATTTTTTCAGATTTATTATATATATATATATATATATATATATAAAATAAAGTTTGATGGTAAACTAACTTTGATCAACATTTAAATAATTGATAAATATAAGAATTATTCGTTAAAACAGTTCCAACTAAGAGACAACCGTTATAGGATAAATAACTATTTTGTTTAAAAAAATAACTGATATCGGCAAAACATTGAATTAAATATTTCCAAAGCCTTATTTAAATGTCGCTGTGCGAATAAAAGCTCTGGACCTCCTCCCCTTAGAAACCCTCCTTAACGCCCCTGAGCTTTTTCCCTCCGAACCGCGGAGTGTTAACCTTAACGAATACTTTCTCTCTGCCACTTTTTATATTTAATTTTTAATTTGAACACTTGTGTAGAAGCCATTTATCAAGTCATGCTCTGGATAGTGCAACATTATTTTTGTTGTGTTCTGCATATGTATTTTATGCAAATTTTTGATATAGTAAGTTATGGGTAAGAGATTTTTTCATAAGATTTATTTAAACATGAGTTGTAGAAGAGATATTGAATTAAATACATATATATATATATATATATATATATATATATATATATATTTAAAAAAATTATGCCGTAATTCGATTGACAGAGGCAATGACAATAATAAATAAATCTGACCGATATTCATAATCATCTGCTCCATTTTTGTGTGTATTTTATAATTACGTATAATTGTTCTACTAGACGCAGATTTATTTTGTGTATCTAATAGATAATTTTTAAACATTAAGAAATTATTAAAAATATTTTTGATAAATATATCCTGCCATTTGTATCTCGCTATTTCATTATGCTCACGCCTACCTACCCGGGTTATTACTACTCCCGAATACTAAAAGCTAAAAGGGCACAATTGTTTAATATAATATGTAATATCCCACAACACATTTATATGTGAATGTCGACGTAAATAATTTAATTATTCGCTGAGCTGTGACGTTATTATCAAATTCTTGGTTCGTAACACTTTACGATGTTTGCCTGGCCTGGCACTTTATTATATGACCGGTCTCCCATTCCGCTAAACTAAGCACAGTTCTCTCTGTATATACTGTAGTATTATATTATGTTAATATAATCTCTAGAACTAATTCTATTTTGTAATGCAGATCGCCTAAGTCACGTACGAATATTGCGAACCCTGGGTATTTTATGTAAATACTCGTTTAGCTGAAGGTTGATGGGATTGCCAAGTTCTAGAAAATATATCAAAAATAATAAAAATAAATATAAATAAAAATGTTTAAAAATTAATTTCAACAATGTTAATTATATCTAAGATATTGGTTTATAATTTCATTAAAATCAAATAAATAAAAATGACTTTATGACAACTAATGTAAACGTATGTAAAAGGTCTCTCCTTTGATGACTCAGATTGTTAAGTTATATTTTCACCATTGTACCTGTGAATTTGTTGCTAAAATTTTTGTATTTGCTGCAAGTTTTTATTACAGTTTTGATTTATCACTAAGTTGTACTTGATCGAAGATTGTATATATTTTTGAAATTAAAAAAGCAAGCTCGAATTTATACTGTCCCCAGCTCGAAGTAGGAGCCTTCCGGTACAAAAGCTCAATCCCTGGAAGATCGCTATCTTTATGGCCAAAATAGTGATATAAAAATACGTCCGAAAAAAATTAATGTTAAAATGAGTTTTTCAATTACCCTAGATTTCTAAAAAGTACGAGTGTTATCTTAGAATTTAAAACATCATTTGGTCAAATGGGAACGCATTTTTATCATAAATTATTATTAAATCAAAATTAAGTTTTTAAGTGCACAAACAATATAATTTTTATGATCCTGATACTGCTAAATATTCGATCATATTACACCATAATAAATAATAAATAAATAATAAATAAAATTCAAACCAAATTATGATGTTTTTATGTATTTAATTTTTGCCATATTAATAAATTTCTTATCAGTCATTTACGTAAACTAGATATGTGGTATTTAATCTTAAGGAAAACTGCAAAAAAATTGCCGATATATATATATATATATATATATATATATATATAATTGTATTAATCAAAAAGAATTGGGATTAAGCAACAACATTTGAACCGTTATCGTGTTTTTTTAGTATTTTATTTTTTACTCGAAATTTTCAACATTAAATTATCAAGTATTTAAATATTTCATAATTCTCATTAAGTTTTACGTCATTTACGTCAACATTTGATGAAACTTGCCTACACACTTTAGTACATTTTTTTAAAGGAGGGCTTCTCAAAATCGACCGATTTTAAAAAAATTAAATTTATAGTTCAATAAAATGTTTTAAATCTTGAAACCTTGGGACTATGGTGTTATTTTCGACCCTAGAAATTTTATTTACGGTTACGGTTTCAAAGTTTAAATAAACAACATTAATAAAAAAGAACCACAATAACGAAATAATAGTCAGAATTTTATCAAAGTTCTAGGTTGCACTTAAAAGCTCATAAATTCCAAACGTGAGATCTTTTTTTCTAATTTTTTTAGGACTGTAAAGTCAATTATAACAATTTCCTCTTGACGTTAAGGTTTGTGACACCATGTATAATTATAATTATAATATTTTTTAAAAAAAAAATTGAGTACTGTTAAGATCAATACCAAACATTTTTTCTTCGCGTTAAGGAATGGGATACCTTTTATAATTCTAGCTCTGCTAAATAAATAATTGCTAGTACGATTGCTATTACATAACAAACCATCTCAAAAACCTTTCGTGATATACATACGTCTTGTCATACTTCATCATTTTAATTAAAACTAATCGTTCTCGAAAGCAAAGAGAAAATTGCTGCATCAAACTTTTGCTCGAATATAATAATATAGGAAAGAGCCATATTATATATTTCCAGTGGTTCTGTTCAAAGTTTAGCCGCAAAGCGTATGTATGATTGACGCGTTCTCAAGCTCCAAAGTAAAAGCGTCTAATAGTCAAGTAGGATTTCAGAGGTCTCATGTAAATTCAAAAGCACGCCCCTGCAAATTCCACCCCACGGGGGGTGCGGTGGGTGTCCGTGCGCGCGCACTTCGACAATTGTGAGCTTTCGGCTTTCGGCTTTCGGGTAGTTTAATAGGGTTTTACGTTTTAGGGAGGATTTACTAAACCGTCGTAAGTTTGATAAATTATATCCCCCTTCTCAAAGCTCGTGTTTTGCGTAAATGTATGCTTGCCGGCGTGTGGGTATGTTATGCCAAAGGACGTCAAACTTGAGAGGATAAAGGACTAATACACTATTATCAATATAAAATCTGAACTATTTTTTTATTAATTATTTGTCATATATAACAAAAATTAATTAGATAAAACAATTTATTATTTTTATTTTCACATATTCAATTCCATTACTATATTTTTCTGAATTTTGTAAGCCATTCCTGTAGTAACATGGAAATAACTTAATCATTATTTATAAGAAACTATTTAATAAGTAAATAGTTAAAATCATATAATTATCAATAGAATATTGTGAATTTTATATCGAATGGAAAAACTACTGAGTTGTTTTTTTCCAACATGCCCTTGTAGTATACTATGTCCCTTTCGGCCGACTATTGTAAATTTATCAAATTTATTGAATGTCCTTTAATGGACAGTGGTAAATGAAAGAGATAATAAAAAAAATTCCTGTAGTAAGGCAAGTATAAGTTTTTTTTATATTATTATATGTATTATTACTTTTAGGTTAGATTTGACTGTTTTTCTCATATAACTTTTCTAAAAGCTTATATGTGTTTCAGTAATCGATATAAGATGTACAATCATTTTTAAGTTAGATTCAACTGTTTTTATTTTTATAAAACCTCTATAAAAGCTTACATGTGGGCGGGGTAAATAAGACGAACTGAACTTTTACTCTGATAATAAAAAAATGTAAATGCAAAAGTAAGTGATGTTAAAAAAAGCATTTTTACAAGAAAAATTAAATCAGTAAAAATTCCAACACTGCTGATAAATATTTTTCACAAAATACCAGATCAAAGTTATATACAGTGCTATGTAAAAAATATACCCATGCAATTTATATTTTACATTGGTTGAAAAAGGTAGCTATCATTTCGTAAAATTTCCTTGAGAGACTTGCCTACACACTTTTTTTAGTACATTTTTTTTAAAGAAGGGACTCTCAAAATCGACCGATTTTGAAATTTTTTCTCGAATCATCCCAAAACCCTTTCTGATATACATACGTCTTGTCATTTTAATTAAAACTAACCGTTCTCGAAAGCAAAGAAAAAATTGCTGCGTCAAAATTGAAATTGAAAATAAGACATTGGACCTGTTTGCCTCCTGGCCGTCCCATTTTATCCCACCTATGGCGTAAAAAGGAAAAGATGACATTAAAAAAAAAACAGTAAAAACACATTTCTACAATAATGAATTGCAGCTTGGAATTTTACTGGCCATAGTCAGATAATTGTTTGTTTGATAGGTATTTATTGTGATAAAATTGGTCTGTTTTTCACTGTTAAATTACTCAAAATCAAATAGGACCTTTGCAGTAAAATGCTGCAATAAAAAATTTCAGTTTTATAAAATAATCCAATTTTTTACCAGCAACATGCTCTGTGATTGACGAATATACACGTCATGATCTGGATTCAAATGACACAAAACTTTAAGCACTGTTTGATGTGGCTCTTCCACGGTAAATTGATTAATCCGCAATATATTCAGACTGTTAGTTAAAATTTTAAGCGTGCGGTTACCTTTCTATTTTATCCATGACTTTTTAATTTAATAGTCTATTCGAATTGCAGAAAAAACTCAAATTAAATGAAACAACAACGAAGCGTAATGCAACCTTTTCTGGTGTTGAACATAATTAAGACTAGTGTTCCTCCTCACAGCTGCACTAGCGGGCTAATTAAAATAATTACTAGATTTAGCAAACTGTGGTGCAATTCGAATCGCTTTTTAAACTATTCATATAGGTGCTTTGCACATAATATTGCACTGCAATTAGTGCAACTTGAGCCAAATTAATAACTGTAACATCTCTGAACTTCTCAAATAAATGGAAACTATGCGCATACGGGCATTCGAACCGCGACCAAACTCTCTCGTAATATATAATTAGTTGCAATATGAGATATAAATAGCATAATAGATTTATTGTTATTTTCAAACTATAGTGGGATAGAAAATTATGTTGTATTTATTTTTAGAAGTAAGAAAAGTACACGTAAAAATAATTACAGATTTATTTTAACACTATACTAATTTAATATGCTACCCTTAATATCACTTTTTTATTATTAGGGGCTGGGCGCAGAAGCATATGCGTGAAAAACTGATAGTTTCCTTAAATATAATATAATGACATGGATAGTACTGCCCTAGGGCAGGTCCGTTAGCTGGGTTAAACTTCAACTCGATTCAGGAAAAAAATAGCGTGTTACATTACATATATTACATATTTTGAACTTCCCATACATAGGGTAAATTATTGTAATCATGCAGAAATTGAAATTTTTTGCATATGTTCACGTTTTGAAGGTTTCTAAACATTTCGGCATACCTTAGAAAAAATGTATGTATTGCATCTATAGTCAACGGTATCATCCTCATGATGTATCTACTTTAAAAAAACACTTCCCTGCATTACCATACGTTATTTCTCTTTCTCGGTGTAAAAGTTCACGAGCTTCGCACTCACAAACCTAGCAGATAAATTCAATTTAGTATAGTTTTCTATTATGCGGTAGGGTACTTCATTATCAAAAGCATCCTACAGTTTGGCGTTAGAATGGACGTTGCCAGCCGTTCCCGTTGCCGTGGCTTGCAAATTGCATTTCGTCCGAATGCATTCTAATTCTAATTGTCATATAGAAATTCAAGTTCTAAATTCAATTACAAGTTAGTTTTCTATTTAAAGTTTCTGCTGCGGTGTCGGCAGTGACGTCGAAACGAACGCCAGAACTCACTATCATGGAAACTGTCTGATGGATAAATATATGTGAAACAAGAGCTGATGGTAATAAAAAGAAATATATTCTGTGAATAATCTTGTATGCATAGTATATAATGGGATGATTATTATTTTATAATTTATTATGCAAATCCGTACAAGATAGAGAAATTCGGAGCAATTGTACACCATAAGAATTTGGTACTATATTAAGAAAGCCAAACTAGGAACTTAGTAATTTTGATCCAGCCATAGCTACTCTCTCGGATAACATGTAGTCATTCATCGAGGATTATAGTATCATTCTAAGTGCAAGTCTCTAAACTTAATGTAATATTTTTACTTTTTAATATTTTCCTTTACCAATGTTTACCAGCTCGGTTTTGAATTATCCACCATAGTTTGGATCGAGTGCGTTTTGTTGCATTAGAGTTTCGGTGTATTATATAGTTCTTGTTATTTTAGAAAACGTGCATCGCCTGGGGGTTCCGACTGTAATGCAATTTGAATAATATTCGAATTCTCTATGTCCGAACCGCGGATACAATATCGGATACGTAACGTTCCAAATCATGCATTGTGCGCGTTCGTACACCTACATAGTTGCTTGATGAATAGGAGAATTTTGGAATGGACTTACAGTATTATTATAAAGCTTTTACAAAATTTATCAATTTATCTCTTAAAAATATTTTTTTAAATTTATATTAAATGCTACCAAGAAGATCTGCGTAGCGCATCAATAACGTGTAGCAATTTTTATATTCAACAAAAGTTTGGTTGCTGAAATCAAGCATAAAAATGAAAAAAAGCCAATGAAGTTTACGCCAGGTTTGTTTTTGCAAACTGATTTGTGTGAACAAGGTCATTAGTTTGAAACTTTTTTGGATGACCTAATATCATGCAGTAGTGATATAAATTTTCACTTGAAAATATAGATTAACTAGCGGAGTATGGCATAGTGTCTAAAGGCAAATTGCTGGAACTTTCCGTATCAAATAAAAATTTTGAAAATCTGAATTATTTTTGATATTCAAAAAATATGTTTGAAAATAAAATAGAAATTTAAAAAAAATTTTTTCGTCAGCACAAGCATAAAGTTTTTTGAATCTCTCAAAAACTGCCATTTTTCTGCCACATTGACAAACTTTTTCTTTTTATTTACATGTCCAATATACCATTATTGGACATCATATTATATTTAATTGGATTATTATATAATTTATACCATTTTTCTATGATACATGTAAATGTACTGAGTTGAGGCAAATACTTGAGTTTCAGCAAATATGAATTTTTGTATTAATATTAAATAAAATGTCTTACAAAATTGTGTTATTTTTGGGTTTTAATTTTTTTACTCAATTTTTCTAGTGTAAAAATAACAATTATTGTAACGTAACCTTTTGCAATCCTGATTAAATGTGGGAAATGTGGGAACGTTTAGTGAAACTGACCAATACTCTTTAGTACAATAATTTCAGTTGTAGAAAACTTAGAGTTATCGCGTCATTATTTTCTACTGCTATCTTAAAATGGCCGTTTAAGGTTATAATTACAAAAATTAAATTAATAAAAATAATAAAAATTCTCAATAACCAAAAATGGTACAGTTTGACCAAAGCTCTAGGTTGTACATAAAAGCTCATTACTTGCAAACTGCATGGGATATTTTTTGTATTATTTTTAAGAATATACTAATAGTATAAAGTATAATAAATACTTTTAAATTGAATAATTGCATAAAATCAAGTGTTATATTTTTTTTCAATAATGAAGAATATCGTTCAGTTCGCTACTATCTTATAGTTTATATTGTAAGATATTTGTTGTTAACAGTTTCTGCTTATTGTTCATAAAAAACAGATTACAGAATAAAATTAAATAAAAAATAATAATGAAGAATAATAAATAAATAATGGTCAGTACTGCCCTAGGGCAGATCTGTGTGCTGAGTTAAACTCGAACTCGTTTCAGGGACGAAGTAGTGTGAGAATTTTTCCATTTCCATTTCAATGAAGGATATTATTAATAAATTGTTATAGATTTTGTTTAAGCAATTACTTGCAACTAGCAGAAGAGCAAAATATCTTTTGTACTTAACACACTTTCGTCGGATGGCATATCTATAATATGAATAACGTTGAATATTGTCAATGCAAGTCAACTCTCAAAAGACCCTAATGTCCCCTTTCAAAGTAATAAACAAATTTTCAACCTTCAGCGCTGTGCTGATGACAAAAACCTTTGGCTCGACATAAGTGCAATTCCTAATTCCGAACAACAAACACATTGGCTGCGGTCTGTGCGCCATTTACCGCACAGCCTTGTTCGACGATAGTTTCAAACTACGGAGGATCGCAAAACAACCCACTACGTTCTAGAGTTTCCTACAGAAACAGACCGATGGCAACAAAATATAGAACGGGCACTGCTGGGAATCAATATAAATAGATAAATAGATAAATAAATAAAATGTAGAAGACGAGTCAGAGGAGTACATCAACACTCATGTCAGAAGTATAAACATTTATGTTGTTGAAATATCAAGAAAGGTCAGTACAAATAATTTTGTCGAAGCATCATCATCATCATCATCAAATAATTGAATTTAACCATCATCTAATCGTTCAATTTTTGCATTATCATCACATTATGGATCACAAAATGAATCCAAAACGTCTTACGTTCTTTTAAAAATTAATGAAATATATTATAAGGCATAAAATAAACTTATATTCGAGACAAAAATTAACAAATTTTAAAACATTCCAAATATTTAATATTTTGATATAGAATATTAATAATAATATTTGATATAGAACACTTTCGTCAGCAGAATCATCAAAATAGTTCTACATCAATTTATCAACTGTATTACTATATCTCATAGTAACTGTATTGCAAATATCTCAATAATTAGCTTCCAATTTATATATTTATTAATTTATAACTTATATAAAATACTTATTGAAATCAGTTTTGATTATTAATTTGTGATGAATTATTAAAAAATTATTTTTTTATAAAAATAACTAATTAAATTTTCTTTTAAGTTCAGTTTCCTTCAAATCTTAATGTAAAATTCTGGCTTAGATAATTAATATCTGTTAGATAAAACTCAAAAAAATTATTGATAGAATTGGATTTAGTAAAATTATTGAGTTAAAAAATTATCTATTAATTATTATATTATTCTTTATTACATTTCTTAACCAGATATTAGGATAAATTAGGAAATATTGTTAAATTTTTTACTAGATATGTAGATTCATGATTAATTTGTCACAGATTATTTTGATATAAAAAAAATTAATATTTTTTAAGTAAAAAATATAAAAATAGCGAAATGAAAAAAATATAAGCTCTTCAACTAGGTATTATCGTGAACGTTATTAGTTTGTATATGGATAGGAATATAAATTTATACATTTTGAAATATATTTGTGGTAGCATTCATTATGGAAATTACAGCTAAATTAATAGTTTATTTTACATTTAGTATTGTTGCAATTTACATTCAAAAATGTTATGCATAATTATTAAATTGTTTCTTAACATACATTAAATTATAAATAATAATTGAATGATTTTAGTTTTAAAGCAAAGTAGATTCTCTCTCTTTATTTGTATATATATATATATATATATATATATACATATACATATATATACATATACATATTATATATATATACACATATATATATATATATATGTATATGTATATGTATATATTTATATATATATACATATATATACATTTACATATACATATACATATATAAAACCCTCCCACATACATAATTTTCAATTGTTTTTTTTATTATTCTAAGTACAACTTTGAAGTCCATATAAATATAATCGAGTCTGATCGCTTAGTTTTATATGCAATACTCGGCCAGGATTCGATCCGAGTATCTTGACCAAGCTCGTCGCAAGTCTTCTATACTTTATATAGTGTATACGAATAATAAAAGAATTAAATAAATCAAATCTGTTTTAGATTAACATGTTCTAAAATAATTCTGATCTACGTCTGTTTACTCTAATTTGTATATAATAATTCACTTCCCCAAATCCCACCCTGTTTGGCAACATATTGCAGTTTATTTACTGACGAAGCCCCATCAGTACGAAAAGGAGAGCCTAGAGAGGGAATAAGACCGCACTCTTCATCTGCTCCGTGAAAACTCTTCGGCGAATCCTAAAACCGGGTTCGGTCATCGCAGCAGGAGCACGAATATATTTCGGGGGTTGTTCTATATCTCGGGGGTGGTAAGGACAACACAGACCATCAGCTAAAGGGTGAAGTTTAATAGAAACTCTACCGGACGAATACCGAAAGCTGAGCGAACAGCGGCCGCATTGTGTTCTCTCATGTCCGTATTCTCTACATGCTGTTATCAAATTAGATCCCGGGAATTTATTAAACTAATATTCGTTCGTGGTATTATTGTACGTCTATAAAGAGATACGAAGGTACTAACCCGGAACGATCAGAAGGATATGCGGTCTAGCTATATGCCACGGAGTGAATTTTAATCATGCGAATATGGTAAACATGAATTTATTTGGAAAATGGCTAATGACAAGAATTGTGAACTATTCTGTAAACTCCTTTTTTATTATTCATCACGGTCCTTAATTGAACATAATTTGCAATATCTATAAAATTTAAAAAATAATCTATCAGCTCAACTATGTCTATCTGGTGCAGCTTCTGGACTATTGTATAATAAGGGTATAACTACATACATGAAATTAAAAAAAAAGTTTAACAATATATTAATTAAAATATTCGATTAATGATTATCCTCGTATATTTTTCTCTATAAATCTCAATCAAGTAATTCCTCATTTAATTCCAGCAAAATAAATTACGCAGAAAGGATACGAGAATATTATAAGATTTATTCAAACACATAAGCATATTTCCGCCTGAATTCAACCTTTGGCCCCAAGCAACGGTACGACCTCGGTTTTGCAAAATACATAAATTCATCTAAACTGAAGAGGGTATCAAATCCCTTGACCCTCTTCATTGTAAATCAACGTTTGCTTCACTGTTCCGAGCAATAGGAAAAGAGCTAATGGTCTTGGAAATAGAAGTAACTTAAACAAATAGAATAGTAATATATTCTATCATCTTTGATGATAGCAATTTTTATGTCAGCTCATTTGCAAGAAGCTGATACTAAATATATTTTATTTGCCAAGGCAAAAACTTGAATTTCTTCTATAATATGTTTGATTAATTGGTGGTTAATCATCCAATTTGCTGAACAAGTTAAGTTATTTTAGAAAATAATAAATATAATATATAACAACATGTTGGATGATAAGAATTTTTTAGTCAGCTCAATAGCATGTGATTTTTTTATGCCATATCAAAAACTTAAATTTTTTCTACAATACTTCTGATCAATTGGTAGATGATCATCCAATTTGGTGAATAAGATAAATAATCTTAGAAAATCATAAAAATAATATATAATAGCATTTTTATGATAGGAATTTTTAGTCAGTAATGATTTGCAACATTTTTTTCTATGCCAGATCAAAAACTTGGATTCCTTTTATAATATGTGTGATCAATACTTGATACATACTTGTTAATATCAATTTTAGTTTTAAAAATAATTAAGCTAAACTCGGGTATTGTCTGTTCCGAGAAATTTTAATTATTCAATTTTAAACATTCTAATTGTTTTTTGTTTAATAAAATATGATTTTAAAAAACTGAGAACGTCTATCGAATTGCTACTTAGATGTGTCCTTTGTTTACTCACAAAATTTCCTGAAATAGAAAATACTCTCATACTAGCGACCAAGTTATGCTTAATTATTTTTTGTTTTTTAATTTGCGGCTTCTAGGGTTTAAAACTCTTTCTTTTTAAGTTTGAGCAGTGGAAGTTACTTTTTCAAGAAGAAGTCACACATTAATATATACACTGATATAAAAATCTAAATTAATATATACAAAACATTTCTGGGAACCATTGCAGACTGATGAGATATCAAATGCTATTGAACCGATATGATTTCAAAAATCAAAACGCTTTTATCTATCTTTTATATTTGGCTATATTTGTCATTTTCCATTTATACAGCGAAAATCGACTTTTTTCACTAAAAACCGGTTTTTGAATCCCATAATTTTGCCAAAAAAAAAAACGGTTTTTAAAACCGGTTTTTGAAAACCGACAAACCCTAGTGGGCAATTATCCAATTTGGTACACAAGCCAAAGTTTGACCATGACAAGCTTTTGAGATTGTTTCCATTCACCTATCCTAAGTATTAAATACTACAAATTTATACACTGAAAATTTGTTATAGGGTTGGAGGAGACACAAAGACCGAATTTGACTTTTAGCAATTGAGAAAATCAAATCAATTGCATCACAACAAATAACACATATCAAACCAACAGCTATGTAAGTATGTTCAGTGAAATTCCCAGCTATTCGTTCTTGTAGAAACGGATTTTTTGCTCTTCTTCAATATTTTTTTACTTAGTTTTTGTTTACCTCATAGGGCACACTTTCGATTTGTTCACTTCGAAGAACAAGTTTCATATTTCAAATATTTACTTGCCTTTCATTTACCACACCATTATGATTTTTAGACAATCAATGATAAAACAAAGGATATTTTACTATAATTTGAGAAACAATTTATACTATTCAACACTTGTTATATAGTAAAACATTGTGAAGAGATTTTAATTTTGCAATATCTTATGTATTAATTTTTCGAAATCTAAGAAGTGCCAACTCGCAAGGTCACATCAATGAAAATGTCTATCATGATATACAATTTAAATATCTTTCTCCATCAGTTCTTCCTGGTCTTCGACCGGCTCTCCAGCTACCGCGGTGTGGTCCGCACCTTCCTGCCTTTTGTACCGTTTCTAATTCCTTGCAAGAGTGTTCGTATTTAGAACAGCCCCCGTCTCTTTTCTCTTCCATCGTTGCCGAGTCCAGGGCGAGCTCGTTTATATTCCTGGGTATCTAATATATCGCAATGAATTTACGACGTCGACCGCCAGCGGAGCTACGAACGTTGCACAGACCATCCCCTGAGGTTCGATGGCGGCCATATTGCTCGGCTATTGAGAAATTGCCGAGAATGAGGGTGGGTTTTACATCCGAGGGTTGAAAGGCGCACGACCCACCCTTCGAGGCACCCCGCTCTTTTGGGAACGCTAGATTTCTGTTACCACGTTTAGCTATTATTAGCGAAACTAGGAAATTTTGTGCGCTGGCCACGGAAAACCGATAGAAGTTGGAACCAATGGGGCGCAGGAGGTTTTCATGTAGAACAAAGTTTAGCCAGTTGATAATAGGAACATGGAATCTATTAATTAGAACAAGGTTTAGCAAAAATTTCACTCACTATTTCTTCAAGTTCAAGAAATCAATTCCCTAATTATTAACGATGTCCTCTTTAATTTTTCTGCCGTTTCTAAATTGCTAGGAATTCAAATTCAAAAAAATTTAAATTGGGATGATCATATTTATTCGTCATTAATACCTAAACTTTCCAGAACTTGTTTCATGTTAAGAGTGCTTAAATCTAAAATTAGTTTAAATTGTCTTCTTTCTATCTATTACTCCAACTTTTACTCGCATTTGGTCTACGGCATTCAATTTTGGGGTTTTTCAGCATCCTTAAAACATGTTTTCGAACTTCAGAAAAGAGCGCTAAGAATCATGTTCTCTCTTAACTCGATGACAAGTTGTAGAAATATTTTTCAGAAGTATAACATTCTTACCGTTCCTACTTATTACACTTCTTTTTATAAAAAATAATCCCCAGTACTTTAATTTATCTTCCATGTCTGATTCCCACTATGTCACAAGAAATAGAACTATCAAAGGATCGACTTTTAAGCTAAATAGTACTTTTAATTCAATTGATGGTTTTGGTATTCAACTGTTCAATTTATTACCTTTACAAATACGTCAACTAAGCAATCATAAATTCCACAACGTTTTGATTAATTTTCTAAAAGCCAACAGTTTTTATGACACTTCTGAATATATTAATTTTGACTTCAAGAAATACAGTGGTACCATCCCCGTCATATTATAAATATCTATTGTTACTAATTGTTTGTTATATCTTACAAATACAGTATTTTTTGGCTATAACTGAGTATTACTTAGCTTGTTCTTTGTCGCAGATACTGCTCTTTTTTTTTTCAGAAAAGCTTCTAAACTTTTTAATAATTTCTGCAAATTAATGGATAAACAAGACCTCAACTTTTGAAGATGCTCTAAACGAACACGTGAAATCAAGTTTTATAAAATCAAGACACAAAATTAAATTAGTTTAGCAATTTTTCATTTGTATTTTATATTTTTTGATTTGTTGTTTAATTGTAAAATTGTGAATTGTATATCTAATACATCTATATATAGTAAAAAAAAAAAGTTCATTGCCAAATTGTTTATTTTCAGTGTCATTTGATAACAATTCCAAATCAACCAGCTTGACTTTATTTTTGATGCATTTTTTGTTTCCAATGAATATTTATAAAAAACAATTATGATTTGAATAAGCTTTTGACCACAGAGGAACCAGAGAAGTGAGTGCAATTCTGGATAAATGTTTATTAAAACAAATGTTCTATCACTTCTCATTATGTTTGTTTGTTTTGTTTTTTTATGTGTAAATTGAGCACGATAGCAAATTGAGCCCATTCAATTGCTTTTATTGTTTGTGTTGCAATTAAAAATTGATGTTTATAATTATATATGTATATATATAATATTATATACTATATGTTATATACTTATGTTATAGACTATATGTTATGAAAATGGAAGGCGGTGATTAGAGCGGAGCGCCCTGATCATAAGAAATTAATGAGAAGGGTTATCTGCAGGTTAGGGAGAAAGGTTTCGCAAAGGGTCCGTCTATGACAAGGTATAGGATACATGACATAACAATTTATCTAAAAGATCGCGGCCTTTCATCGGTTATTCACGGCACGGCGGACAAAGGAAGCTCAGAAATATTACAGACAAAGCATTTTGCCCCATTCTTTCAACTTGGGAGCACAAAGGAATAATTATTACGCGTATTTGAGATCAGATATAGCACTGGGGGCTTTGCAATATAAAGCAATTTAATCTTGATTCTGAGATTATAATTAGATTTATTTTTGGTAAATTGAGAAAACTGAGTTTGGTGTTGATTTAATTAAGGAACAACAACAGTGGGTTAAAATTGACACAGACGGTTTCTGTTATTACCAGAATGAAAATAAGCATATACACATATGAAAATTATTATTCATTAATTTTTTTCAACTCATTTGTAAGTATTTTGCAAGTAATTTCACGCAATTCTAATATTTTTTGTATCTTACTATTGTAAATAAATTCTCTGTCTAAATAAATAAATTTAAATCTATTTTATATTCTTACGAATGAAGCCTCTCTATATTGTTTGATAAATTATTTTCATACAATTACACTTCTTTTCGTGAAAGAAAATAACACTGAAGTAAATTAATTACCGCGAAAGTCCATGTGCAACAGGTGTTGAACAGCTCATATAAAAATATAACTCTCGCACGTAAACCAATTTACATTGCAGAATTAACAGATTTTTTCTTATGTTTGTAAAAGATTGTGCAAATATTTCAAAGTAACTGATAATGTTTTCTAAATGTAAACTAAGAATTTAGTATGTTTAATTGTTTATCTAATCTTGCAAAATAATAATTTATTATATTATTCTGAAGTTCTGTGAACAATTTACGAATAATAACTGATTATGATATTTTTCAACAAATGTGTTTTTGTTGATTGAAATCTGCAAAATTTAGCAGTTTTTTTAAACACCAATATTTTAGTAGATTCTAAATTACTGAATAAGTTAATAATAGTTTCACAGCATTCTTGGAACATAGGAAAATTTTAAATCATTCAGTATCGGTATTGCCCTTAACGCTCTTACTGTAGTTTGCAAAATTTAATAAATATTGTTGTATGCGAAACCGATATATTGGTTACTACTAATAATGGAAATAGTGATAATAACGTCACGTGATGAGCTTTTGAAAACATGTCTGAATGATGTAAAATTATATACTTTAATAGATCTGTTTTTATAGAGCTTGAGCAAAAAATATCATTCACAATATAATGTTTGTGAAAACCATTTTTTGCAAATAATTGATAATGATATCGAGACCCTAATACATATGTGTATATATATATTTATATATATATATATATATATATATATATATATATATACAAATATATGTCTGTTTACTACAATGCTGTAGTATTCCATTCATTTTAAATATATCTACCGAATACAATTAGTGAACGCAATATCGCATGATCATCATTAGTTCATATTTTGCGAGCATTTTCAGAATAGCAATTCATGTTCAAGACAAATTTCAAAAGCACAGCAATGCAAGTAATTAATTCGCAACGACTGCGCTGTATTCTGCGTTTATTTGCGACTATTCAGCAGAACCATTAATACGAAATATCTCAAATAATACAAACTAATTCAGCGTAGTTTGAATCTCTAATTAAGGAAATGTCATTCCAGTGCGAGCCGCTGTACGAACTCGCAGTCATACCCCGTTTCTGCGGATTCTATATATGCAACCCCTTAATGGTAAAACTGGACGATGCCAGAATAGAATGTTGCTTTACTCTATGAAGTTGAATATTGTTACTGGGAAGAGGATGTAGTAATGTTGTAACATTATCGAGGAAATAATTTTACTATAAATTAATAATAACAATCTTAAATAAAAACTACATTACACACGACACCAACTCTTGATATCATTGACTGCAAAGTTTTTTTTTAAGATGTTCGTACTTGTCTCGAAATCATTATGAAATATAATTTATCAATTATTTGCAAAAAATAACATGTTTTCACAAACATTATATTGTGAATGATATTATTTGCTCAAACTTTATAAAAACAGTTCTATTAAAGTATATAATCTTACTTAATCTTAGAGCATCTTTTAAATAATTTCTTTTTAATGAGTTGAAGATTTGTGCACATTATACCTATGTTTTAAAAGAAATCAATCTAATATTGCAATTTAATATTTATTTTTGTTTCTTTTCCGTCATCTAGTTCCCTAAATTCTCTTTCGCGAAGATCCTTAGCAACGGCAAACACACTAACCCTTCCAGGGGTATGCCCATATCGAGAGGGTGGCCGGTGGTTGGTACACAAACAGAAACGAACAGGTTCCCACACCCTGAGTTTCGCCTCATTTTCTCATTTTCCCCATGCCGTGCCGCTTCTCTTGCATCTATATCTCGGAGCAAAAGGTCTGCGCGCGTGGTCGTCCTTTCTATATTAAGTTCTACACCTACAAACCCGGGCGTTCGGAACACAAGTGGATACCTCGTAGAGGAGGAGCTCGTAGTAAAAGATTAGTATAACAAATATTAGTTTTGATTGTTTTCAGCGATTGTATACTGTTTTAGATACAAAAAAAGTCGAACTAAAGTATGTCTGTGGATAAGTAAACAAGAATGTAAAATCTTTCTTTGTTATGGATTTCTTGTTGAACATATATTCTTCCGGCAAAAAAGTCCACCATTTTATTTTTATTAACTTTCCGTAGGGTAAGTTATTGAAATCGTCCAAAAGTCGAAATTGAAAATTTGAGCATTTCTTCACGTTTTGAAGCTTTCTGAATATGTTGGCATACCTTAGAGAACATTGGATGGATGGGTGTGTGTAGGTGTATGTATGTGGATATAATTTTTTGTCCTCGTTTTCGGGCGCTCGAATCTACATATTTGAATAGTTCAAAGAACATTCCATTCCTATTTATATGGAGATGTGCTGATTAGTTTTTGGCAAAAGTCGATCCAGTCGTTTTGGAGTTACAAGGCAAAGAGTGCAGAAAATATAAATCGAGTTTTTGAGAGAGCGAAGCATCCGATTCAAATGATCCAAAAAGTATTTAATTCATAATGATAGGGAGAAGTGGTGATTAGATTTTGGGAAAGACTGGTTCGGCCGTTTCAGAGATACGTAGCAAGATGTGTAAAAAATTGCGTTTTCTTAGAGAAATAAGCATTCGATGTCGATGATTCAAAAACTTTCTGCTTCTGTTGACAAAAAAAAAATGGAAAAAGAAGAAAAAAATTAGCATTTCAATTTTTTTTTGAATATCTAAAGTAATTCAGATTTTCAAAATTTTAATTTGGCTCACGGCACGATGTCATGCACCACCAGTTTTAGAATTGTGACTTTTAGAATAAAAGCATATTACACAATAATGAGTTATTTGGGACTTTACTGAACTTAGTTCGATAGTTATTATTTGTTGTTGACTCGGTTTTCATAGTATGATATTAATACAAATATTTATGTATACATTTATATATCTTAATTTTTTTTGCAAAATATCATTGGGACATATGGGCGTGCGCAAGCAATTCAAATATAAAAAAATACAAGTAGCACAATTGAAAATTTTAAGATGCATTTTGAACGCACCCTGGTATGTTACAAATGACACCCTACACAAAGACCTAAAAATAAAAACTATTAATGAAATGATAAAAGAAAGGTGCAAAAAATATCACGAAAACTACCAGATCTTCCAAATATATATTTAAAAAGTTAAGCGAGGAATATCCCACACGAAGATTGAAAAAAAAATGGCCATACGATCTTAAATAAGATGTCAGACATAAAAAAATAAAGATATCTCATAGGAGATAAATTTTTAAATTAACACCAATAGCATATTGTCTTAAAAATGTATTTTATTTTGATTGACAATAAAACTATGCAAATAAAAACAAGTTATTAATCATCCATTGTTTTTTGTCCTTCTAGAAATGCTATTTGCATTCAAAGGGTAAACAAAGTTATAGAAAGTATTTGATCTCAAAATGCATTATGTCACCCTACTTAAGAAAAGTATTTAAAACCTTGCAATGACGCAGTAAAGAGCAGTGTCAGTTCAGAGTTCAAATAAATCTTAAGCATTTTTGCAAAATATCTTTTGTTCAATTCAAATTTCAATTGTTCTTTGAGAAACAAGAAAAAGAATGAAAATTGAATGGAAGATTAGGATATAGGAAGTGAAAGTATATATATGATGAATGTATAAGAAATATATATGTAAGAATTGTATAGAATATGATGAAGAATAAAATGAATAATGTATGTGGCTAAAAATGCTGTAAAGCTGAGGCCAATAAAATTAAAAAAAAAAATTGTTCTTCGTTCTTCTAGAATTTCTATTTACACTCTGTTTGAATAAAAGTAAAAAAAGTAATAAAATGTGTTTTATTTTAAGAAGTATCTAATCCTATGCAATGGCGCAGTAGAGATCAATGTCAGTTAAGAGCTTAGTTTAGTAATAGTAAGGCAGTTAAGTTTAAGTTCAATCATGTAGCTATTTTTTTCCCCAGCTCTCTCATCCCCGAGTACACAAACGAGTTATTCGCGACGAAGCCCGTGTTGTAAGGACCCTGCTACCATCTCTGTAGCTTTCGAGAGGGTCGAAGGGGTCGCGCAACGAACGGACAGGCGATGTTGGTCCGAGGGGTTTCGGGAAAGGGTTTTCGTAAGTACCATGGAATGGAATACGAAGGCAAGATCAATACTGAGAATGTGGTCCCCACCATAGTAACACATTAGAATCTCACTGGAATCGCTCACGAATCCGATAGGAATAAGTCTAATAAGAATTATAAAGGATATATGAGAAAATCTTGCAACAGAGAAAATATCACATTGACAAAAAAAATAATTTATCATAGTATGAATTAGTTTGTAAAACTGTATATTGTAAAGTGTATATATTGCAATTAATTTTACATAATTTATTAATTAGATATTTTTATCCAAAGTAAGTACATAATGAATATCTTGAACCTACAAACATTGCAAGACTTATATATTCATTTGTATATTTACTGTAAACATTATTTAATAATTTAAGACATTTGCAGTCTTTTCTAGATTTTATCAGTTGACATCATTGGCGTAATACTTTGTTTTCACAATAAATTTCTTGCAGCAAAAAGCTTTAGCACACGTAGTAAATTAATATCCTATAAAATATAATCATTAGGATTGTTTTTAACTTCTCTATATTATTTCGAAACGCTGAGTTTTCTATTTATAAATTTCTATTATATTTTGTATCCGAATGTACAAGTTGAGCTTCCAAGATGTCCGCCATCTAATAGAATACACCCTCATAATGTTAGAAGCGCTACTTTCATGAAAAGCTCTCTCCATTTCGGCCGAGCTTCTCGTTCTAACGCCAGAATTTGCTACCCTTATATGCCACCCTTGCGAATTATACATACAATTCGGCCGAGCAAAGATACAGGCAAATCAAGGCTTGGGGACGATTGAATCTTGCGTTAATAATAAATAGAATTGAAAATTATATTATTCTCCGAGGAATATATTTAATTGTGTAACATACGAGGAAATTTATCTATTTTTTTTCTCACAAAATAAGTAGGTAATTTACTCATGTGAACCATACATTTTATATACGGAATATTACAAATTAAAGAAAATATGCTCAACTAAATTTCTTATCTTTGTTATGTTATTTAAAATAACAGTCAAAAATGATACTATATATATATATATATATATATATATATATATATATATATATATATATTATATATATATTTCATTTGTATCCATTTATTAACTTTTCCATCGCATGAAATACACAAATAACATTCTAAATTCAATATAACAAGCAGATAGAGAAACTGAAATATTTATCCATAAATACAGAATTTGAGGTATTTGTAAACGATATGAATTGAATTTAATATAACATTTCTTCGTATTTCAATTTATTCATATGCTATGTATGCGGTCCCATGTAATAACAAAATATTATTACAGTGGTATAATGTTGGTAAAATCAATGCTGATATGGGATTAGAGTGCTAGCTAGTAAAGTTAAATTATATTTTATAATAAAAAGTCAAATAACGCATCAATAAAGATAGATAATATTATATTTATATTTAACATATTTTGTATAATATTTTCTCATAAATATTTAATTCTGCTTAAATCAATTTTTTTACTATATTATTTATATAAAATGAGACACATTCTAAATAGGTTATTATAAGAGGAAACCATAATTATGTAATTCCTTGAATAGACAAAACTCTTCTCTAAAAAGCATTATATAAAAAATTAAAAAAATGAAATATTCATCAAAATATCAAGTTTTTCCAAATATATCGATCTAACAGCAGAAAAAACTGAATTTGAGAAGTACTGTATATAATATTTGTAATAACTAATTTTATCTATTACTGCATTATTACAGAAGTCGTATTTTGTATTCAAATCTTTTTTAAAAAAAGTAATTTTAAAAAGCTCTTTATCAAAATAATTAGAACAATGTTTATTATAACAAAAGCTTTTCTAGTGTATTTCGTTAGATTCTGTCTAATCATTTTTCATTTGTGTGGTAACAAAATATGAGTATATGGGAAAGTCGCAATTCTTACAAATTTATTGATAGTATATGGGTGGGGTGATGTTCTTTAATTTTAAGAGATTTTTTAGCATCCATATATTCAAATTTATGATAATTGCTATCCATAAGCAACATATTAAACAAATATTATGTTTTTATTCAAACTTATATAATTAATTTCTGAAATACTTGGGATAGCCTATGTATCACCATAAGTTTTTTTTTTCAGTAGTACTCCAGAGCAGATAAATTTTGCGGAGCTTTGTATCAGTGCGCACTCTAATAGATTTAAAAGTAGATGCGTATTTATATATGTATGTGTATATATATATATATAATATATATATATATATATATTACCATTTCAGCTAATATAAATGCGATCGAGTTCTGCGGTCTTGTTTCCATTGCAAAGTGCAAACCATTTGTAATATATATATATCTCGTGCTCAGACCAAACCGAACCGGACTCAAATGAGGAGTGCCAAGCTCAATGTAGTTTTAACATTATAAACTTGTTAGTTTTCCATTATCTCGCTTGGAACTAATTCAGGCTGTTATAATATATATGGAATTATCTGTCGGATCATTGTTTTTCACTTTATCAATGCTACTATTAATATCCCGTTTGTCGAAACCAGCCGGCCATTGGTGCGGTTTTTGCTAAGTATTTAGCTTTAATTAGACTTATAATAATAAACAAGAATATCAATTGAGACAAGTCTGAGTTATTAAATTATTCATTAAAGCTTATAAATCAATTCATGACAAGATTAAAATTTTGGTAAATACTACACAGGGTGTCCTAGAACCGGTCCTTCATGCGCACCGGTTGTATTTCACATTTTTCAATTTTGCAAAGAAAACTGTACTAAAAACAACTCTAAATTAAATTATTATTCATCAACAAGCTCAAAAACCTAGTACACTATTTCGAAATAATATTCGTGCATATTATTTCGAGTAAAATTATAGAAGCTCGTTCAACAATATTTAATATAACTCCCGCTCGCAAAATTATATGTAATTCTCTTTCGGCCGGAATTCCAACTTTGGCATTTAATTTGAACAAATTTCGCATAAAGCTGCACAGTATCGTATAGGGACATGAAAACATGTATTTCAGTTAGCGAATAGCGGCGAATAGATATCCTAGATTCTAATTTAGACCCTCACGGCGTATTTGAAGTAAGGGCAAATAATAATAAAGCTCTATGCGAGATGGGGGAGCAGAGTATACGATATTTGGCGCATATGATATTTGAAATATTGCATGAGGATATGCTGATAATAGATAGAATTTGAATCAAGTATTCAAATCATATATTCATTGAAAAGATGTTTGAGCTGGAACATGTTTCACTCATTGTTATAGTCTACTTGTGAATTATTTTGTCCTTGTTCATATCTAAACTACAAAATAAATTACATAAAAGAAACTTTTTTTGAATAGATATGTAAACTAAATATGTGAAATACAAATTTGCGATATTATTTTGACATTTAAAATTAATTAGGGTAGAGGCACATAGGTCTAATTTGAATTTCAGTATTTATACCCTTTATATCAAATGAACTAAGTCACAACAGATAACACGTACCAAAGAAATAAATATCGAGCTATGCTCAGTAAAATTTACAGTTAATTCCTAATTGAAAAATATGTTTCTTGACTATTTTTTCTAAAATTTGTCATCTGTCTCGTTT
>NW_020537758.1:15272931-15294990 GCF_003426905.1 Ctenocephalides felis | reverse complement strand
AATATCATACTATGAAAACCGAGCCAACAACAAATAATAACTATCGAACTAAGTTCAGTAAAGTCCCAACTACTCATTATTGTGTAAATGCTTTTTTATGCTTTTATTCTAAAAATCACAATTCTAAAAACTGGTGGTGTATGGCATGTGCCGTGAGCCAAATTAAAATTTTGAAAATCTGAATTACTTTAGATATTCAAAAAAAATTGAAATGCTAATTTTTTTTTCTTTTTCCAAATTTTTTGTCAACAGAAGCAGAAAGTTCTTTCAATCATCGACTCGAGTGCTTATTTCTCTAAGAAAATGCAATTTTTTACACATTTTGCTCCGTATCTCTGTGAAACGCCTAAACCAGTCTTTCCCAAATCTAATCACCACTTCTCCCCATCATTATAAATTAAATGCTTTTTGGAACATTTGAATCGGATGCTTCTCGCTCTCAAAAACTCGATTTATATTTTTCTGCACTCTTTGCCTTGTAACTCCAAAACCACTGGATCGACTTTTGCCAAAAACTAAGCAGCACATTTGCATATAAATAGGAATGAAATGTTCTATTAACTATTCAAATATGTAAATTCGTGCTTCCAAAAACGTGGACAAAACATTATATCCACATTTATACACCCACACACACACCCATCCATTTTTTTATAAGGTATGCCAACATGTTCAGAGAGCTTCAAAACGCGAAGAAATGCACAAATTTTCAATATCGATTTTTGGACGATTTCAATAACTTACCCTACTGGAAGTTAATAAAAATAAAATGGACTTTTGTGCCTGAAGAATATATGTTCAACAAGAAATCCATAACAAAGAAAGATTTTACATTCTTGTTTACTTATTCACAGAGATGCTTAGCTTGCCTTCCTTTGTATCTAAAACAATATCCAATCGTTCAAAACTAATATTAATAACCATGCTAAATATTAATACTAATCTTTTACCATGGACGAGCTCCTCCTCTACGAGGTATCCACTTGTGTTCCGAACGCCCGGGTTTTGTAGGTGTAGAACTAATATAGAAAGGACGACCACGCGCGCAGACCTTTTGCTCCGAGATATAGATGCAAGAGGTATGGGGAAAATGAGAAAATGAGGCAAAACTCTGGGTGTGGGAACCTGTTCGTTTCTGTTTGTGTACCAACCACCGGCCACCCTCTCGATATGGGCATACCCCTGGAAGGGTAGTGTGTTTGCCGTTGCTAAGGATCTTCGCGAAAGAGAATTTAGGGAACTAGATGACGGAAAAGAAATAAATTGAAGGATAAATTGCAATATTAGATTGATTTTCTTTCAAATCATAGGTATAATGCGCACAAATCTTTTGTTTTTATTCTATAGATCTTACGATCAAAGCAAACCGCAACTCATTAAAAAAAATAGTATAAAAGATGCTCTTTGGCTTATTTTTATCAGATATTGTAACTTTACAGGAGACACTACGTAAACATCTGCTTCCTAATACGTTCATAAATATCCTTAAACAATTATTCTACAAAGTAAATAATTTTTTTGTATATACCTGTAAAATATACCAAAAATATGTTTCAAGGAATAATTTGAGCAATACCTCCTGCTAGTGCAAAAAAATATCACCATGATTGAAAAGGACGTCCATTATGTAGCCCCTAAAAACTCCTTACCTAATATTACAATCAACCATATAGTACTAAATTATAATTTAGTAATTTTAATAAGACTTAAAAAATTCTTAATTATGTAAAAAAACGAGTATATATCCGTTTAAAATTAAAAATAAGACATTGGATCTGTGTGCCTTCTGGTTGTCTCTTTTTGCTAAGAAGTTTTATTACTGAAAGTCAAAAAATCAAAATGGACCTTTATGTCCCTCTCTATAATATATATATATATATATATATATATATATATATATACAGGGCCGATTCTACCTTGAATGCGATGCCTGCAAAAAATGCGGGCGCACGCCTTAGGAGGCGCCAAAACGAGATTCGTGTATGAAATTTATAATGAAGTTTTTTCAATATCATTAAAAACATATAGAATTTCTTAGGATTTTTCATTATTCTCGGATAATATTTTTTAAATTTAACTTCAAAACAACAAAATAGATGGGGGGCGGGCTCTAAAAAAATTGGCATGCGGGCGCTGACTACCCCAGGACCAGCCCCGTAATATATATATATATATATATATATATATATATATATATATGTGTGTGTGTGTGTGTGTGTGTGTGTGTCTGTTTACCCAAAAGTACTCTTTAAACCACAATGCTGTAGTATTCCATTTATTTTAAATATATCTACCGAATACAATTAGTGAACGCAATATCGCATGATCATCATTAGTTCATATTTTGCGAGCATTTTCAGAATAGCAATTCATGTTCAAGACAAATTTCAAAAGCACAGCAATGCAAGTAATTAATTCGCAACGACTGCGCTGTATTCTGCGTTTATTTGCGACTATTCAGCAGAACCATTAATACGAAATATCTCAAATAATACAAACTAATTCAGCGTAGTTTGAATCTCTAATTAAGGAAATGTCATTCCAGTGCGAGCCGCTGTACGAACTCGCAGTCATACCCCGTTTCTGCGGATTCTATATATGCAACCCCTTAATGGTAAAACTGGACGATGCCAGAATAGAATGTTGCTTTACTCTATAAAGTTGAATACTGTTACTGGGAAGAGGATGTAGTAATGTTCTACATTGGCTGCTTAAATATCCTGGAAATAATTTTACTATAAATTTATAATAACAATTTTAAATAAAAACTACATTCACATGAGGTTTTGTTGAAACTCTCGATATCATTGACTGCAAAGTTTATCTGAGATATTCTTACTTGTCATAATAATAATATGAAAAATATTTTTATAAAAAATTACAACAAGTTGTGTTAACAAACACTATATTTTGAATGATATTTATCGCTCAAGTTCTGTTCAAGTCATTATTCTACATCCTCGAAATGTTTTCTGCACTTCTCATTGAGTTGTATCATTCAGACATGTCTTCAGAAGCTCACTACGTTACTATATCACTATTTCGATTGATAGTGGTTTTTCATACAACTTTATCAAATTTTGCGAATTACAGTAGGTATGTTAAAGGCAATACCGACACTGAATGATTTAGAAATTTTCTATATTTCAAAAATGCTGCGAAACTATTATAAATTAACTTAATAATTTGGAATAAACAAAAACTTTGAATTGCCAATATGAATAGCATCCGGACAGAAGTGTTCAAAAAAACTACTAAATTTCACAAATATCAATCAACAAAAAGACATTTGGTGAAAAATTTATTCGTAAATCACTAAACTTAAAAATAATGAATATAGCGCATAGAAAATAAATTATTAATTTGCAACATTAGATAAACAATTAAATATTTCAAATTTTTACTTCCCATAGGGCAAATTATAGTAATCGCAAAAAAATCGAAAATGAAAATTTTTATATATCTTTTATTATTTATTTACGTTTCAAAACCTTCTGAACATTAAGGCATACCTTAGAAAAAATGGATGTATGTGTGTGTATGTGTGTGTGCGGATACACATTTTTGTCGACGATTTTGGGAACACGGATGAAGCGATTTGAATAATTCAAAAAACATTCGATTCGTATTGATAAGGAGACAAATTAGACGTGCTGATTAGTTTTTGGCGAAGGCAGGTAACTCAGTTTTTAAAAAAACAAAAATTCATAGTTTCTCAAAATTCTAATTTTTCCAGAGTAATTTTTTTTTTAAAAATGTTAATCCTTTTAAAAAATTTTTTTTTGGTACGGGAAGTTCCAGCAATTAGCCTTAAGGCACGATGCCATGCGCTTCACTAGTTAGTTTACATTTAGAAAACATTATCAGCTACTTTGAAATATTTGCACAATCTTTTACAAACATAAGAAAAAATCTGTTAGTTCTGCAATGTAAATTGGCTTACGTGCGAGAGTTATATTTTTATATGAGCTGTTCAACACCTGTTGCACATGGACTTTCGCGGTAATTAATTTACTTCAGTGTTATTTTCTTTCACGAAAAGAAGTGTAATTGTATGAAAATAATTTATCAAACAATATAGAGAGGCTTCATTCGTAAGAATATAAAATAGATTTAAATTTATTTATTTAGGCAGAGAATTTAATTACAATAGTAAGATACAAAAACATATTAGAATTGTGGGAAGTTACTTGCAAAATACTTACAAATGAGTTGAAAAAAATCAATGAATGATAATTTTCATATGTGTATATGCTTATTTTCATTCTGGTAATAACAGAAGCCGTCTGTGTCAATTTTAACCCACTGTTGTTGTTCCTTGATTAAATCAACACCAAACTCAGTTTTCTCAATTTACCAAAAATAAATCTAATTATAATCTCAGAATCAAGATTAAATTGCTTTATATTGCAAAGCCCCCAGTGCTATATCTGATCTCAAATACGCGTAATAATTATTCCTTTGTGCTCCCAAGTTGAAAGAATGGGGCAAAATGCTTTGTCTGTAATATTTCTGAGCTTCCTTTGTCCGCCGTGCCGTGAATAACCGATGAAAGGCCGCGATCTTTTAGATAAATTGTTATGTCATGTATCCTATACCTTGTCATAGACGGACCCTTTGCGAAACCTTTCTCCCTAACCTGCAGATAACCCTTCTCATTAATTTCTTATGATCAGGGCGCTCCGCTCTAATCACCGCCTTCCATTTTCATAACATATAGTCATTATATAATATTATATATATACATATATAATTATAAACATCAATTTTTAATTGCAACACAAACAATAAAAGCAATTGAATGGGCTCAATTTGCTATCGTGCTCAATTTACACATAAAAAAACAAAACAAACAAACATAATGAGAAGTGATAGAACATTTGTTTTAATAAACATTTATCCAGAATTGCACTCACTTCTCTGGTTCCTCTGTGGTCAAAAGCTTATTCAAATCATAATTGTTTTTTATAAATATTCATTGGAAACAAAAAATGCATCAAAAATAAAGTCAAGCTGGTTGATTTGGAATTGTTATCAAATGACACTGAATAAAACAATTTGGCAATAAACTTTTTTTTTTTACTATATATAGATGTATTAGATATACAATTCACAATTTTACAATTAAACAACAAATCAAAAAATATAAAATACAAAATGAAAAATTGCTAAACTAATTTAATTTTGTGTCTTGATTTTATAAAACTTGATTCACGTGTCGTTTAGAGCATCTTCAAAAGTTGAGGTCTTGTTTATCCATTAATTTGCAGAAATTATTAAAAAGTTTAGAAGCTTTTCTGAAAAAAAAAGAGCAGTATCAGCGACAAAGAACAAGCTAAGTAATACTCAGTTATAGCCAAAAAATACTGTATTTGTAAGATATAACAAACAATTAGTAACAATAGATATTTATAATATGACGGGGATGGTACCACTGTATTTCTTGAAGTCAAAATAATATATTCAGAAGTGTCATAAAAACTGTTGGCTTTTAGAAAATTAATCAAAACGTTGTTGTGGAATTTATGATTGCTTAGTTGACGTATTTGTAAAGGTAATAAATTGAACAGTTGAATACCAAAACCATCAATTGAATTAAAAGTACTATTTAGCTTAAAAGTCGATCCTTTGATAGTTCTATTTCTTGTGACATAGTGGGAATCAGACATGGAAGATAAATTAAAGTACTGGGGATTATTTTTTATAAAAAGAAGTGTAATAAGTAGGAACGGTAAGAATGTTATACTTCTGAAAAATATTTCTACCAACTTGTCATCGAGTTAGAAGAGAGAACATGATTCTTAGCGCTCTTTTCTGAAGTTCGAAAACATGTTTTAAGGATGCTGCTGAAAAACCCCAAAATTGAATGCCGTAGACCAAATGCGAGTAAAGTTGGAGTAATAGATAGAAAGAAGACAATTTAAACTAATTTTAGATTTAAGCACTCTTAACATGAAACAAGTTCTGGAAAGTTTAGGTATTAATGACGAATAAATATGATCATCCCAATTTAATTTTTTTTGAATTTGAATTCCTAGCAATTTAGAAACGGCAGAAAAATTGAAGAGGACATCGTTAATAATTAGGGAATTGATTTCTTGAACTTGAAGAAATAGTGAGTGAAATTTTTGCTAAACCTTGTTCTAATTAATAGATCCATGTTCCTATTATCAACTGGCTAAACTTTGTTCTACATGAAAACCTCCTGCGCCCCATTGGTTCCAACTTCTATCGGTTTTCCGTGGCCAGCGCACAAATTTCCTAGTTTCGCTAATAATAGCTAAACGTGGTAACAGAAATCTAGCGTTCCCAAAAGAGCGGGGTGCCTCGAAGGGTGGGTCGTGCGCCTTTCAACCCTCGGATGTAAAACCCACCCTCATTCTCGGCAATTTCTCAATAGCCGAGCAATATGGCCGCCATCGAACCTCAGGGGATGGTCTGTGCAACGTTCGTAGCTCCGCTGGCGGTCGACGTCGTAAATTCATTGCGATATATTAGATACCCAGGAATATAAACGAGCTCGCCCTGGACTCGGCAACGATAGAAGAGAAAAGAGACGGGGGCTGTTCTAAATACGAACACTCTTGCAAGGAATTAGAAACGGTACAAAAGGCAGGAAGGTGCGGACCACACGCGGTAGCTGGAGAGCGGTGGAAGACCAGGAGGAACTGATCGACAAACAGACTTTGCTTTCAGTTTCTTTAATTCTAGTAAAATATCCTTTGTTTTACCATACATTATCTAAAAATCATAATGCTGTGGTAAATAAAAGGCAAGCAAATATTTGAAAATAGTTCTTCGAAGGGAACAAACGAAAGTGTGCCCTATGGGGTAAAAAAAAAAACTAAGTAAAAAAATATTGAAGAAGAGCAAAAAACCCATTTATACAAAAATGAATTAGCTGCGAATTTCACTGAACATAGTTACATAGCTGTTGGTTTAATATGTGTTATCGGTTTGGTTTATATGTGATGCAATTGATTTTGTGTTCGCACACTATAATTGCCGAAAGTCAAATTAGACTTTTGTGCCTTGTCTAACTCTATAACAAATTATTAGTGGAATATTGGCATATTCCCAGTATCTAATACTGGGAATATGCCAATCCGAGCAATCTCAAGATCTTGTCATGGACAAACATTGTCTTGTGTTCCAAATTGCATACTTATCCACTAATTAATCGAACATTATAGAAGAATTTATAGAAGTTTTTGATCTGGCATAAAAAATTCACAAGCAAATTGAGCTGACTAAAACACTCCTGTCATCAAAGATGCTATTATATATTAAATTTATTATTTTCTAAAGTTACTTATCTTGTTCACCAAATTGAATGATTATCCACCAATTGGTCAAACATATTGTAGAAGAAATTCAAGTTTTTAATCTGGCATAAATAATATTGCATGCAATTGAGCTGACTAAAAAACTCCTATCATTAAAAATGCTATTATATTTTATAGTGCTTGCTAAAGTTACTTATCTTGTGGACCTAACTGGGTGATTATCCAGCAATTGATCAAACATATTATAGAAGAAATTCATGTTTTTGCCTTGGCATAGAAAAATATCATATGCAATTGAGCTCACTGAAAAATTCTTATCATCAAAAATGATATTATATATTTATTATTTTCTAAAATAACTTAACTTGTTCACCAAATTGGATGATTATCCACCAATTGATAAAACATATTGTAGAAGAAATTCAAGTTTTTCTTCTGGCGTAAAAAAATATTGCATGAAATTAAGCTGACAGAAAAATTCAATCTTATTATTATTATTCTTATTAAATATTTGCTAGAGTTATTTCTATTTCCAAGACCATTAGCTCTTTCCCTATTGCTCGGAACAGTGAAGCAAACGTTGATTTACAATGAAGAGGGTCAAGGGATTTGATACCCTCTTCAGTTTAGATGAATTTATGTATTTTGCAAAACCGAGGTCGTACCGTTGCTTGGGGCCAAAGGTTGAATTCAGGCGGAAATATGCTTATGTGTTTGAATAAATCTTATAACATTCTCGTATCCTTTCTGTGTAATTTATTTTGCTGGAATTAAATGAGGAATTACTTGATTGAGATTTATAGAGAAAAATATACGAGGATAATCATTAATCGAATATTTTAATTAATATATTGCTAAACATATTTTTTTAAATTTCACCTCATACCCAACTTTACAGTTACACCCTAGTTATATAATAGTTCAGAAGATATACCAAATAGACATACAATGTGCTGAGTTGAACTGCTAGATCAGTGATTCCCAACCTTTTTTGGGCCCGCCCCACGTTGAGGTTTATAAAAACGTTATGCTCCCCATACAATTTTTTTGTTCCTGAAAAAATGTGAATGATAACTTTTAAGATGAAATCGCTATTAAATTGTTATTAAAATCATAAGTAAAATTTCGAAATAAGCCAACAAACGGAAATGTGAAACTAAATTTATTACTGTTTTTTCGAAATTTATTTTAGGCAATAATTAAGCTAATATAAAGATTTTATATTAGGTTCTAACTTACTAAGCTTTTTCTTTTTTTAATAAATATAGCAAATTTTTGTATATATGATTACATTTGGGCACTTCGTTCCAGTTTCTTTATAAAGCCATTTCTTAACGAATCTACTTAGCTAGTTGACATTTTCTTAACTCAGAACGGTATTTATTTAAATTATATTTCTTTTTGTGAAATATTTTTAGCTATCAGGTTGGCAACTAAGTAAGTGCTCATATTTTTCTAGAAATTGGTAGTTATCGTTGGCAACTAAGTAATTTGGCGCATTTTTGTTAAAAAATCAAAGACAATTTTTGCATGGAATTAAATAAATTTGTTCTGTATACCATTTTGGTAGATGACCTTTTGTTATTTTCCAAGAAGCATCATCATCCCAAGTTAATAAAACTTCTAGTTTTTATTAGCAAAAACTGAATTAGGCATAACTTGACACCATCATGATTTTTTCACCAAAATTATCAAATTGCCCCCCGGTGGGGCGTGCGCCCACGTTGGGAAACACTGTGCTAGATTATTTGTCAAAGTTTATAGATATTGCAATTTATGTTCAATTGAAGACCATAATGCATAACTTAAGAGCAGTTTACAGAATAGTTCACAATTCTTGTCACAATAGTAATTTTCCAAATAAATGTATGTTTACCATATTCGCATGATTAAAATTCACTCCGTGGCATATAGCTAGACCGCATATCCTTCTGATCGTTTCGGGTTAGTACCTTCGTATCTCTTTATAGACGTACAATAATACCACGAACGAATATTAGTTTAATAAATTCCCGGGATCTAATTTGATAACAGCATGTAGAGAATACGGACATGAGAGAACACAATGCGGCCGCTGTTCGCTCAGCTTTCGGTATTCGTCCGGCAGAGTTTCTATTAAACTTCACCCTTTAGCTGATGGTCTGTGTTGTCCTTACCACCCCCGAGATATAGAACAACCCCCGAAATATATTCGTGCTCCTGCTGCGATGACCGAACCCGGTTTTAGGATTCGCCGAAGAGTTTTCACGGAGCAGATGAAGAGTGCGGTCTTATTCCCTCTCTAGCCTCTCCTTTTCGTACTGATGGGGCTTCGTCAGTAAATAAACTGCAATATGTTGCCAAACAGGGTGGGATTTGGGAAAGTGAATTATTATATACAAACTAGCTGTAAGTGGAATTCTGTCTTAAGGCAATTAGGGCATCGTGCCTTAAGGCAAATTGCTGGAACTTCCCGTACCAAAAATTTATTATTTTTTTTTAAAACGATTAACATTTTTGAAAAAAAATTACTTTGAAAAAATAAGATTTTTGAGAAACTATAAATTGGACAAAAAATTAGTTTTTTTTGAAAAAAAAAAATTTTTTTTTAAAAATTTTTTTTTTAAAAAATTTTTTTTTTTTTGAAAAAAATTTTTTTTTCTTTATTTTGACATATTGTGGAAGATCTGAACTTTTTTTCAAAGCAATCGTACTGCTTTAACTACATAGGGACAAAATATAAAGCGCGTAAGCGCCGCGTCGCTGTCTAACGCATAAGCATTGGTACGGAACCGATAGGAATGTTAACAAAATGTATACTTATTGTTAAAATCTCTATAAAATGTCTGATAATTTGATGTGCATATGTCTAATGATCATTTTTGACCGCCAAATGGCTCATTTTTTTACTTTTTCCTCTATATCTCCGAAACCGCTAGACCTACCTTCATGAAAGTTGTATCGATTCTTCATCTTGTCAATACAAATAAAATGTTTTTTGAATTATTAAAATCGGACGCTCCGTTCTCTTAAAAACTGAGTTACCGTTTTCGGAACTTTTTGCCCCGTATCTTCGGAACGGCTTGACCTGCCTTTGCCAAAAACTAATCAGCACGTCTCCTTATCAATACGGATCGAATGTTTTTGAATTATTCAAATCGGTTGATCCGTGTTCCCGAAATCGTCGACGAAAATTTGTATCCGCACATACATACACACACATACATACATACATACATACACACACACATACACACACACACACACCACAACACACCACTACATCCATTTTTTCTAAGGTATGCCAAAATGTTCAGAAACCTCTGAAACGTAAAGATATATAAAAATTTCATTTTCGATTTTTTTGCGATTACTATAACTTGCCCTACGGGAAGTTAATTAGAGTAAATAGAGGTAGATCAGAATTATTTCAGAACATGTTAATCTAAAACAGATTGATTTATTTAATTCTTTTATTATTCGTATTTACTATAAAATTATTTGGAGACTTGAGGCGAGTCTGACCAAGTCTGATAGACGCCCTGTCAAGTATCGCATATAAAAATAAGGCATATAAGACTTGATTGATTGAATTGATATAGATTTGAAAAGTTCTGCTCAAAAAAAAATAAAAAAAAAACAAATTGTAATAACTTTATTTAATAAATTACAGACTTTTCGAGACCATTGTATGCCTTATCTTCAGTGTAATTTCTGAACAGTTAAATTATATACTAATACATTATTTAATATTTTATTATAAATTTACATTTAATTTTTAAAACAGAAGCACCAACTTTCTCTTCCAATGCTTGACACCGTACTAAATATGTGTGTGTATACTTTATTTATAATAAAGTATTAAATTGATTATAAGTATATAATTTTTATTATTTTAAAATTGCACTGAAGATAAGGCATACCATGGTCTCGAAACGTCTGTAATTTTTGAAGGAGTATGTAAAAAAACTGAGTGTTGTGTTATTTATATTTAACTTATATATATATATATATATATATATATATATATATATATATATATATATTATATATGATTCCCATGTCTCTAAAACTTACCATGCCTATCATTCAGTTATAAATTATAAAATACTGTACCGGTATGTTAAGAAACATTTTAATAATTATGCATATAAATTTCAACAATACTAAACATAAAATAAACTTCCTGTAATTTTCATAATAAATGCAACCACAAATATATCTCAAAATATATAAATTTATATTTCCTTCTATACACCAACTAATAACATTCACGATGATAGCTAGTCGTAGAGTTGATAATTTTTTCGTTTCGTAATTTTTATGTTTTCTTACTTAAGAATACTTGAATTTTGTTTATAATCTGTATCGAATTAATCAGAGGATCTAGATTACTGGTAAAAATTTATTATATATTTTTAATCCACTTAATATCATTTAAAAAACATAATTATTCATAATGTTACTAACTCCAATTTTTTAATATACTTTTTATGTATCTATTCATTTAACAAAAGCGATAATTTTAAGGTAATATTAGAAGAATATTGGACTTAAAAAAATATTAACCAGGTTATATTTATAATTAATTAATTTCTTATCATTCCCAACAAATTTTTAAGCTGATTTCAATAAGAATTTTACATTGGTTATGAATAAGCAAATATATAAATTCAAAGCTATTTATTATTAATTAAGCTATCTGCAAATAAAATACAAAAGTGCTAATTCTGCTAATAAGGTCGTTGATAAATTGAAGTAGAACAGTTTTAAGGATTATAGTAACAAAAGTAGTCCAAGTGTTAATTAGTTAATTAGTTAATTACTAAATATTTGGATAATTTTGGTTACATTTTGTCTCGAATAAAAATTTATTTTATGTCTTATAATATATTTCATTAATTTTTGCAAGAAAAGAAATTTTAATTTATGCCTTGTATTTCTTTTGTGTCTCGTGAAGTAATTTGATGATAATGATTAAATTGAACGATTAGTTGATGTGTGAATTCAATTCTTTGATTATGATGATGATAATACTTAGACAAAATAATGTGGACAGATTTTTTTCGATATTTCAATAACACAAACGTCTCTACTTCTAACATGTTGATGATTTGATTTAACATTTGATTCATTTATTATTTTTCGATTATTTATATCACTTGTTACTATCATTTTCCTTTAGAAACAATTGATTCCCAGCAGTGCCCGTTCTATATTCTGTTGCCATCGGTCTGTTTCTGTAGGAAACTCTAGAACGTAGTGGGTTGTTTTGCGATCCTCCGTAGTTTGAAACTATCGTCGAACAAGGCTGTGCGGTAAATGGCGCACAGACCGCAGCCAATGTGTTTGTTGTTCGGAATTAGGAATTGCACTTATGTCGAGCCAAAGGTTTTTGTCATCAGCACAGCGCTGAAGGTTGAAAATTTGTTTATTACTTTAAAAGGGGACATTAGGATCTTTTGACAGTTAACTTGTATTGACAATATTCAACATTATTCATATTATATATATGTCATCCGATGAAATTGTGTTAAGTACAAAAAACATTTTGCTTTTCTACAAGTTGCAAGTATTGTTTGAAACATGATTCATAACAATTTATTAATAATATACTTCATTGAAATGGAAATGCAAAAAAACTCTCGCACTACCTCTTCCCTGAATCGAGTTCGAGTTTAACTCAGCTTACAGACCTACCCTAGAGCAGTACTACCCATTATTTATTTATTATCCTTCATTATTTTTTATTTACTTTTATTCTCCAATCTGTTTTTCATAAGCAAGAAGCAGAAACTGTTAACAATAAATATCTTACAATATAAACTAGAAAATAGTAGCAATACCCAAAGATATCCTTATCATTATTGAAAAAAATTATAACGCTTGATTTTATGCAATTATTTAACTTAAAAGTATTCATTATATTTTACTATGAGTATATTTATGAAAAAAATTACAAAAAAAATAATTTAAGCAATTTGAAAGTTCTGAGCTTTTATGTACAACCTAGAGCTTTGGTCAAACTGTGACCAATATTGGTTATTGTAGTCAATTTCTATTATTTTTGTTAATTTAATTTTTGTAATTATAACCTTAAACGGCCATTTTAAGATAACAGTAGAAAATAATGACACAATAACTCTCAGTTTTCTAGAACTGAAATTATTGTACTAAAGAGTATTGGTCAGTTTCACTAAACGTTCCCACATTTAATCAGGATTGCAAAATGTTACGTTACAATAATTGTTATTTTTACACTAAAAAATTGAGTAAAAAAATTAAAACCCAAAAATAACACAATTTTGTAAGACATCTTATTTAATATTAATACAAAAATTCATATTCGCCGAAACTCAAGTATTTGCCTCAACTCAGTACATTTACATGTATCATAGAAAAATGGTATAAATTATATAATAATCCAATTATAATATGATGTCCAATAATGGTATATTGGACATGTAAATAAAAAGAAAAAGTTTGTCAATGTGGCAGAAAAATGGCAGTTTTTGAGAGATTCAAAAAACTTTATGCTTGTGCTGACGAAAAATTTTTTTTAAATTTCTATTTTATTTTCAAACATATTTTTTGAATATCAAAAATAATTCAGATTTTCAAAATTTTTATTTGATACGGAAAGTTCCAGCAATTTGCCTTTAGACACTATGCCATACTCCGCTAGTTAATCTATATTTTCAAGTGAAAATTTATATCACTACTGCATGATATTAGGTCATCCAAAAAAGTTTCAAACTAATGACCTTGTTCACACAAATCAGTTTGCAAAAACAAACCTGGCGTAAACTTCATTGGCTTTTTTTCATTTTTATGCTTGATTTCAGCAACCAAACTTTTGTTGAATATAAAAATTGCTACACGTTATTGATGCGCTACGCAGATCTTCTTGGTAGCATTTAATATAAATTTAAAAAAATATTTTTAAGAGATAAATTGATAAATTTTGTAAAAGCTTTATAATAATACTGTAAGTCCATTCCAAAATTCTCCTATTCATCAAGCAACTATGTAGGTGTACGAACGCGCACAATGCATGATTTGGAACGTTACGTATCCGATATTGTATCCGCGGTTCGGACATAGAGAATTCGAATATTATTCAAATTGCATTACAGTCGGAACCCCCAGGCGATGCACGTTTTCTAAAATAACAAGAACTATATAATACACCGATGCTCCGAAACTGAAACTATAGCTCCCGAATGAAACTCTAATGCAACAAAACGCACTCGATCCAAACTATGGAGGATAATTCAAAAACGAGCTGGTAAAGAAAAATAAAAAGTAAAAATATTACATTTGGTTTAAAGACTTTTACTTTGAATAATCTAAGATCTTTCATTAATGTCTAAATGTTATCAGAAATGAATAGCTAAGGCTGGATCAAAATTACTAAGTTCCTAGTTAGGCATTCTTAATATAATACCAAATTCTTACGTTGTGCAATTGCTCCTAATTTTTTTTATCTTATACTAAATCGCATAACAAATTACAAGATAATCCCCATCTTATTATATACTATGCATACAAGATTCTTTTCAGAATATATTTCTTCTTATTACCATCAGCTCTTGTTTCACATATATTTATCCATCAGACAGTTTCCATGTTAGTGAGTTCTGGCGTTCGTTTCGACGTCACTGCCGACACCGCAGCAGAAACTTTAAATAGAAAACTAACTTGTAATTGAATTTAGAACTTGAATTTCTATATGACAATTAGAATTAGAATGCATTCGGACGAAATGCAATTTGCAAGCCACGGCAACGGGAATGGCTGGCAACGTCCATTCTAACGCCAAACTGTAGGATGCTTTTGATAATGAAGTACCCTACCGCATAATAGAAAACTATACTAAATTGAATTTATCTGCTAGGTTTGTGAGTGCGAAGCTCGTGAACTTTTACACCGAGAAAGAGAAATAACGTATGGTATTGCAGGGAAGTGTTTTTTTAAAGTAGATACATCATGAGGATGATACCGTTGACTGTAGATGCATTACATTCATTTTTTCTAAGGTATGCCAAAATGTTTAGAAACCTTCAAAACGTGAACATATGCAAAAAATTTAAATTTAAATTTTTGCACGATTACAATAATTTACCTTATGGGAAGTTCAAAATATGTAATATATATAATATAACACGCTATTTTTTCCTGAATCGAGTTGAAGTTTAACCCAGCTAACGGACCTGCCCTAGGACGGTACTACCTATGTCATTATATTATATTTAAGGAAACTATCAGTTTTTCACGCATATGCTTCTGCGTCCAGCCCCTAATAATAAAAAAGTGATATTAAGGGTAGCATATTAAATTAGTATAGTGTCAAAATAAATCTGTAATTATTTTTACGTGTACTTTTCTTATTTCTAAAAATAAATACAACATAATTTTCTATCCCACTATAGTTTGAAAATAACAATAAATCTATTATGCTATTTATATCTCATATTGCAACTAATTATATATTACGAGAGAGTTTGGTCGCGGTTCGAATGCCCGTATGCGCATAGTTTCCATTTATTTGAGAAGTTCAGAGATGTTACAGTTATTAATTTGGCTCAAGTTGCACTAATTGCAGTGCAATATTATGTGCAAAGCACCTATATGAATAGTTTAAAAAGCGATTCGAATTGCACCACAGTTTGCTAAATCTAGTAATTATTTTAATTAGCCCGCTAGTGCAGCTGTGAGGAGGAACACTAGTCTTAATTATGTTCAACACCAGAAAAGGTTTACATTACGCTTCGTTGTTGTTTCATTTAATTTGAGTTTTTTCTGCAATTCGAATAGACTATTAAATTGAAAAGTTGTGGATAAAATAGATAGGGAACCGCACACTTAAAATTTTAACTAACAGTCTAAATATATTGCGAATTAATCAGTTTACTGTGGTTCTCACATTGAATAGTGCGTAAAGTTATGTGACGTCTGAAATCGAGATCATGATTAGAATATTCGTCAATCACAAAGTATGTTAGTGAAAAATTGGTTTATTGTACAAAATTGAAATTTATTTCAAATTTGATTATATTGTGCGAATCAAATGATTTCTATCATAATAAATACTACATATCAAACAAACAACTATCAGACTATGTTCAGTAAAACTCCCAAATAATTCATCATTGTAGAAATGTGTTTTTTACTATTTTTTAAAAAAATGTTACCTAGTTCTTTATGCCCCATAAGCGGTAATAAAATGGGACTGACAAGAGGAATGTTTTTTTTTTAATTTTGAAGGGTTTTACGAAATTATAGCTACATTGTTTAACTAATGTACAATATAAATTGCGTGGGTACATTTTATATAGAGGTAGCACTGTATATAACATTGATTTGGTATTTTGTCAAAAATATTCATGCAGAGTTGGAATAACTATTTAGTTGATTTATCTTGTAAAAATGCTTTTTTTAACATCACTTACATTTTATTTACAACTTTTTATTACCAGGGTAAAATTCAGTTGGTCTTTTTTACACCATCCACATGTAAACTTTTATAGAAGTTTTATAGAAAAAAAACAGTTGGATCTAACTTAAAAAACATTATACATCTTATATCCATTACAGAAACGGTTTACAAAATTCAGAAAATATAGTAATATAATTGAATATATGAAAAAAATAATAAATTGTTTAATCTATTTAATTTTTGTTATTTATGATAAATCATGAATAAACAAAAAAGATAAATGATTTCTTGTAAAAATACTTTATTTAACTTTATTTACTTTATTTTTTAAATTTCTTATTGTTTACACTTTTGCCAGGGTGGATGTTCAGTTGTTTTTTTACCCCAGTCACATATAAACTTTTATAAAGATTATATGAGAAAAACAGTCAAATCTAACCTAAAAGTAATAATACTTATAATAATATAAAAAAACTTATATTTGCCTTACTACAGGAATTTTTTTCATTATCTCTTTTATTTACCACTGTTCATTAAAGGACATTCAATAAATTTGATAAATTTACGATAGTCGGCCGAAAGGGACATTGTATACTACAAAGGCATGTTGGAAAAAAACAACGTAGTTGTTTTTTCATTCGATATAAAATTCACAATATTCTATTGATAATTATATAATTTTAACTATTTACTTATTAAATAATTTTTTTAAAATAATGATTAAGTTATTTCCAAGTTACTACAGGAATGGCTTACAAAATTCAGAAAAATATAGTAATGGAATTGAATATTGAAAAATAAAAATATTAAATTGTTTCATCTAGTAAATTTTTGTTATACATGACAAATAATGAATAAAAAAAATAGTTCAAAATTTATATTGATAATAGTGTATTAGTCCTTTATCCTCCCAAGTTTGACGTCCTCTGGCATAACATACCCACACGCCGGCAAGCATACATTTACGCAAAACACGAGCTTTGAGAAGGGGGATATAATTTATCAAACTTACGACGGTTTAGTAAATCCTCCCTAAAACGTAAAACCCTATTAAACTACCCGAAAGCCGAAAGCCGAAAGCTCACAATTGTCGAAGTGCGCGCGCACGGTCACCCACCGCCCCCCCCGTGGGGTGGCATTTGCAGGGGCGTGCTTTTGAATTTACATGAGACCTCTGAAATCCTACTTGACTATTAGACGCTTTTACTTTGCAGCTTGAGAACGCGTCAATCATACATACGCTTTGCGGCTAAACTTTGAACAGAACCACTGGAAATATATAATATGGCTCTTTCCTATATTATTATATTCGAGCAAAAGTTTGATGCAGCAATTTTCTCTTTGCTTTCGAGAACGATTAGTTTTAATTAAAATGATGAAGTATGACAAGACGTATGTATATCACAAAAGGGTTTTGAGATGGTTTGTTATGTAATAGTAATTGTACTAGCAATTATTTATTTAGCAGAGCTAGAATAATAAAAGGTATCCCATTCTTTAACGCGAAGAAAAAAATGTTTGGTATTGATCTTAACAGTACTCAATTTTTTTTGAAAAAAATATTATAATTATAATTATACATGGTGTCACAAACCTTAACGTCAAGAGGAAATTGTTATAATTGACTTTACAGTCCTAAAAAAATGAGAAAAAAAGATCTCACGTTTGGAATTTATGAGCTTTTAAGTGCAACCTAGAGCTTTGATAAAATTCTGACTATTATTTCGTTATTGTGGTTCTTTTTTATTAATGTTGTTGATTTAAACTTTGAAACCGTAACCGTAAATAAAATTTCTAGGACCGAAAATAACACCATAGCCCCAAGTTTTCAAGATTTAAAACATTTTATTGAACTATAAATTTAAATTTTTTAAAATAGGTCGATTTTGAGAAGCCCTCCTTTAAAAAAATGTACTAATGTGTGTAGGCAAGTTTCATCAAATGTTGACGTAAATGACGTAAACCTTAATGCGAATTGTGAAATATTTAAATACTTGATAATTTAATGTTGAAAATTTCGAGTAAAAAATAAAATACTAAAAAAACACGATAACGGTTCAAATGTTGTTGCTTAATCCCAATTCTTTTTGATTAATACAATTATATATATATATATATATATATATATATATATATATATCGGCAATTTTGTTGCAGTTTTCCTTAAGATTAAATACCACATATCTAGTTTACGTAAATGACTGATAAGAAATTTATTAATATGGCAAAAATTAAATACATAAATACATCATAATTTGGTTTGAATTTTATTTATTATTTATTATGGTGTAATATGATCGATTATTTGGCAGTATTAGGATCATAAAAATTATATTGTTTGGAAACTTATAAACTGAATTTTAATTAAGTATTAATTTATGAAAAATATGTGTTCCCAGTTGATCAAATGATGTATTAAATTATATGATAATACTCGTACTATATAGAAATATAAGGTTATTTAAGAACTCGTATTAACTATAAATTATTTTCGGACGTATTTTTATATTATTATATTATCCATGAAAACAACGATCTTCCTGGAATTGAGCTTTTGTACCGGAAGGCTGCTACTTCGAACTGGGGACAGTACAAATTCGAGTTTGCTTTTTTACTTTCAAAAAATATACAATCTTCGATCAAGTACAACTTAGTGACAAATCAGAATTGTAATAAGAACTTTCAACAAATACAAAAATTATACCAACAAATCCACAGGTACAAAGGTTAAAATATAACTTAACAATCTGATTCATCAAAGGAGAGACCTTTTACATACGTTTACATTAGTTGTCATAAAGTCATTTTTATTTATTTGATTTTAAATTATGAACCAATATCCTAGATACATTTAACAATTGTTGAAATTAATTTTTAAACATTTTTATTTATATTTATTTTTATTATTTTTGATATATTTTCTAGAACTTGGCAATCCCATCAACCTTCAGCTAAACGAGTATTTACATAAAATACCCAGGGTTCGCAATATTCGTACGTGACTTAGGCGATCTGCATTACAAAATAGAATTAGTTCTAGAGATTATATTAACATAATATAATACTACAGTATATACAGAGAGAACTGTGCTTAGTTTAGCGGAATGGGAGACCGGTCATATAATAAAGTGCCAGGCCAGGCAAACATCGTAAAGTGTTACGAACCAAGAATTTGATAATAACGTCACAGCTCAGCGAATAATTAAATTATTTACGTCGACATTCACATATAAATGTGTTGTGGGATATTACATATTATATTAAACAATTGTGCCCTTTTAGCTTTTAGTATTCGGGAGTAGTAATAACCCGGGTAGGTAGGCGTGAGCATAATGAAATAGCGAGATACAAATGGCAGGATATATTTATCAAAATATTTTTAATAATTTCTTAATGTTTAAAAATTATCTATTAGATGCACAAAATAAATCTGCGTCTAGTAGAACAATTATACGTAATTATAAAATACACACAAAAATGGAGCAGATGATTATTAATATCGGTCAGATTTATTTATTATTGTCATTGCCTCTGTCAATCGAATTACGGCATAATTTTTTTAAATATATATATATATATATATATATATATATATATGTATTTAATTCAATATCTCTTCTACAACTCATGTTTAAATAAATCTTATGAAAAAATCTCTTACCCATAACTTACTATATCAAAAATTTGCATAAAATACATATGCAGAACACAACAAAAATAATGTTGCACTATCCAGAGCATGACTTGATAAATGGCTTCTACAAGTGTTCAAATTAAAAATTAAATATAAAAAGTGGCAGAGAGAAAGTATTCGTTAAGGTTAACACTCCGCGGTTCGGAGGGAAAAAGCTCAGGGGCGTTAAGGAGGGTTTCTAAGGGAGGAGGTCCAGAGCTTTTATTCGCACAGCGACATTTAAATAAGGCTTTGGAAATATTTAATTCAATGTTTTGTCGATATCAGTTATTTTTTTAAACAAAATAGTTATTTATCCTATAACGGTTGTCTCTTAGTTGGAACTGTTTTAACGAATAATTCTTATATTTATCAATTATTTAAATGTTGATCAAAGTTAGTTTACCATCAAACTTTATTTTATATATATATATATATATATATAATAAATCTGAAAAAATAAGCAGACTTGTTTCTGAACACAATCAAGAGACTTTGTTAAGATAGAACAATAAAAATCATAAAATCAATACATATTTAATTAGACAAAAAGTTGTACGAAACGTATATGTTTTATCGCAGATTTATAGATGTAGAAGATTTAGCATAGAGCAACAAAAATCTCAAATAAATAATTTTATAACAATTAATTAAAATACTGTTTACGTAAATGCACAATTTAATGTATTTCCTACAGTTTCAGTTTCAAGTTGTAATAAATATTGAATTAGTATAAATTCCTATGCTATAAGATTATAAATTGCTTTATATAAGCAAGATTTTTATTTATGTTTATTTAATTTAAAAATGTATTATCATCATACGTAACACAACAGAGAATTTTTATATTTCGATAAGAATTTGATACTCTCACATTTGAACAATAAAACTCATTTGTATTAAAGTAGTATTTGTATCTTTTAAATCATTTAATTTACAAAAATATTTTTTTGTTTGACTATAAATATATATATATATATATATATATATATGTGTGTATTTGCAAATTAATTATTAATTAGTTAGGCGTAGATATAAATGTGATAAAAAATGTATATATTTGCAAATATTTCTAAATTTTGCATTAAAAATTTTGTTTAAGCTTGATCATCAATGAAAAAGTACTGATTACAGAAAAAAAATATTTAAAGTCAAAAACATATATATTTCAATAAATATACGTATGTACATTACATTTTATAACATGGTTTTTTTACCAGAAAAATTAATTAATTATTTCATACGCCTATGAACAATTTCATATGACAATGAAAAATATTATCTCAAGCTCTTGAGAAACTCTTTCATTTCTCTTTCATAAAGTAAGATTTTTTCCTAACACATTTTGTAACCTTATTACACTAAACATAGTACGTTTTAAAATATTAGTTATAAATTACTTTTTAAAATATTAGTTATGAAAACATTTTGTAGTAGTAGTTTTGATATATAAAAATTATGAATTCAAGATTCAGTTTAAGGAATGATCGCTTAAGTGAACTTGAATTTTACAGCAATTTTATTTAACTATAAATGTTGAATTGTTATAATACAATTATTAGAACGATAGCATGTATAAATATTGTATTGTATATATATAATATATATACAATTTTATAAAATATTTCAATAATATATTTACAACTATTTTCTATATTTAATTAGTAGTCAATTCGCAGTTT
>NW_020537758.1:15236904-15271931 GCF_003426905.1 Ctenocephalides felis | reverse complement strand
GAATTATTTTAAGCTATAATACATAGAAAAAAACCTATGGCTTCATGTGCAATTAGATACAATAGGCACAGCTTGTACATTACATTGGTCAAGAAATCGTATAATATTTATTAAAAGCGCAATGAGTTTGATATAGCTACTTTATCTATCCGGCTCTCTACCATTTACATAATTTTAAGCATAATATATTTCTCAGTCCCGGGTCCGTTTTATAGTGTCCGCACAAGCATGGTCAGAGGCAGAGGCAGAGTCAGAGGCACATCTGGTGTATTTTGTTGGAACACCCTCTTGTAACTCGTCCTATACTGCGTTATAGCGTTTTCTATCCGATGTTACACACGAGGGTGTTACAGATTGACGCTTATAGCGCAGCGCAGCGTCCCGCAAAGCTATTACCCCGTGCCATCGTATCCTTAGTCATTAAACCCGCAAGCCCGCTGAAAATCATTCGAGGTAACTTCAACTTCTAAAACCATCATTTTCCTCTAACCGAGGAAATACGTCCGGATTCGAGCTAAGCCGTAACATGTGGTGCACGGTTATTGTGCGCAAGAACTTTCAAACTTCTATAATGATGATATTAATTTAATAGAATTCGAGCATAGAAAATTTTAGAGAGATTAGAGATCATAGAAAAAGTTTTAGTTCAACAAAATTGTTAAATATGACGTTTTTTTTTGAAAGATATGAAATTATTGTGGTTTAACATTTATTTTAATAAATAACTTGGATAAAAATATCTAGTATCATCAATAAATATAGTAGTAATAAGTGATTCACCAATTATGCTCATTTATCGTAAGATGTGATGCTAATTGTCTTGAATATTGTTGTTTGAAAACCTATTTTTTAGTCTTTTTGAATCTGGTATCTTGAGAAATTGAGCAACTATAGATTTTATATCATCTTTCAGTACTAGGAAATGTTGAACACTGGTTAGCTTTATTACGCTTTCCACTCTATCTACAATGTAGATTCCCAAAGTGGTCCACATGGACCCCCAGCGGTCTATGGCAACTTTTAAGTGGTCCATGGCAGGGAAAACAAAATTTGGGGGTCCATGAAATAAAAATAGGGGTCCACGGCATATTTAGAAATAATTTAAACTTGAAATGTTAGTATTGAGTACAGAGCCAGCCACCAATCAACCTCGCATATCTCAGAAACTATTGAATGTTCCAACTTTAAATTTTGGTCACAATCTTGGTGACAATCAATAAAATCGCAAATCGCATTTTTGAGAACATACTATGAGTTTCAATACCAGTATTGAGAGCGAAGCCAGCCACCCATCAACCTCGCATATCTTGAAAACTATTGAATGATTCAACTTTAATTTTTTGTCAAATATTTAATAAAGTGTAGTAACAATATATGTCAAGTTTCATCAAAATCAAATTATGCATTTTTAAAAACGTACTATCTGTTCTAACGCCAGTTTTAAGAGCGGAGCCAACCACCCATCAACCTCGCATATCTTAAAACCCATTGCATGATTCAACTTTAAATTTTTATGAAATATTTAGTAAAGTGTCACGAAAAATATAAATTGGGCTACGAATTGCTTCCCTTTTTACCATATTCTCTAGATCTGTTCCCCAGCGGCCATATACCGATCTCAGATCTCGAAAGGATGCTTGCTGTGAAGAAACTTTTACCAAATGATGAGATGATAGCTGAATTTTGTGGCAAAGTACTGAAAAGTTGTGGTAAAGTAAATCTAGTATTATTATTGGAAAATCATACAAATTCTAAAATTCAATTTCACGAGAAACCAGTTTCAAGAAGACTGAAAAAAAGCTTCTCAAAAACAATTAACATTGGCAGTGTTGGTGAAATCATTGGAGTCACAAGTACTGATATATTAAAACTGACCAAAAATTTAATGTGTGTTTATAAGGGTGAGTTTATCTGTGATTGAATGAATTGAACTAAATAGCTCCTAGGATATTGTATTCAGATTGCTGGTATAGTGGTAAACAGAATATAAATTTTGTCATTTTGATAAATTCAATAAATACTTTCGCCACAATTTGTCTTCTTTTATAAAACTTTATATCTATAAGACTACTCATTAGGTCACTTAATTGTTCCTCGCTGCTTCTGACAATAAATAAATAATAACTAAAAGTTTCTGAATCATGTCAAAGTTTTGAAACATCAGTTTCATTCCGATACAGTATGTACATGACTATTTCTATTTCATATATTTAAATAAACAATTTTCTTCGTTGAAACGACATGTCGCAATTGCGAATACATCGTTAAGCATTCACGTCCGATAGATTAGTCCGCGCTTCATTACCACTGCGGTCGGTTTTTGTTCTCAACGTCGACATTTATTGCAAGAGAATAGGTACATGGAGTACAAAGATCACAGTTGGGAGCGAGCAAAGCAAGCTTTGTGTAATTCCAGCGAAACGACGGAACGGAAGCGCCACTCGATCAACATTGTAATTAAAACAGGGAGATCTGCGCTAATATCTTTAAACCTTTGTCAAAAGCCAGAGGAGCACAACCTGGACGAGATTACATACTCGGAGAACCTTCATTGTAAAGGTCACTGGAATCGGGTTATAAGGGTTGTTGATAAATTGCAATCGTTCAGCAATTGAAAATTATCAGTATACCAAACTATACTCTAAAAAATAGGCATAAATGCGGATAAAAGTGGGACTACTAAATTTTATTTTATAATAAGTTTAATAGACTTTCATACGTTTTGAGTCCCAATTTTACCCTTCACTTGTGGATAACACCCAAATTTTTTGAAATTTGCAAAAGCCCACGTTCTATAAATAAAATCCAAGATAGAAATGAAGTCTATTCTGACCAAAAGTTTATAAAAAATCTAATTGCACTCTTCTTCTCAACAAATAAAAAAACACAAATCCTTTTCAAAATACAAAAAACATCTAAAACCATATTTATAAAAAAAAATATTTCAGTAACGGTCATGTTAGTGAAAAAAAAAACTAAAATAAAATGAATATGTAAATGGCATTCACGCTTACTAAAAACATTTTATTTTGACTCTTGATTATTGTTTTTTTTTAAATTTTTATTAACTTCCCGTTATAGGATGAGTTATTGTAATCGTCCAAAATCGGAATTTCTGAACATTTTGGCTTACCTCAGAAAAAATGGATGCGTGTGTGTGTATGTATGTATGGATACAATTTATCAGTCACGTTTTCGGGCGCACGGATCAACCGACTTGAATTGTTCAAAAAACATTCGATTCCTATTGATAGGGAGATGAGCTGATTACTTTTTGGCATTGGCAGGGTTAGCTGTTACGGAGATACGGAGCAAAGAGTGCAGAAAATAGAAATCGAGTTTTTGAGTGAACAGAGCATCCGATTTGAATGATCCAAAAAACATTCAATGCGTAATGATTGGGAGAAGTGATTATTAGTTTTTGGCAATGGCAGGCCCAACCATTTCGAAGATACGAGGCATAATGTGCAAAAAATGGCAGTTTTTGAGAGAACTAAGCATCCAGTTTAAATGATTCAAAGAACTTTCAGCTTGTTTGAACAAAATAATTGATTTTGGAAAAAAAATTGTATCATTTTTTTTTAGTTTTTTTTTGTATATCGAAAATAATTCAGATTTTATTTTTAATTCTGACTAAAGTTCTAATAGGACAATACTTTAAACAAATAATTTTAACTTTGCAATTCAGTTCATATAAAGCTTATAAATATTAGACTATGTTACAATATTTACAATTATCTATTTTAAAACATTCAGTATTCCTCGAACATTTCGTTACGGTACGGGAAGTTCCAGCAACTTGCCTTAAGGCACGATGCCATAGACCCCACTAGTTAAATTATTTGCAAAATACAAAAAATACCAAAAACCATATTTAATGAAAAAATACTTGAATAACTGTCATATTGGTGAGAAAATAAATTTAATAAAATTAAATGAAATTAATATATAAATGACATCCATGCTGACTCATGAAAAGCTTATGTTTTTTTTATATTTTGAAGTTTTTTTTCTTAATTATTGTAATACTAAAAACAAAAGTACAGAATACTTGTATATGGCACATATGCATAACATTAATTCAAGAATCAATTGAAGTCCACTATCCAAATTTAACGACTAACTTTTAAAAATCAAAAACTGTGCTTAAATAATATATAGTACGTCACGATATTATTTCAAAATTTAGTATATATAATTATTCAATTATACATAATTATTATTTATAGTACACGTAGTTGTTTCAAATTTGTATCTGTCCGTTTATATCAAAATGTGTGGGATTTATTTTATTATAGCAATTATTAGGTTGCTATATATTTAGAGTTAAATTATTATACATTTGTGAAACAAACACTAGCTGAATAAGAGAAGCATAAGTGAAAGAATTGATCATTACAATATAATGAATTATTTTGATAAATAAAATCCATAATTGGTAAAAACTATTTGAAATAAATATATTAAATATTTCTCAACCTTTTATTTCGTCGCTTTATTATAAGATGATAATTATTAATAAGGAAAGCCTTTAAATCTATCTATTTATAAACATCAACAAAACATATACAGAGTACTTTTGGCGGGATCTCTTCTCCGGTGAGCACGTGGCATGAAAAATGTTATGTGTTTTTATCAACTCTTTCATTTTTTATTCGTAAACGCGGAGTCTCCCGCATACACAAAAAAACTTTCTAGATGACGGGCTGGTGAAACTGAACTGGATATATTTTTCATTATTCAAATTATAAATAGGAAACTGTAATGGTTTGATTTGTTTCTAAATTGACACATAAGATTAAAATTATGTATAAATTAGCTGACCCGGCAAACGTGATATTTAAACCTTTCCATAATATCAAAAAAATCTAATTTGAAGTTCAGCCAAAAGCATTCACTGACGTAGAATTGATTTACATACTAAAATGAATATTCTAAGATAGTGATTTGTGGAAGGAGATTAAAAAAATTAAGTTGTATGGATTTTTCAACCTGCATCATAAGAAATAAAATTAATAAATATTTAGATCCAAAGTTCAAAGTGTAGCAGGACAGCTTTTTATAAAAATATTTTCTTTAAAGTAAAATTTAAGGTTTTTCATTATATGAGGAAAATCTTAATCAATAAAAGAGGGATAAAAATGATTCTATTGCTAAAATGATTGGTATGCAATAAGAGTTTTTGATGAAATTTTGGGGCTATATGCGCTTTTCAATAACAAATCATAAAAAAATATAATAAAAATATTTGTACAAAAAACTACAAAAAAAAATCCTAGCCAACTCTTACCAATTAGGGATATTAAATATAGATCTTAACTGATTCTTAGACAAACTGAACGCGATTATGAAATTTCTTAAAAATTGGTTAAATTATTTCGAAGAAGTTTATCGGTCGAGACAATCAAGTTTCAAATCATATTTTTTACTATGATTATATTGACTGAAAATATTGTTAAAAAATTATGTTAATAAATGCATTTACTATTATCATGTAAACAGAACTGCCAGCTCTTAGTCTAACTGCTCTCCTACAAACACAAGCAAAACGTTCTCGGACACTTTCACGAAACGAAAGCGCGTTGTGCGACAAAACACAAAATCATCGCGGCCATGTTGGAAAACACTACGAATACTACCCCTCTGCTACTAATACTACCCTGTATTAGTGTGCGTCTACAACCCCTGCCTCCGAAAAATCCGAGAGAAAGCAAAAATAGAGAACAGGGCGCATGAGTAGACAGGATCGATCCGAAGCGCTGAACGCGCCGAATGCGTCGAGTCGAGTCGAGTAGAGTCGCCCTTACTTCCGTGCACTTTTAGCGATGTATAAGCCTGGGGAGTGGCTTACAGCTTACACGCATACCCTGCTCCTGCCGCGTACTCGTTTGTTCGGATACGTATTGCGCTCATATTTCTCTAATGCTCTCAAGGGATTCTAAATTTGGCGGAGCGATTAGATGATCGTCTCAAGTCGACGACATGGATTTAATAGAAAATTGAAATACTTGTGTCAAGATCACTACAAAAGACAATATTGGAATGTTTAAAATTATTTTTTTTTATTTATTTTTTTTTTATTTGTTTTTCAAAGCAAGCTGTACAAAGTACATTCAGCTACATTTGTTACAGTTATATATTATTTGACTGCGTGAGAAGGATCGCTATCCTGCGATAGCGCCTTCATAGATGTTATGTTTTATTTTGTAGTAAATCATTGCAGATTCTTTTTTGAGACGCTTTGGTGATAAAGGCTTGAGCAGAACTAACGCTAATACGTTTGGATGACGACTTAGACGAGCTTTGTTTCTGGTGCAGTAAAGACTAATTTCTTCTTCTATAGTTCGAATCTTGAGATCTTGATGTATCAACCAATTGGGAACGTATTTTGGAGCATTCACGATTTCTTTCAAAATTTTATTTTGAGACCTTTGTAGAATAGTTATGTTCGAGTTACTGCCCGCACCCCATAGTTGTAGGCCGTAGGACCCATATAAATAAACTCTTAATATACAAGACAATTATAATTTTTTATATTATTTATTCGTAATCAATAATAATAAATACTATTTTATGCTCTTTATTTTTCAATAAAAATAATTCAACCAAATGCGATTTGCTGAAAATGTATTTTTATAAAAAAAAACTGATCTTACCATTTATTTTTGTATTCTTAGTCAATATAAAATTTTTGTTGCTATCATTATAAGTTTTATTGATCTACTTTTCAATGAATACCGATGAAGATTTTTAAATTTTAAAAATATTAATTGCTTAAATTTGTGAGATCGTGATATCTGTGTATGTGTAGAGACTTATGCATCATTAGCTTATGTTAATTTTCAAAATATCTGACAATTGTCAAAAAATTTCGTATTTTTTATTGTATAAATTACTTTATATTAACAAAAAGTGTAGCTACTTAGGTACAGACATATTTATGTAGAAGTAACACATACTTATATGTAGAAGTATATATTGTGAACAAATATAAATTAAGCAAAAAATATATATTATTCAACTCGTCAATACAAAAAATACAATCTATTGTAATTTAAATTTTACTATTTGTATATTTTATGAAAATATATTCGCCGTACTTGTAGTCCAACAATTGTATCATTGCTAATCAGTGTTTTTTATTTAAGGGGGTATTCTGATCTAGAGGCATAAATATTATGCAATTTTTAAAAGGCTGCAAAAATAATAAACAATATTTTTATTATATTGTTTCAATAGTTATTCATTTATGTTTTAAAAATATGGAAAAAAATTAAAATAGTCGGGATTTGAATTCAAGAAGATGATGAAGTAAAGAGTCTTAAAGAATTGGTACTTGACCATACCCAAGTTTTGCCCCTAATAATCAAAAGAATTTATTAATCAAATGATTTCATGTGAACTAAAGAGAAGATAGATTTTTCTCAATTTTCGATTGTTTAAAAAATTTAGTAAAAATCTATATTTGGAGCTTATTTCATGCTGAACGGAACTCTATAAGAATCTCTTTAAAACTTAAAGTAAATTAGTTTAGGAATCATGAATATCGTGTCGAAAAAACAGTTGCGAGGAAAACGCGTTTGGAGTGTTGCGAAGAAAGGAAACCGTGAAGGATTATCGTTATCAAGCAGCTATATATCAGAGAATAATTTAAATTTAAAAAAATCTTTTTTTTATAATTATAATCCTGAACACCCCCTTAATTTGATCTATCTCGTTTGCAAACATTTTTTAATAAATTTAATTTTTCTTCTAAATTGAGAACCGTTCGTCTATCCCAAGTCCGTATTTCGTTAGCTCTCGCCCGCACCACATCGCATCGCCACATCGCACGCACGTTGAAATGATGACAGGGTGTTCATCATCAAATCCCGAATCCGTATAACGTATAACGGGCATAGGGAAACGACTGGCTACGTCAAAAAACTTGACTACTCATTAACCGTCAACGCCAGAAGTCGCACCGTTTGGGCTATTTCCCGACCAGGATCGGACCGTGGGCTATTAGGGGCTAATGTTACTGTTCCAGTACGGTCGGGTGTAGAAAAACCAAAGGTTATTAATGATATTCCTTTTTGCCGCCCAGCGGTCTCGGGGACGATTATCCGAAAGGCTATGTAGGCTGGGATCAGATGCTACTGTAGGATATGTCAAGAAGTTCATCTTTTTTGTACGAAATTTTATGTCATCACATCGACATAGAACCACTTATAAAATATAAACTTTTTTTAAAAATATTCTTCAAATAAAAACTCAATATTACTTTTACAATACTGGCTAAATATTGGACAATAATATTTAGTCCACATAAAAATAATATTTAGCCTACATTCGTTTCTATTGGGGATCTGTTATAGATCTCTATGTGAAGAATCAAGGGTGATTTTTTTCTTAATTTTCGAAATTTCTTCTCATTATAAATAAAGGGTAATTGAACTTTATACTATATAAAATTTTATATTTTGTTGTGTAAATTTGATTTGGTAACTAAAAAATTCTTTTAAAAATGCGGAAATATCTATATTTCCTATTTTTCAATTCCAATTAAAATAAATATGTCGTATTGTGACTCACTAACTATATACATTAGAAATTTCCATTTTTTCAATATTAACCAATTTTTTTTAACACATTTATAATTGAGTTATCTACAAATTAATTCCATCAACATAACACACATGTGTAAAGTAGTTGTGTGCAATGTATAATCAATCAATTTTAATTGTTTATTTTGTCTATAAAATAATTGCATTCATTGAAAATGAATGTCATAATATAAGCTTTGTAGTAAAATTTAAATATAGACATGTAATAAATACATAGATATATATATATATATATATATATATATATATATATATATATCACATTATTGATTAAGATATATATATATATATATATATATATACTTGTGTGTAAGTAAGTACTTACTTGATGAGTAAGTTGTTTTTGGGCGATAAATCAAAAAAGGCAAATATTTATAAATTAATCTTTAATTTCCGAACGTATTGACATAGAATTTTATGTCATCATCAGTAGATCTATAAAGTTAAGGAATTGAAAAAAATTATATAAATTAGGAAATTATGAGAAATCTGCTAGAAAACCATATATAGAAAAAAAAGAAAATAATAAAACAAAAACACATATCAAAATAAAGAGAAAAAATAAATATAAACTCATACATTTTTTATGTATCGCGCTAAAAAATTTACTCAAATATCTCAACATCAAAAAAACTACTTGATATTATATATTTAAAAGAAATACCAAAAATATATCAATTAGCTTAAAAATATTACCTAAACTTGAATTATGTATATGTGCAAGTGTGCATAAAATGCTTTAAATTTTTTACTAGTCCCAATCAATAAAGTGATATATATATAATAATCAATAAGATTTTGTATTGACCACTAATTTTAGGACACATTTTTACAAGAAGATATTATAAAAAAATAAATGTTATAATAGAGTATTTTTTAGCCTTTTTAGTAACTAGTATGTACATATACTGTATGTTAAGTATTTTACTTGTACAGTAAAATAAAGTAATGAAATAAGCAAAGAAAATTAGGTGAACTAAAATACATCATGAATAAATAAGATAATATGTACACATATATATGTGGGTGAGTATGTGTGTGTTGTTAGGTGTTTTTTGCATCTAATTTTTTACAGCGTTAAAAATTGTATAGCATCAATCTACATTTATTTTTTATGTTTGTAATACCGAAATTAAAACAAATTTATTTTTAAAATTTAATCTCAAACTTAAATTTTGTATATGTCTGTGTATGTATAAAATGCTTAAAATAAATAAATCAATAAATAAATTGATTGTGTTTCGTTATTTTAAAAATAATTATAGAGAAATATCATTAGAGAAGTCCTGCTCTATTTTATGTTATACAATAAGTAATAAGCATTTCCATAAATAATTAAGTCTTAATAAAAAATTCAATAATATATAATTCAACGATGATTTCATTAGACATCGATATTTTTGGTACATTTTGTTATTTTTGTATATAAAATCATGACATACGTAATCTCACTTGTAACTAAATTGCTCTATTCTTTATTATTATTATTTTTTATAGTATATATATATATATATATATATATATATATTTATTTATTATTCATAGCAAGCTATACAAAGTACATTCAGCTACATTTGTTACAGTTATATATTTATTGACGGCTTGAGAAGGATCAATAAGATTTTTTATAGTATATGATATAATTCTCAAGAAATACAACTTATGTGCGGGTATTTTTATCACAGATAAGTATGAAATTATAGAAGATATTTTTCCTCAAAAACTATCTTAAACTATATCGAGCTATGAATTATATCTCCATAACCCACAGGAAATGGGTTGACGACGCTAGGACGCGACAGTATAACGCCGCGCTATCATTTAGTCCCAGCCGTATATACTTGCGGCTAAAGCAAGCAAAAGCGCCTGACCGCCACGGACGAGAGGGATGCGCTTACGCTACATATGACGTTTATTAATATTCGCAGCGTCTGACACGGTGATTTGTTTCCGTAATTGCCCCTGTACTGTACTGGACGATATTATATCGTACAAACACGGCCACGGACCGCCAGCGATAATGCTCCGAATGTACCTCCTAGCGAAGCGCAATGTCTCATTACAAGCTGTGTCATCTATATTTGCATATTAATAAGAATGCGACCGAGCAATTCCTCACGCATACGAAGGCCTGCTGAACGTATGCACATCGAACTCATCACTAACATAAATTGACATATGATATATGGATATATGTATCTGCGACAGGAAATGTTTGCGAACGTGTAACCGGACGATCGAAGTAGGAGTGATTTTCTTTAAGTCAACTGTTAATTTGACTATCAATATAAAAAGTATATGAAACACTTAGATGATATAAAACTCTTTACATAATTCAAAGTGAGAGTTGATAGGTACTAAAGATGGGCTTATTATATCCGAAGCCGGATCGACTCGGATTTGACTCCGCTTCATGGTGGAGTTATATCCGCTAAACAATTCCACGACTCCGACAATTTTGAACAGAAATACTCGAAACAAATGTGTTCTATAGTATGCTGTTTATGTATCTAAGGATTTGTCAAATCCCATTAATTATTTGAAATAAAAATTTATGAATAATTATCAATAAAATAATTTTTCTAAAAAATTCACGAATAAATGACGGATTGTAAAATTTTTCGGTCGACCAGATTATCGACTCAATGACTCGTATTTTTAGCAGTGTTGACCAAAGTAAAAACGCAAAACATGAGAATCAAATTCAATTTAATGATTTCCCGTGATGAGAAAATAATTGATTCTTTGGATTCATTTTATATTAAAATTATGTAGTAAACTTTGTAATAAAAGCAAAATATAATACTTCTGCTTTCAAAATTTTTCTTCTGCTATTTCCATTTGAGAATTATATTATATTATATCGCGTAGATTGATCAGCATATTATTACTTTTACAAAATTACATAATTGTGTGAAAGTAATAATATAATACTGAATATGTTTTACTACTTAAATACTAATGATATCACTGATAAATTTTGTAATCTAAAGTGTTATTTCAGGCTATGGAAAAACAAGATTAAATAAATGTATTTTGTTTCGTATATTTTTCGGTATGTATATTCCTGATTGCCGTCATTTACGGCCAAAGATTGTCGTAGTTAGAATCATCACCCCTTACTATTCAATAAATTATACATTTGAGCTATTCACACTTGAATACAATTTCATTGTTCTGTATCTTTAAAGTAACATTTTTGTATTTTCTGGAAAATTTTGACTTTTATACCTAAAAAAGGTCATAAAACTGCCTGCGGGATAAGAAAGTGACCGCTTCCTTCCCAAAGCAAAAACGACAAAAACACTAAATGCCTGTACGAGTTACCAGATTTAATACTAGTTTAAGGAAGTCGGATATGACAAATCAGTGAAACAACTCCACTCGGATTCACTCCGAGGGAGAAGTTGTATCGGAGTGATAACTCCGGAGTGAGTTACCCATCTCTAGTAGATACTATTCCCAAAGAATAATTTTTGTTTCTCGTAAGCCATCAATGATTTTTTTAAATCTACATTAATCCTCCATAAGTCAGTACAAAATATTTAAATAGTTCGTATATTCGCTTCATGCTTCAACATAGCGATGGCACAAAGCGCTCTGATGAAATTTTGTCAGTGTCCATCGGGCATAATGAATCTCCAGGCATGGCGCCCCGCGGGTGTGGGTGGCAGGCACATACGCGTTTATAATAAATTTTATTCTCGGCTATGTCATATCACTGTAGAGAGCCGAAACTAGCCTGGCAGTAGTGGCGTTCCGAAAGGGGTCAGGTGTTTGCACATTTTCACATTCGCACAAATTCGTGCCGTGCGTATAATGTCTCGTTTCCGGGCTTTGGACTGCCGGATGCCGGAAAATTCTCTGTCGAACAACGGACAACGGGCCTACCTGCCGCCTGGTGGGCTGCGAGAGACGATGGCAGAAAGGGCTGTCCTCTGAATTGCACCACGTCAGGGATCCATAATTGAAAAGTTCCGTGATGAAAATGCCCGGCTTTAGTTGTATGCGACTGTGGTTTATTCGCTATTGCAAATTGTTGGACGCGATAAAATCCTGTGCAGTAATACTACGATTTGACTTTACGTCAAATTGGAACAGCAACGGAAATAATAGATTATTTGCTGATGGTTTACATCTAAATAGAATTGAAACTGCAATATGTGTCATCAAGACCAATTTAATATGGTATATATTTAATGTGCATATCTGCTTTTAACCAGAAAAAATATGAAAACAAGAGTATTTCTGAAAATATCTTTCTGTGCATTTATAAATGAAATTTGCGAAGCATTATGGATATTGTTATTCAGCTATTATCTTGGCGAAATTTATATAAGTATTTTATATACAAAAATTATCATTAAATTACAAGCTAATCATTTATTTCACTTTATCAAATTGAGTATATCAAGTTTCAAAGATGATTCCAGAAAAACTTCATTCCAGTACATTCATTTGATGCTAAAAAAATAATGCTAGTGGATAATATTACTATTAAATTGAATTTAACTAATATTGACATTACGTTTTATTGCATTCAAAATAGCTCCACGGTTTCGCTAGTTATAGCACCCAAAACAAAATCTATGATGGAATTCTACATTTGCATAGAAGTTCATTAAATATGCATAGGTTGCCAGCGCAAAGTAAAATATATTTTGATTATAACATGTTATGGAAATCCTCTAAAATGGTAATGAAATCAACAAAATTATTTTAAGGGAATGAAAGTTTTGTAACTCGATAGACAGATGAGAAGGTGCAAAGTTTTATCGCGAGTGATTAATTGTTAGAATGATGAATGGTCGATGTCAGAACAAATAACTGAGAGCAAGTACTTCATCAAATATTGAAAAGGTTTCACGGACTTCACTCGTGCGATTTAATATTAAAATGATTAATAATTTCAATTAAGCTGTTAACTCACTCACATATTCATGTTTTAAAAATGGATATGATAAAATCTGTCTTTAGCCAAAAATTGTAAATAAATATCTTTTGTGTGAACATTCAAAAAGATATTAGAAGAATTAATTTTATGGGATCGATGCCCAGTCTTATTTGAAAATATTGATCAAAAATATGTGATTCATTGCAAATACTTTTTTGCGTTGTGAAATTGTAATAAATAATCTCTCACACTATTCTTCCCTGAATGAAGTCGGAGTTGAGAATAGGAACCTGTCCTAGAAAAGTACTATATATCATATTACATATATATATATATATATATATATATATATATATATAACATGTTTGCAAGATCTTGTTTTGTTTTCAGAACTCTCTACATTCATTCTATTTCTGAAAATTAATGCTGACGATATAAGTCTATCGCGGTGCATGTTCCTGTTAGATTTTGACAAAGGGGCACATTTCACTGCGAAAAGGACGTTTTCAGTGCGAATATTTTATATTTTAAAGTTAAATCTTTACGCGTCGCTTTATTTCGTTGCCTCGCTGCAAAATCCTACGCATTCAATAGACGCGTCCGGTGTATAATAATACCGACGTCACATATATATAGCATGCTGAACATAGATATAGTTTTACGCATGTGGCATTGTAGTCAAAACTTTTTTTATACATAGAAAAAAAAACATAATTTATACAAATCTTGGTTATGGTAATAATAAAAATGAGCAGTTGCTACCCATGAAACTTGAGAGACTCTAAAGTCTAATTTCCAAAAAGCTGTACTCAAAATGTGAAATTAATCAAATAGTGTGATTTTTGTCTTCTGCCACAATTTCATATAGAAAAAGGTCTACCACCAGCATTATCTCCGTTACAATTGAAGTGTATAAATTTTCGCAGTACTATTTTAAAGTAGGGGACGAAAGATAAGTAAACGTCAACTTAATTGGTGCGACCTTGCTATCAGTATATAATCAGCAATATATCAAAATTTATAACAAAACTATTTTTTCATTATTCATTTTTTGGTTTGAGCTCTTTTATTTAGTTTACGATATTCAAATATATCGTTTGTGTATAAGTTTTTTAATTGTTTTTCAATTTATATTGTTATTTTCAAATTAGTTTTAACAGTTTTATTTATATATAATAAGCTTATATATGGGTGGGGTAAAAAGACCAGCTGAATTATTTAAAGATGGCAAAGACGGCATCTACAAGAGAATAGTAAATACCAAAGTAATTCAGGTTAAAAAATCAATTGTACAAAACTTAATTTATCTTATTCCAAATTTCCTGATGATTATTTGTGACAAGCTTTTATAGAGGTACATAAAAAACTGTTGAATCTAACTTAAAAATAACAATACACCTTATAAAACAATTTAATAACGTATATCAAAAAAATATATCCAGGTATCATAAACTAAATAACAGAGCACAAAAGCAACAAAAAAAGAATAACGAAAGAAGTACTTTTGTTATGAATATTGATATATTGCCGATCATGCCCTAACATAATAATTGCCGATCATGTCACATAAATTAAAGTAGACTCAAAAATATTTGACTGAAAAAAACGCTGACATTGAACGCTGGGTTAATAAGGCCTTTCCAGCATAAAATTTTGAGATGCTTCTTGATTCGTCAGCAATAAACCTTACTCGAGGATTTGAATATAGATTTATAGACAACGTAATAAGTTATACAGTGTTTAACATTTCCTAAACCTAAATCACATACAAATTCTATAGATGCTCGACTTCTTTAGGTGGCAATTTCAGAAGACCAACAAAAAAGATTCTTATAAACAGTGTTCAAGACATTTAGCATTACTACATTTTAAAAAACTGGGCTTGAAAATAGATCACTCATTGGAGTGATAACTATTGATATAGTGAAATTTTGCACAATGATTTTATATGTGTGTCTATAAGTGTGAGTGAATGAATGAAACCAAATGGCTCATAGGATACTGATTTCTATTAAAAATAAAAGAGGAAATATATTCTAGTAGTGTAATTTTTGTTTCCGATTTTTTCATATATGTAATATATAAAACAGGTGCAAACGAAACATTGCCAATGGTCTTCTATTTCGTATTGGGGACACTAACGATTGTAAGCTCAATCATGCAGTTCTCACGAATAAGAATAATGATCAAAGAATAAATATTCCTATAATGTTTATTTATCCTATACTTTCAAAATTTGTAACCCCATCGTTGGTTTTCCATTTCCACCCATGGTCCAATTGTCTTCTATTTTGTATTGGGGACACTAAGTTCAATCATGCAGTTCTACCGAATAAGAATAACGATCAAAAAATAAAAATTCCTGAAATGTTTATTTATCCTATTCTTTCAAAATTTGTAACCCCATCGGTCGTTTCCCATTTCCACCCATGAGTCGTGCATCATCCGGCGTGCGTTTGCTGTGCATTGTGCGCGTACTGCACCTGGGTGCGGTGCGAGTGCTGTCAGTTCCAGAGCAGAGAGGAGAGTTTGTGTACCAAAAATCATCATCGCAAATACAATATAACAGAGGCATGCGAGGCAAAGATAATTGCAAGCGCTTGGCCATCGCTAGCACCACGCCGAGCGGAGCCGGCAAGCGGCAAGTGTGTTCACATGTACGAGAGGACGCTGCTTTTTGGTCGCTACGAGTACGAACAGTGCACATGCAACGCACAACACGCACAAACGCACAGGGAACGAAATCACAAAACGTGGGCGGAGGGCTGGTAAAATAGTAATAGGTGGATGATGATATATGGAGATAAAATGGATCTTGATGACTGTTGGTGCTTATATTCGTAATACGATATAAAGAAGCAGTTTTGGCATCAATGATGTGCTGCTGAATTAATGCGAAAGCTCAACTTTTATTTGGTACAAATAATTTTCAGAAGCATATGTACACAAATGGACATGACAGAACTTGTCGTGCGGATAAGCAGTCCAAAAAGTTTAATTTTAATCAATCAGATCTGGATAAATCAGAACAAAGAGACAGCAACTGTAAGAGACAATGATGAGCAACCAAATCAAAACCAAATTTAATTCAGCTTAAGGGAGTATTCTAGTGTAGAGCGATGAATTTTAGGTCATTTTTAAAGTGTCGTAAAAGAAAGCAATGAATGTTTTTACTATCCATTTTTTTACCATTTGTTTATTAATATTATGAAAATACAAAACAAAAATTGAAAAATAAAAAAGTTGAAAATTGTAAAAACTGGCAGCTGATGAAGTGGGTGGTCTCAAAACATTGGCACCTCAGTCTTGACATGATTTCAGACCTCCTCGCCATCGGAAATGCAAAAATTTTTTTTTTCGCAAATTGGCGACTGTTTGAAAAAAAAGGTTTTTTTTACTGTTTCTTTGAGTTTCTCGAAATTTTTAAAATTAGTAAAAATAGTAATTTCAGAATGATTCTAGTTCAGACTATAGATAGATCTATAAACAATACTCTCTGAAAATATCAAATAAATTGGTCGAGTAGAACTCCAGAAATCGTGACAAGAGTACTGAAAAAGTAAGTTCTGAGAAAAACGCATTTTAAGTTTTGCGTGAAGCCAAACCAGTATGGAGACCGAGTTAGTAAAATGCCTATATCTCCAAAAATAATTCAAATTTTCAAAAACCTTCTCGTACCCATATTCTTAGATAGTTAAACTTTGAAAATATGAAATGAAAAAAAATCGATTTTTTTGAATTTCTACACTAGAATACCCCCTTAATTAATACGAAAGCTCAACGTTTGTTTGGTCAAAATAATTTTGAAAAGCATATGTTCACCAAAGGACACGACATAACTTGTCCTGCGGTAAAGCAATCCTAAAAGTTCTTTTCAATCAATCAAAATTGAATAGATTAGGAAAAAGAGGCAACAAACTTTAAGAGATGGTAATGAGATGTCACTGGCAACAAAATTTACTTACAAAATCTTTTTTTTTTTAAGTCAATTTGGACATACGGGGCTAGCTATAGTGACTATAGTGATGAGCAGCCAAATCAAAAGTACTAAAAATTCAAAGATTCCAAAATTATTCAAAAAATGCTCCAGAGTGTGTACCAAATTGGTTAATACATAAATACAAAGTCGTGAACACAGTTAGCAATAAAATACAAACAAATTCAGTCAAAATTCAGTTTCACCTAAAAACTGACTTGCCAGGGAACTTTGCTACAACAATTCTAAATCAATAAGATCTGTCAGTTTCAAAAATCTCTGACAATAGTCAGAATATTTTGTATTTGGGATTTTGACTCCATTTCTTTTATTCGGTCTGTTGCAAAAGCCTTCGCATAGCTTGTCACTTTTTACTAATGAAATTTATTTCTGAACATTGTATATGAATTAACATGGATCATGGAATTAATTCACACGATGGTTTTTCCTCTGAGCAGACTACCATTTATTATTATTATTACAATTAGGTAAAAAATAATAAATAATAGTCCTTTATTTCCAGCTCCTTTTCTAATCCGCCCGTGCATCGTATAAGCGAGTGTATGCAAATGAGAATCATGAAATGTTTATTTTTAGTGCGTTTTTCAGCCCACCACGAAGTATCCAGGAAGATATTTCGTTTTTTTTTCAAGGGAGAGAACGTATAATTTTTGAATATTTAATAAAACAGTGGAATTTTTGCGTTATCTTATACGCATTACTTGATTAATACAGAAATAGTTTGCATGATATATGATCGTTTTTCATTAGTTAAAAACAATATATATATAATAATAATAATATATGAAAAAAAATCTGAGATATGAAGTTCATTTAAAATCAGAATTACTAATCACGCGTACACAATACTATGCTGATATGGCGAGATAAACATGCTACATTAATTCCACAATGAACATAATTAAACAACACGATTTTTAGCAGCAAAATGATGTTTAAATTAAAATTAATATTCCATGATAAATTATAATTAACGTGGATAATTTTGTACATAATTATATTTTTCAATAGCATTAATTAGTGTAATGATACAATATGTTTTATTGAGCAGTGTGTTTTATTCATTCTCTCGTAAATCCTAAAATATCGAATGTTTATTCCATCGATCCATTACTTTGTCAATTATTAAACAGAATGGCTGGTTAATAATATGTCAAAGTTATCCGGTTATAACAGAGCACAATAATAAAGTGAAACAAAATACACACATCGACGCATCGCAACATTTTGATCCGGCACGACGGATATCAGAATATGGGAGTTGATAGAGTTTCGAAATCACTATTTTGCACACATATAGGTATATATATATAGGTATATATATATATATATATATATAGGTATATATATATACACATATATGTCAGTTGCAAGTATATGTGAGTATCCAACATCATAACTTTAGAAAAAGCTCATTGCTTTAGCATATCTTACAGCCATTGTACTAAGCTACAAGAGCTTTTGAAAAATAGTTTTTTTACAATTGTTTTCATTTTTGGTCAATTTTTGAAAGTGAATTCTAAAAATATATTCCTCACATAATATAATCAATGTAATAAAGGTCAATGTTGCACTTTACATAAATCGTATTTAAATTTTGAATATAAGGTCTGCAAGATGTCCACAGTAATGCAATTATTGTGAAACATTTCAAGGTAGGTACTCTACAATCTAAGTTAAATATTGCATTACAGGATTAAATAAAATATCATTGCAAAGGAACTACATCTTCAAAACATTTTTAAAATAAATCTCAACATTCTAGTATCAGTCATTTTTTTCTAATCAGATTCTTATATTTGTTGCAGGATAATATAAAATTGTAACTGAGCTTAGTACAAAATTTTCAAGTAATTGCGAATAATGACTAGAAAAAGTAAAAATTTGTTACTAATTATATTAAGTTGTGCAAAAATTTATATTCAGTACTTCTTCGGCATTACAATCTCTATAATCATGAAACTTCAATTGAAATTTGAGCTTTTAGACAAAGTACTTATGGCTAGTATTTATTGGGTTTGTACATCAATAATGACAAAAAATGTATTTTAAAGATAAGCAGTTAATTGTTACCAGTAACTATATGGTTAGTTATTTACTTAAATTTCAATTTGGAAATTATTATAGTCAAACATCAATGATACAGAATTTTTATTTGAAAGTGAATAGAAACTCGATCGAAATGAAAATACAATGCGAAATATTTTATTAATTTATGCTATAATGAATAAAGTAGATATACTTTATTGCAATCTCCATAATTATCCAAAGTCAAAATTCTAAATGGTCTCTATGAAAAGAAAAACCCCACTAAGGGTTCAGATATGAACAATGTCAGAAAAATAGATTTAATATGTAGTCAATTGGTCAACTATCTCTAGTTTTTGCAAATAGTTAGTTACATATTGTTTTGATATTTAAAATTGCATACCATCAAATATTATCATAACTTATGGTATTGATAGATTATATGTTAGATTGGTATAAACTACTTGTATCCGGACTTGATATTTTTTGATCAAATAATAATGTAAGTCATGAAATCATTAACTATTTTTTTTGGTTACTAGTTGATTAAATATCAACTAGTAAGATCAATGTAACTCAATTGTAGGTTCATATAATTTAGTGAAATTTTGGAAAGGCAGTATATACGCTATAACAGAAAATTCTGATCATAAGAAGAAGTTTTGGATTCGGTCCGTTTTGATACCAAGAATATAGATAGATGTTAATATCAGAAATACATATAGATTTATCTATTTATTTAGTTATATAGTGCATAGATTATGTGTAAAATGCACAACAGTACAAATATATGAAATATTTGTCATTTCTTATTGGAGTCCTACTTCTTATTAAGTAATATGAGTTGGAGTGCTAAAGTAAAGGCACATAGAAAGATTGTCTAAAGCACTAAAGTAGACTTTTTTCAAACCTAAATCTCTATTATCGTCACTAATGATTTCACCAACAAAATAGAGAATGCAAATTCTGGAAAAGTCCTATAGTCAAATCATACGACCGAGCCGAAACATTTGGACTTGTGTGCGTACATTCGGTCGGTTTGTTTACCAACATACTACATACAGTACGGTGTACGAATTTAATGATATTTTCCCCGCATAGCCGACGAATTTTAAAGCGAACTGCAAATTATGTACCTGCATGCATAGAAATATTTCATTTATGTTAAGTATATTTGTCATGCTATATTTTAATACGCTCTGAAATAATGGTCTGTGCCAGTATTGGTACTGTACGTCCGATGCGTTTTCATATTCTAGTACGCTTGAACACAATAAATAGACTATTTTAACATTGGAAATTGTAATAATGCAGATGGTGTTTTGCTATTATTATGTACGGACGGAAAAACGTGGCTTTAGAGCTGGAATTTTGTAAGCGGCACCGCTATTGCCAAGCCCGAACAATATGGTAAAAAAATTAAAATAATAAATAAATGAAATGATTAGAATACAAACATACATATTTTCATGTATTCTATAAATTGGGGACCTCTGCAAAAATGATGATATTAGGGAGGCTCAATTTTATGAAGTGTTCGATCCAAGAATACATATAAAATTCAATACATTTTTTCTTCTATAAAATTGTGGCAATCGAACCAACCTTCACTCATCACAAAATACAATATAGCCATGGCATATACATTTTTCTAAACGATCAGATTTTATAATATATTTATATTCATTTGTAAGAAGTTTTATTATTAATGAAAATATTTCCACATTGGTGACCCCGACGTCATTCTTGTTCAGAGTGATCTTCGTACTAGGTCACCAATTTAAAAACTTTGAACATTATATCAATTTATTAAAAAAATCCAAGACTTGTCTATTAAATATATATATATATATAAAGAAACTCGTGTTCTCTATACTACGAATATTGTTTATTATGACAATAGTAATAACACTATGTGTGATTATATTGATCATTTACAAAAACGTAGATGTTATTTCAGTATTTATAATAAAAAAAGGAAAAAAGTTAAGAATTATAATTTTGGCATTTCGAACATTGAGCAAACAAAAACGAGATCTGATCTGACACTTGAACTTTTTGTTTTTGAGCTGACACTATGATGAGCTTCAAATAATGAACATCTGTCAAGTTAAAATGCGACGTGTGTTGACAGGTCGCTACAGATCAGTCCTCCATATTAATACCAATATTATCCAAATTGTAGTAATAATAAATTCCATAAAATATTATTTATATTTGGTTTTTATTTTATGTATGATTAATATCCACGACACTATGTGTTGTCATATTTATCGTTAATAAAATGTGATTGGTATTTTCTTATTTATAATAGAAAAGAAAGGTTTCAAGAATTATACATTTTAGGCAAATTCGACTAGGGAGAAACAAAAAACCGTGTCCGATCTGACACTTGAATTTACTTTTGTTTTTCTCAGTGCTGTCACTATATGGGCCAATCTGTCCAGAGACATGTGATGCGTGTTGACAAGCCGCTATGCGTGTTGGCAACCCGCTACATATATATATATATATATATATATATATATATTATTATATCTGTGTGTGTATGTATGTATATATGTATCTATTACAAATGTGTCGTGTTTGCAAATACCCCTCTATAAAGAATATTTCACCGCGCATATATTGCAAAACTCAAATTATTTAAACGCGGAAACCTTCACAAAACTACATATTTTAAATGTCATTTATCAGAAATGTTTCATTTATCATAAGTATATTTGTCATGCAATATTTTAATGCGATCTATCAAAAACGGAGTTTTACTGGTGTTTGTACGCCTGATGCATTTCATATTTTAGCTTATGCCATAACTCCATAAATACAGAAATTTAACATTTGAAATTGTAATGATTCAGGTGACGTTATATGTCATCAGTAGGTAAAGGTTGATGTTTTTATGAATTTGAGTCCTTTAAATCATATGTGGTCTATTTTCTAGATTGACTACAAATGCACCAGATCTTGGAATTTCTCCAACCTAATTAGAAATTCATTATAAATTTTTATAATAATTAACAAGAGTTTGGACACATTTTTGTATGTAAATCTTTAGAAATTATGCAAAAATGTTGATGCAATTTAATAAATGTTTATTGGCAAAGAAATTGGTATAAGATAGTCATAATATTTATACATATGGTAAAATAATCTTGGGTATGGGTATATTTGAATGCTCAGAACTCGTATACAGCTAAATATATCTTGATTTTGCTGTAAATCTCGATTTTGCAAAGTAATGAAAATCACAATCAAAGTTTTAAAAAATTTCTGACTTACCACTTTCACTTCACATCTTGCGTGCAATTCTTGTTCATACTCTCTCTTGCAAAAAATGTTGATCCTGATGTGACATCGTATGAATCCATTTTTATTAAAATCCAATTCTCGAATTCCTGGTTTTTGAATCAGATAACATCATTATAACTTCATGTCTCCTCTTTCTTCTGATGACTTCATGGCTCCTTTTCATTAAAATTCTTCGTATTATTTTTTCCAAAATTTGCTGCATGCTGCTCACACTTCGTTGAGATATAAACTTCATCATTATGTCTCAAGAATTATTTTTCCAAAAATGTATGCCCACTTAGGGATAAAAAAAAAATAGTCTTGATAATAAAATACACTTTTTCTATTTTTTTTAAAATAAAATAATCTGAATAGCTCCAACCACATCATTATATCAACATTGTAAAATGACTATTAATCATGGTTAATCAAGACCGTTTTTTAGGTAATTTTTAGATAAATAACTTTTATACAAAAATATGTATTTTCGCGTAAAATACAAAGTACTCGCCGTACCAAATTTAGGCTGACCTAAGCGCCAGGTAAAATTGAACTGAAGGTCCAGTCACAAAAAGACACTAAAAAGAATAGTGGGGTCTTGGAGAGATCATATGGGAAAATTTATAAATGCAATCATCTCAACTCAAGCAAATACCGGTTTACGTAAGTCGCACCCTATTATCTTCGGTGCCTGGACAGGGTTAAAGTATCACACGCATGGTGCATTACTTAAAAGTGACCGGAGGAAAGGAAAGGGTAAGTGGACACAACATTAATTTTTTATTAAAGAAATTATTTAAATATACAATTTTATTGCTTCTATATTTACAATCTGATAAACTGAGTATATACCATACAACTACTTATCTAAAACTTAGCCAAAATATCGCAACTTACAAGACTTCAAATCCCATGCAATTTAATTCTTATTTTAAAATGAAATATTACATTTTGTATGTTTTGTCTGACTATCAAAAAATTAATTAATTATAAAATAATTAGGAGTAAATTTGACCGTTTTTAGTAACATTGAGGATTAGTAAATCTTTGAGTATTTTGCCTAAAGGATCTCTACTCTATAAATTAATAAAATTAATATGCAATTTTAAACAGAATTACATGATTAATAAATATCGATCATAATTTCAATACATGCTAAATAAAATATAAAAATGTTTTTTTGGATACTGGTATCAACTAATTCAACGCACCCCAAAAATTGAATCCGCAAAAGATTTAAATAAATTAATTTCTGCCTTGAAATTCGGATGCTGTGAGAATGGACCAGATCGGTCAGTCAATGCAAAGAGAGGAATCTGATTCTAAAAAGATTCGTACTTTCCCACAGGTATGTCCTGCCATACCGGTTCACGCAGGTCATCATCTTCTGATCTGAACTGGACTTTAGAGGGTCTTCAAGGGTCGCGACGAACTTGATCCCTAGGGTCTATATTTGATTATAACCGTACGCGGTGTTTACACGCGCTTAGATGGGTTTCTTATTTTTTTGGGGATGAAGAATAACTGTTAATAATAAAAATGTATACAGTATACAGTATATATTTCGATATTTTGTTATGAGATACAATTTTAAAGATTATGATTTCATAAAATGATATGAAACTTTTATGGAAATTCTAATTTTTTCCCTTCTTAATTAATTTTTTTTCAAGGCGACTCGAGAGCATGCTTTCTATTAAGAGTTCTTTGAAGCTCTATGCTCTACTATGAAAGAATTTTATTAACTTCCCGAAGGAGAAGTTTATGTTTTCATCAAAAAATCCGATTCACTAATTTTATGTTCTCTCGACGTTTCAAGCCGTTCTCAATCGAATGAGCCCAAATTTGTGTGTGTGTGTGTGTGTATGTGTATGTGTATGTGAACAGATTTTTGTCGTAAATCGACGTTTTTTCAAAAACGGCTGAACCGATTTCAAAAATTTAAAAGCCATTCAATGTATCTCGTTGAGGACTCGGGTTTTTGAGAATTTGCGCAAAGTTCAGCTTTTCAAAAATTTAAAAGTCATTTGATGTATCTCAATGAGGACTATCGTTTGTCAGTTTTGTGTGGTGATCTGCCAAGACGTTTTTATGTAATTTGGAAAAAAGTGTTAAACTTTTCGTCCACATTTAAGCTTATACTACTGAACCGATTTTAAAAAGTCAAAAACTGTGATACTGATTAGTTTTAGGTGAAAATCTACCGAGCCGTTTTCTTGTAATTAACAGTTGAAAAAAAAATTTAAGCCGATTTTCATGGAATTTTTTTTAGAGATATTTATCTAAATCTAATAGAACTTACTAAAATATTACGGTCTTACGACAAGTAGTTTAATTTTAAAAATTTATCATCAAGGTTTGAGAAAATGAGTAGGCTTTTTGATGTTTGTTAAAATTAAAATTAGACAATTTACTTGGTATAACAATAGAGTACTTGATGAACATACTAAACCATTAAAGTCCTACGGAAACTGGTTCAATTTCAAAAATTGTTGATTTTTGAAAATTTGCTTTTAGAAAATACTCTGTGTTAACGTGTTCGTTCGTTTCCAATTATGTGTAATAAATCCATTCGGAATACTTTCAATCACTTATAAATTAATTCATATTTCATTGATTAAGTCGATTATTTACACATATCGGGAAGTTCATGTAATTGCCTCAAGGCAAAATACCAATACCAACTAGTTTAATTTTTATAAACTGGGGAATTGGTTAAGAAGACCAATATTACAAGGTTTTTGTAATAATTTTAGAATAATTTCTGATAAATTCTAAATAAATAAAAATTTATACAAAATGTACTCCTGCAGATCATTTATACATTTGCAGTTAAAATACTCTGAACAGCTTTTGCTTTTTTCATAACAGATATATCAGTGATTTTTTATACAAATTAATAATTATAGACAATAACATTGAAATCATTGCTTGGGACTTTCAAATATATGAGTTATAAAAAACGAGTTGGTAAGATTATTTTTCTCCATCACCGAATTTAGTGGTGGAAGAGGAATATCGTTGAAATCATTCCTTGGGTCTTTCAATTATATCAGTATTAAAAAACAAAGCAGGTAAAGTTATTTTTCTCCTTCACCGAATTTAGTGGAAAAATTTTTTCTTTTGAGCTTTCGTTAGACTTTTTTCCGATTCTCCTCGTCCTCGGTGGATGACCTGAGTGCGTTGGCACTTCGGCGGTCACTATTTGTAATTAGTATCGTAAGGTCAGAGTACTCGCGCAAATTGGGCCATGACATTGGCGACAATGACCATGAATCGCGTGTATTATGTATATATATAGTACCTACTGTCAGGGGGGTGGGTGGTGCTGTACACGTATATGTATATCAATATATATGGTGGGAACGATGTAATTGGCCCATCCTATTTGCACCCCATTATAACACATTACATTAACTGTTTGGAATCGATTGCTCGGCTTTATGGACACATTCCACACTAATCGAATTAACATAGCCACTGAGCGATAACATAACGGATGCTGTATCGACGATTCTTAATGAGGCACATTTCTAATTTTTTGGGATACTGGATTATTGTAACTGATTTATTAATGAAATGAGTAACATAAAATTCTTTGTATAATAGCAATTATAAATTAAATATTTGCTCAAGCATAATTCATCCATAAACTATTGAATATATTGCTTAGGATTAAAAGCCACAAACCCTGATGAAATTTAAATTTTATTTATTAATGAAAGTGATAGATTTTGGTTCAGCTTAATACTATAAAACGTAAATAAATAATAGACACCACTATTTTAGGAATTTGTAATCACATAAAAGACAGATCAGTGATTGGACTTATTCATATTTAATCATTTCACTTGTCGTATCTCGTCGATAAAAGATGCTCATTTGCTTTTATCATTATTTATAAGAAATTATTTAATAAGTAAAAAGGTAAAATTATATAATTATCAATAAAATATTGTGAATTTTATATCGAATGCAAAAACAACTACTGAGTTGTTTTTTTCAACATGCCCTTGTAGTATACATTGTCCCTTTTCGGCCGACTATTGTAAATTCATCAAATTTATTGAATGTCCTTTACTGGATAGTTGTGAATAAAAGAGATAATAAAAAAATTGCTTTTATCATCCTATGAATAAGCAAAGCAATATTTCTCTCAAGAGAAATCTATGATTGAACCTATTCACATTTAATAATCTGGACTTTCATATTTCGACAATAAAAGTTGCTCAGATCTAATCCTCTATCACTATATGAATAAGTGAATATTTTCCTTAATCACTTAGAGAATTATTTTAATAATATGAATTTCATTTATTAAGACCATATATTTCATTCAAAAACAGTGTTTAAAAAAATAGCAAAATTTTTCTTTCTAATTTTTTTGACTCGCAAATGTCGCGATATAAATACAAAATACATAATACGAGGTATGATCCCTTTTTTGTGCGAAATAAAAAAGCATTATCGGGCTTTTGCACGTGAATATGGATAATCTCTATCTATCTATCAAGCTTTATGAAATTCTAAAATATGGAAAGGAGATATTAGAATGAGCGTTGATGTCTCAATAACAAAATCATTAAAAGTTCATTGTTGAAAAAAATGCAAAGTTGTGAAGTTTATATGTTATATATAAGAGTTTGTAATATGAGTGGACCTAATATTAAATTAGGTTAAATGTGAACAACACAATACTCAGATTTTTATACGTACTTTATTTAATAAATTACAGACATTTTGAGATCATAGTATACCTCGTTTAAAGAGTAAATATTATATACTAATAAATTATTAAGAGTGGATTCAATATTAAATATTAGATATGAACAACATAACACTCAGATTTTTTATACACATTTTATTTAATAAATTACAGACGTTTTGAAATCATAGTACGCCTCATCTTCAGTATAATTTCAAAACAGTAAATATTATATACTAATACATTATACAATATATGCTTATAAAAATATTTAATTTTTAAAACAAAAACACCAACTCTCTCTTCCAATGCTTGACACAGTACTAAATATTTTTTGCTGTGTTTATTTATCTAATGCAATTAGCTGATCAAGAAGATAACAAAAATATTAATAGTAGTAAGTTTGATGGAGTACAAAAGTACACTGAAGTTATTGACCAATTTTTAAAATTGATTCTAATTTTGCCGGAGTTCATTGGCAAAACCAAGTGGTACAGACCTCAGCTCATCAACAAATTCTAACAGAAAACAGAAGGAAGACTCAAACTACTAATATCCTTTTGGCAAAAGGAAACAAAATTTTGAAAATTTTGAATGAATATAAAATGTACAATTTGAATGTACTGAATAGTACTATGATATGGAAAATCTCTTATACTATTCTTCCCTGCATCGAGTTGGAGTTTAGCTCAGCTCACGAACCTGCCTATCATTATTAAAAATTTGTGTAAATTTCAGAATTGATTTTTTATTACAATGTGAATAGTATTATAAATATTTGAATATCAAACAAGTATCTTCAGATCCAAAATAGACCTAGCCTTTACTGTACTCTTCATGAGTAAAGCATACCTCCAACCTCGCTCTACGATGAAAATCTAAAATATGAAACCGAGATATCGTGTAACGTATATCCTCAAACAAAAATCTACTTATTCAACCCTTTCTTGTCGATCCTTCGGTATCATTAATCACCCAAATGCGATCGGTAAACATTAATTAACAATTAAGCCGAGACTATAACGACGCCGATGATCCTGATCCTGATGCCGTTACGTTGTGATGCGCTTGAGCGGATCGGATTTCTTGGGAGCCAGATCTGATTTACGGTGAAATTCATATAGTGTACATTATAATGTGATACGATGACATGTTTTATATTTATTTGGAGATTAAACAATATGAAAAAAATAGAGGTAAAGTTGTAGACAACATAGTCTATTTATAACCTATCAATTTAAATGCCAACTTATTTTTTTATGATTTTTGGTCATCAAAGTGCTGATGAATTTTATTAATTTTATAAAGAGATAATTGATAAAATAATTTTTGTTAAATAAATCTTGTTGGATAAATCAAACATAATAACCGAAACAGAAAAAAAAGTTTTGGAACAAATATTAGATATTATTGAATTTCTCACGATTACAATTATTTACAATATATTAGAATATAAGAGATAGTATGAATAGCGGTTATAAATGTAGCGTAAAATTTCAATCAATACTTTTTAATAAATTTAGAGATGATCGTTTTAAGATATGATACTTACAAAATCGTGCTCATTTAATTAAAATTCAGAGAAAATATGAAATAATATAATAAATAATACAAATCTCAAATACAATTGAATTTCTCAAAATTTTGATATTTCACTATTTTTTACATGTATCTATAAATATAAAGGTAATTTTATCTCGTTTTATTAACTTCGTCTATATCCCCCTACTGTAGTTCTGTACAATTTGCTCTACGAGCTCAAGAAAAAAATATCAAGAAATCCGTTAGACGTGTTATACGGGTTTTATAACGATTCTTATTGTACGTTACTATTTTTTATGCTGTAATAAAAATATATCTAAATTTTCAAATTTTATATTAAAGTTTAATTTCCTATTAAATTTATATTTTATAAAACAAAAATATGTTTGGTATTTGAGTTTTTTTGCAAATTTATGTAGCAACGTTACCAAATATTTTGGATTATATTAATTTTATTCACAATTTTGCAAAATCATTATTATCATTGAGTTTATTAATGATATTAGCCTAACATTTGACCCCGGAATTTTATAGATGCTATATTCCGATGTGGGACCCTAAGTTGTTAAAATGCAAATTATGTTACCTCTATGTTAACATTTTCAATATATTCTTGTATGGGACCCTTGTTTGGCACGCGACTGACAAAACTTGTTTATTTTGTATGGTTTTTAATTTATAATAAAGTAATGAACAATGTAATTGTAGCACCTACATGACTTTGTTTTTCTAAAGTAAATATCTAATTTTTTATAAAAAAAATTCTAAGTTTCAGTGATATGGGTTAGTGGCCTTACATGTACTTACAATTGTGAATACTAAACATCTATACCTCATTTGTAGTTATAATTTTTTAAGTAAATTTGATTTATTAGTGACTGTTTAATTTATTGTTTTTTTATATTACAGACAATCAGTACTACAATAACATACTGTTTAATCAAAATGAAATTATTTTCAAAGTTTTTGAATAAGAGCATATACCATATCCCCAAAACGTAAAAAAAAATCTTTAAATTACACAATAAATATTTCATAAAAGAGAAGGAGTATTTAGTACATTTTATATCAATTGCATTTCATAATACGTAGTAGCCCTTAACACTATAGCCTTCAGGTTCAGAGGTCATTCCGAAATGGGACCCTTCTAACATGACTCGTGGCATTTATGAACTTCAACCTTTACCTTTACCTTATAAAAACTTACCTCCATAAAAAATGGTTTATCCCGATACGGGACCCTTAGGTGAAATGGCACGCGCCAAACCGCTAATAGTTTTATACAAGTTTTCGTATCCCGTTATGGGACCCCTAAAATTATTTAGAACTAAATTGAAACAAGTGGCTAAATGCTTGACATATTTATGTATGAGGGCTTATAAGAAATTGAGTAGGAAAATATACCTGAATTACTATCATGACATGTTTTTCGGTAACAAATTTTGTATATCTAGTATAGAAGATATTATTGGAGTTAAATATTTATATACCATATCTGAATTTAAAAATATTTATTTCTAATTGTCAATATGATATTTAAAATATTGCATTAAATTCAAAAATACTTTAATCATTGAAAGTTCAATTTAACCATCAATTCCAGTGCAATAAGACCGAATCATTATAAAATTAAAAGATAATTCAGAAGCACAGATAGATTCATATTTAAATCCTGTAATGACACGTTGTTCTGTGGGATCATGTTAATTACAAAAGATTAAAAATACCTTTTTACTCTCTAGACCCTTCTGTTGTATTATTCATGTCTTTGGTTTAACCTATTATATAATATAAAGAGTTCCGGGCACGGTTAATAGGTGTTATATCTTTCACAGAAAATATTCATAATGGATTAGGAGGAATTTTAATTCAGCAGATTATATAAAGAAGTCTGGTATTTTTGCGGTTTTGATGATAAAATGATTCATAATAAAATATTTGGAAATCGTTTGGCTTTATCAGTTGTAAATGATTTTATTGAAAATATAGAAGTAAAGGATCTAGTAAAAATAATGATTTAAAATTATATGTAATATTCATAAGTACCAAAAAAACATGTTCGGTAACATTACGCCTATAACCCAAATTTTGCGTTGCTCAATACTAGATCTCAAAATTCCTAAAATTATTGGAATATATAATTCAATTTGGATTTATCAATGGCCGAAAGTTGATAACAAGTTAAAACAAAAGTACGAATTTAAGCTATCATATTTCCAGTGAGATCTTAAAATTCGCAAGGCCAGCACCAAAAAGTGGCCGACGCAATAAAGTTTTAATTAAAATATAACACGTCGCTATCTGCGACACTTAATTTATACACACCGTGGTTTTACATGAATTCGCAGAATCCCAAAACTTTCATCAATTTATCACATTCTCTATAAACTGTGTAAGGTCAGATAATATATTCAAATCCGCATGCGGGTCGGATTCGGCAGCCCTTGTTGGGGGTGGGGCATGATACGAAATTCGCTTGGATACTCAAAAACCTTCCATCTCATACTATTGGGGATTAAACTGAGGGCTGAAATAAATGAATTGCCTAACAAAAACTTAAAAAAATACTCTATCCAAAAAAATCTTGTTCGATAAAAATAATAAAAAAAAAATTGACTTAAGGTGTTAATCATAAAAATTCCAGGAAAGTATATGAGAAAGCGTAAGTAGCCTAAACTATTCTCAAACTTGTGTAATCATTCAGATGATTTTATGAGTCTATATTATTTAAAATTAGACATTTGCATATTATTACATGCGATGCATTGATATAGAGTTAAAAGGTCCATCACTGATATCACAAAAATCAGTAAAGTTAGGATTTTTTTTTAAAACAATATATGAAAGTATAGGGAAAAAATGTATAACCAGCTATCACCTTGATTCTTACAACAATGCTATCAGAAGACAAACGGCAATATTTAAAAATTCATTTGTTTTATTCATATTTAAATTAAAATCTGCCTTGTCTTGTATTTATACGACATTCTGTCATTAATTTGAGACTTAACAAAGCTATAATGTTTTTAGAAAACTACCCATTGGCAAGTTGAAAATCCATAACAAAAATATTTGTTGTTAATCGCCATTGTGAGTTTGTATTCTGTATGTATAATTGCTGTTAATGTGAGTTTTTTTTTGTTTTGAGCACTGTTGTTTAGTTTACGAGACATTAATTTATTTACTAACAATAAGTATACGTTACTAAATTGCTTTATAATATTTGTAGTTAATTTTAAGTTAGATTCAACCGTTTTTTTAAATATAATCTCTATAAAAAAGAGTGGGATTAAAAAATAAACTGAACCTTTATCCTGGCGATTGTGTAAACAATAAGAAAATAGTAAATAAAAAAGAAAATTGAGTTAAAAAAATTGCAAGTGATAAATTAAATTATTAGTTATAGTAATTGCAAAAAAAATCGAAAATAAATTTTTTTATATATATTTACGTTTCAAAGGTTCTGAATATTTTGGCATACCTTAGAAAAAATGAATGTATGTGTATGTGTGTATGTGTGTGTGTGCGTGTGTGTATGTGTGTGCGGATACAAATTTTTGTCGACGATTTCGGGAACACCGATCAACCGATTTAAATAATTCAAAAAACATTCGATTCGTAATGATAAAGAGACGTGCTGATTATTTAGTTTTATAGTTACTGTACTGGCAAATATTTCTGACAAAATACCAGATCAGGGTTATACACAGTGTGATTTTTGTGAACAAAACGACCATTATATTTTCATTTTGCATTGATTGAATAATGTAGCTATTATTTCTTAAAATTCTTCTAAAATTTAATACAAAACATTTGTATACCACAGATGACTATCCTTTCTTACCTAGACAAAAATTCTTGTACAATGATTTTTATAGGAAAAAAAATTGAGACAAAAATTTGAATATAATACTGTAATTTAGTATTTTGTACGTATAATATATTTGTATGTTTAGTAGACTATCTATAAAATTTACAACATTTTTGCAATTCTTGATAATAATACGTCTTAAATGCAAGAAAAGTAGGCACATGCCTACACAAAATGAAAAAGTAGAGCAGATACTTCCACCTAAACCAACTTGCGTTTGATAAAACATTTTTACAAAAATTGCAAAATACAATATCCCATTTTGTTATTATTTTTCAATTCCAAAAAAAAATTTCATATATCATTCATCCTCAGTCTATTATCCTCTGTGCTTATAAGGCAGCGACTCTTGCAAATGCTCGCCCACTACTTGGCTGTGTGTTTAGATCGCAACCTATTTGGTCTAAAGGAGAAGGGTCAGATGTAATTTATTTAGAAACGGCGGCCATTTTCTAAACCCTTTAATTACTGAGCGGGGTGTCGTTTCTAAATGGGAGAACCTCGAACCGAATTCTATATGTTACCGTCATTCCGCCGAATGTTTGATACACCCAACCAGAAAGGTCTATAATGTAGTTTGTACTATTATAGAATCAGATCGAATCTAAAAGGGTAAACCTAGCCGGAAATTTAAAAGATATAGTAATAAAAATATGTAACTAATTTATCGTTAGTTCATTGCAAGAATTTGTGCCAGCGAATTTTTACCAAAAACTAATCTGCACGATTCCGAACCATTATCTTTGAAACGGTTTTTGAATTTTTATAAGCGATTTAGAATTGCGGGCAAAAACGTGGACAAAAATTTTTCACTTTTGAGCTATTTACAAAGAAACTGCTCGGTCGATTATCGCACAAAACTGAGAAACGATAATCCTCATCAACTTACATCGAATGGCTTTTAAATGGTTGAAATCAGTCCAGCCGTTTTTGAGAAAACATCGATTTAAGGGGGTATTCTAGTGTAGAGCGATGAATTTTAGGTCAGTTTTAAAGTGTCGTAAAAGAAAGCAATGAATGTTTTAACTAGCTATTTTTTACCACTTGTTTATTAATATTATTAAAATACAAAACAAAAATTAAAAAATAAAAAGTTGAATATTGTAAAAACTGGCAGCTGATGAAGTGGGTGGTAGCAAAAAATTGACACCTTGGTCTTGACATGATTTCAGCCTTCGGAAATGCAAAAAAAAAGATTATTAATCTACAATGATGTCGCAATCGTCCGAACCAGCGATAAGTAAAAATTTTTTTTTTTACAAATTGGCGACTGTTTGAAAAAAAAAAGTGTTTTTTCACTGTTTCTTTAAGTTTCTCGAATTTTTTAAAAATAGTAAAAATTGGAATTTGGGGATAATCCTAGTTCAAGCTATAGATAGGTCTATAAACAAGACTCTCTGAATATTTCAAGTGAATCAGTCGATTAAAACTCGAGAAATCGTGTCAACAGTACTGAAAAAGTCTGTTCTGAGAAAAACGCATTTAAAGTTTTGCGTGAAGCCAAACCAGTATGGAGACCGAGTCAGTAAAATGCCTATATCTCCGAAAATAACTCAAGTTTTTTTCAAAAACGAAGTTGCGATATATGGAAAAAAACTAAGATTTTTGAGATCTTTCTAACTATGTATAATGCTTCATATGTTTTCTTTACAGAAATATCTAAATGGACCACCCGTTATATTGAGGACATTTTCATATTGTATTTAGCTGGATGTTAAACTTGTTATGATAAAAACTAGCTGTAGCGGCATCAGATGTACTATTAGAAATAAAGAACAACCACCCTTTATTATACAAGACTAATATTTTTTAATTCCGAAGACGACCATATTACTTCAAATTCTCCAATTTTGAAAAGTATTATTTTTTCCAAGTATGAGTTTTTCGTATTCAATGCTGAATACATCCACCATAATATTCGTATAGAACTTTGCACATGGCTCGACTAAAACAGCAACTTTGATGATTAATGATGGTATGATGGCTTAGGAAATTGCGAATTTCAGTAACTGACTTCTCTCTGACGCGGACTTTTAATAATCTTTTCATGACGTCAGCGAAAACTCATGCAAATGAGCAGTTTTGTATAACAT
>NW_020537758.1:15220062-15235904 GCF_003426905.1 Ctenocephalides felis | reverse complement strand
TATAGACTCAATATTACTTTTACAATACTGGCTAATTATTGGACAATATATTTAATCCACAAAAAAGAATAATTAGCCTATATTCGTTTCTATTAGGAATCTGTTATAGATCTCTATGTGAAGAATCAAAAGATAAGCGTGAGTATTATCTTAATTTTCGAAAATTCTTGTCATTATAAATTGGGTAAAAAGGGTGAAAAAAAAAAACTTTATACTATATAAAATTTTATATTTTATCTCGTAAATTTAATTTACTAACTAAAAAATTTTTCAAAATGCGGAATATCTATATTTCCTATTTTTCAATTCCAATTAAAATAAATATGTCGTATTGTGACTCACTAACTATATACATTAGAAATTTCTATTTTTCAATATTAACCATTTTTTTAACACATTTATAATTGAGTTATCTACAAATTAATTCCATCAACATAACACACATGTGTAAAGTAGTTGTGTGCAATGTATAATCAATCAATTTTAATTGTTTATTTTGTCTATAAAATAATTGCATTCATTGAAAATGAATGTCATAATATAAGCTTTGTAGTAAAATTTAAATATAGACATGTAATAAATACATAGATATATATCTATATATATATATATATATATATATATATATATATGCATATATATTTATTTATTTTAAAACAACTTTTATTTTTGACATAGACATATATTGATTATTAATCATTTTATTAACATCAAATAATCAGTATGTTTATGAAGTAATAAATTACGGTAATAAAATAAACGCATAATTATCTTGTATATATATATATATATATATCACATTATTGATTAAGATATATATATATATATATATATATATATATATATACTTGTGTGTAAGTAAGTACTTACTTGATGAGTAAGTTATTTTTGGGCGATAAATCAAAAAAGGCAAATATTTATAAATTAATCTTTAATTTCCGAACGTATTGACATAGAATTTTATGTCATCATCAGTAGATCTATAAAGTTAAGGAATTGAAAAAATTTATATAAATTAGGAAATTATGAGAAACCTGCTAAAAAACCATATATAGAAAAAAAAGAAAATAATAAAACAAAAACACATATCAAAATAAAGAGAAAAAATAAATATAAACTCATACGTTTTGTATGTATCGCGCTAAAAATTTTTCTCAAATATCTCAACATCAAAATTAACTACTTGATATTATATATTTAAAAGAAATACCAAAAATATATCAATTAGCATAAAAATATTACCGAAACTTGAATTATGTATATATGCATGTGTGCATAAAATGCTTTAAATTTTTTACTAGTCCCAATCAATAAGGTCATATATATAATCAATAAGATTTTGTATTGACCACTAATTTTAGGACACATTTTTACAAGTAGATATTATAAAAAAATAAATGTTACAATAGAATTTTTTAGCCTTTTTAGTAACTAGTATGTACATATATTGTATGTTAAGTATTTTACTTGTACAGTAAAATAAAGTAATGAAATAAGCAAAGAAAATTAGGTGAACTAAAATACATCATGAATTGCAAACATCGAATAAATAAGATAATAACAAAAATATGTACACATATATTTGTGGGTGTGTTTGTGTGTGTTGTTAGGTTATTATTATTATTTGTAAAGCAATTATCCACATATATTTGGTTTGTGATAGTATTACCGAAATTATATCAATTATTTTTAAAATTATATCCCAAACTGGAATTTTGTTTATGTGCATGTATGTATAAAATGCTTAAAATAAATAAATTGATTGTGTTTCGAGTAGTTATTGTAAAAATAATTATAGAGAAATATCATTAGCGAAGTCCTGCTCTATTCTATGTTATACGGTAAGTAATAAGCATTTCCATGAATATGTAAGTAGTTTTAATTAAAATTCAATACTTTGCAATTCAACGATGGTTCTATTAGACATCGATATGTTTTGTACACTTTGTTGTTTTTGTATATAAAATCATGCAATCTAACTTGTAACTAAATTGCACTATACTTTATTATTATTATTTTATATAGTATATGACATAATTCTCAAGAAATACATCTTATGTGTGGGTATTTTTATCACAGATAAGTATGAAATTATAGAAAGTTTTTTCTTGAGAACTATCTTAAACTATATCGAGCTATAAATTATATCTCCATAACCCACTGGAAATGGGTTGACGACGCTAGGACGCGACAGCATAACGCCGCGCTATCATTTAGTCCCAGCCGTATATACTTGCGGCTAAAGCAAGCAAAAGCGCCTGACCGCCACGGACGAGAGGGATGCGCTTACGCCACATATGACGTTTATTAATATTCGCAGCGTCTGACACGGTGATTTGTTTCCGTAATTGCCCCTGTACTGTACTGGACGATATTATATCGTACAAACACGGCCACGGACCGCCAGCGATAATGCTCCGAATGTACCTCCTACCGAAGCGCAATGTCTCATTACAAGCTGTGTCATCTATATTTGCATATTAATAAGAATGCGACCGAGCAATTCCTCACGCATACGAAGGCCAACAGAACGTATGCACATCGAACTCATCACTAACATAAATTGACATATGATATATGGATATATGTATCTGCGACAGGAAATGTTTGCGAACGTGTAACCGCACGATCGAAGTAGGACTGATTTTCTTTAAGTCAACCGTTAAACTTGACTAAAGTTCGATAAAAAGTATATCGAACACTTAGATGATATAAAGCTCTTTACATAATTCAAAGTGAGAGTTGATAGGTACTAGAGATGGGCTTATTATATCCGGATTTGACTCCGCTTCATGGTGGAGTATCCGCTAAACAGCTCCACGATTCCGACAATTTTGAAACCGAAATACTCGAAACAAATGTGTATGCTGTTTATGTATCTAAGAATTTGTCAAATCCCATTAATTATTTGAAATAAAAATTTATGAATAATTATCAATAAAATAATTTTTCTAAAAAATTCACAAATAAATGACGGATCAAATTTTCGGTCGACCAGATTATCGACTCAATGACTCGTATTTTTAGCAGTGTTGACCAAAGTAAAAACGTAAAACATGAGAATCAAATTCAATTTAACAATTTCCTTTTGATGAGAAAATAATTGATTTTTTGGATTAATTTTATATAAAAATTATGTAGTAAACTTCGTAATAAAAGCAAAACATAATACTTCTGCTTTCAAAAATTTTTCTTCTGCTATTTCCATTTGAGCATTAATATTATATCGCGTAGTTCGATTAGCATATTATTACTTTTACAAAATTATATAATTGTGTGAAAGTAATAATATAATACTAAATATTTTTTACTGCTTAAATACTAATGATATCACTAATAAATTTTGTACTCTAAAGTGTTGTTATTTCAGGCTATGGAAAAACAAGATTAAATAAATGTATTTCGTTTCGTATATTTTTCGGTATGTATATTCCTGATTGCCGTCATTTACGGCCAAAGATTGTCGTAGTTAGAAATATCACCCCTTACTATTCAATAAATTATACATTCGAGCTATTCACACTTGAATACAATTTCATTTATGTGTATCTTTAAAGTAACATTTTTGTATTTTCTGGAAAATACACAATGGTATTTATTTTGACTTTTATACCTAAAAAAGGTCATAAAACTGCCTGCGGGACAAGAAATTGACCGCTTCCTCCTCAAAGCAAAAACGACAAAAACACTAAATGCCTGTACGAGTTAACAGATTTAATACCAGTTTAAGGAAGCCGGATATGACAAATCAACTCGGATTTCACTCCGAGGGAGTGAGTTGTATCGGTGTTAAGTTAACTCCGGAGTAAGTTACCCATTTCTAATTAGGTACTATTCCCAAAGGATAATTTTTGTTTCTCGTGAGCCATCAATGATTTTTAAAATCTACATTAATCCTCCATAAGTCAGTACAAATTATTTAAATAGTTCGTATATTCGGTCCAGTGCAAGTGCATCATGCTTAAACATAGCGATGGCACAAAGCGCTCTGATGAAATTTTGTCAGTGTCCATCGGGCATAATGAATCTCCAGGCACGGCGCCCCGCGGGTGTGGGTGGCAGGCACATACGCGTTTATAATAAATTTTATTCTCGGCTATGTCATATCACTGTAGAGAGCCGAAACTAGCCTAGCAGTAGTGGCGTTCCGAAAGGGGTCAGGTGTTTGCACATTTTCACATTCGCACAAATTCGTGCCGTGCGTATAATGTCTCGTTTCCGGGCTTTGGACTGCCGGATGCCGGAAAATTCTCTGTCGAACAACGGACAACGGGCCTACCTGCCGCCTGGTGGGCAGCGAGAGACGATGGCAGAAAGGGCTGTCCTCTGAATTGCACCACGTCAGGGATCCATAATTGAAAAGTTCCGTGATGAAAATGCCCGGCTTTAGTTGTATGCGACTGTGGTTTATTCGCTATTGCAAATTGTTGGACGCGATAAAATCCTGTGCAGTAATGCTACGATTTGACTTTACGTCAAATTGGAACAGCAACGGAAATAATAGATTATTTGCTGATGGTTTACATCTTAATAGAATTGAAACTGCAATTTGTGGCATCAAGACCAATTTAATATGGTATATATTTAATGTGCATATCTGCTTTTAACGAGAAAAAATATGAAAACAAGAGTATTTCTGAAAATATCTTTCTGTGCATTTATAAATGAAATTTGCAAAGCATTATTGATATTGTTATTCAGCTATTATCTTGGCGAAATTTATATAAGTATTCTATATACAAAAATTATCATTAAATTACAAGTTAATCATTTATTTCACTTTATCAAATTGAGTATATCAAGTTTCAAAGATGATTCCAGAAAAACTTCATTCCAGTACATTTACTTGATGCTAAAAAAATAATGCTAATGGATGTTATTATTACTAGTTAATTGAATTTAATTAATATTGACATTACGTTTTATTGCATTCAAAAAGCTCCACGGTTTCGCTAGTTATAGCACCCAAAACAAAATCTATGATAGAATTCTACATTTGCATAGAAGTTCATTAAATATGCATAGGTTGCCAGCGCAAAGTAAAATATATTTTGATTATAACATGTTATGGAAATCCTCTAAAATGGTAATGAAATCAACAAAATTATTTTAAGGGAACGAAAGTTTTGTAACTCGATAGACAGATGAGAAGGTGCAAAGTTTTATCGCGAGTGATTAATTGTTAGAATGATGAATGGTCGTTGTCAGAACAAATAACTGAGAGCAAGTACTTCATCAAATATTGAAAAGGTTTCACGGACTTCACTCGTGCGATTTAATATTAAAATGATTAATAATTTCAATTAAGCTGTTAACTCACTCACATATTCATGTTTTAAAAATGGATATGATAAAATCTGTCTTTAGCCAAAAATTGTAAATAAATATCTTTTGTGTGAACATTCAAAAAGATATTAGAAGAATTAATTTTATGGGATCGATGCCCAGTCTTATTTGAAAATATTGATCAAAAATATGTGATTCATTGCAAATACTTTTTTGCGTTGTGAAATTGTAATAAATAATCTCTCACACTATTCTTCCCTGAATGAAGTCGGAGTTGAGAATAGGAACCTGTCCTAGAAAAGTACTATATATCATATTACATATATATATATATATATATATATATATATATATAACATGTTTGCAAGATCTTGTTTTGTTTTCAGAACTCTCTACATTCATTCTATTTCTGAAAATTAATGCTGACGATATAAGTCTATCGCGGTGCATGTCACCTGTTAGATTTTGACAAAGAGGCACATTTCACTGCGAAAAGGACGTTTTCAGTGCGAATATTTTATATTTTAAAGTTAAATCTTTACGCGTCGCTTTATTTCGTTGCCTCGCTGCAAAATCCTACGCATTCAATAGACGCGTCCGGTGTATAATAATACCGACGTCACATATATATATATATATATAGCAGGCCGAACATAGATATAGTTTTACGCATGTGGCATTGTAGTCAAAACTTTTTTTATACATAGAAAAAAAACATAATTTATACAAATCTTGGTTATGGTAATAATAAAATTGAACAGTTGCAACCCATGAAATTTGAGGGGCTCTAAAGTCTAATTTCCAAAAACTGTACTCAAAAAGTGAAATTAGTACAGTATTCTATATTGTGATTTTTGTTTTCTTCTAAAATTTCATATAGAAACAGGTCCACCTCCACCATTATGTTAAAAACAACTAAAGTATACATTTTTTCAAGTAGAGGGCGAAAAATATGTACCTCAATTTGTGCGACGTTGCTATCAAGATATAATCAACAATATATCAATATTCCTAACAAAAGTTTTTTGTTGATTTTGAGCTCAGTTATTTAGTTTATGTTAGCCAAATATATTTTTTCGATATACGTTATTTAATTGTTTTATAAGATGTAAGGTTATTTTAAACAGTTAAGGTGAGATTCGACAGTATTTTATGTACCTCTATAAAAGCTTATATGTTGTCAGAGTAAAAAATACCAAAGGATTCTTAACGCTGACAAAGATGGCAACAACAAAAAAAATAGTGAATACCAAAGTAAATGAAGTTTAAGAAAATCAATTATACAAGATTTGAATTAAGAATTATTCCAAATCAACTGATTAATAATTCTGACGAGATACCAGACCTGGCTAATAATAAAAATAGTATTAGATATTAAATAGATAAACTAAAGCTATATTTTTAAGAAAATATCATATACAAATATGAAACTCATTTACTAATACATATTTATTTGATGAAGATATTTTAATGTATGTTCATGAAAAATAGGCATGGTAGTGTCGACACAAAAATATTTGATACAAAAAACTTAATTGAATACAGGGTGCAACGTGCCCAGTCTAAAATTTTGAGAGGGATCACCGATGCATATTCATCAGTTGGTTCATCAGCAATAAGACCCCTATCCCACGATCTAAATGTAGATTTTATAGACAACCTAATAAAGCTAACCAGTGATTTCCTCACTACATTTCCTCAAACTTATACAAATTTTACTTTAAATTTCTTGCGAAGCTAGTTTCAAGAAGACTCAACAAGAAGCGCAAAAAAAATATATTCAAGACATTTAGAATTACTACGTCTTTGGAGAACTTAGCTGAACTGTTGAATCACTCATTGGAGTAATAACTATTAATTAAGTAAAATTTTGCACAATAATTTTATAAGTGAATTCTTCACTGATTTATTTTTTTAAGAGTTATCTTCATAATCGTAAACAGTTTGTCTATCTTAATGGATTCTTGAGCAACATTGAAAATATCAGTTCAGGCGTTCCTCAGGGATCCATTCTTGGTCCACGACTATTTATTATTTATATTAATGACATATCTGATATTATTAGCTGTCCACATTTATTATTTGCAGATGATCTCAAACTATATCTCAAATAAAATTCTATTGATGACTGCTTATTTTTACAGTCTTTCCACTCATGGTGTGTCTATAAAAAACTTTTCATATTTATGTAATATATAAAACACGTGAAAACGAAACATTGCCAATTGTCTTCTATTCTGTATTGGGGACACTAAGTTCAAACATGCAGTTTTCCCGATTAAGAATAATGATCAAAGAATAAAAAATCTCCATAATGTTTATTTACCCTATTCTTTAAAAATTTGTAACCCCATCGTTGGTTTTCCATTTCCACCCATGAGTCGTGCATCATCCGGCGTGCGTTTGCTGTGCATTGTGCGTATTGCACCTGTGCGTACTGCACCTGTGTGCGTGCGAGTGCTGTCAGTTCCAGAGCCAGGGAGAGTTTGTACCAAAAATCATCATCGCACATACATATAACAGAGGCATGCGAGGCAAAGATAATTGCAAGCGCTTGGCCATCGCTAGCACCACGCCGAGCGGAGCCGGCAAGTGTGTTCACATGTACGAGAGGACGCTGCTTTTTGGTCGCTACGAACCGTGCACATGCAACGCAACACGCACAAACGCACAGGGACCGAAATCACAAAACGTGGGCGGAGGGCTGGTGAAATAGTAATAGGTGGATGGATGATATATGGAGATGGAATGGATCTTGGTGACTGTTGATACTTATTTCTATAATACGATATGAAGAAGTAGTTTTGGCATCCATAATTAGTTATCTTTGACACCAAATTAAACTTCTCACAGCACATTAACAAAATTTCCCTTCAAGCCCTAAGAACACTTAGCTTCATCATTAGGAGTGGTCGAGATTTCCACAGTATAGACACACTATACATTCTGTACACTACTCTCGTCAGGCCTATTCTAGAATATAACTCCATAGTTTGGACACCTCACACTGAATTATCAAGCAACAAACTTAATAGAGTGCAAAGGAATTTTGGAAAATACTTTAGGCACTTTGCGCAATCGAAAAGAATTAGTGCACATGAAAGCGGAAAATTTTTACAGAAATGCGAGGAGAATAACCTAAGCAATCGACAGCAAATTACAGATCTTATTTTTTTCATATGACAGTAAAAGGCTTAATTGATTCCACTGACATTCTATAAAAAATTCATTTTATATGCCCGAGACAAGGATTAAGAACAAATCGCATTGTGCAGACTTCAGAAACGACAAAAATCTGACCAGCAATGGTGGTCAACGAACAGTGCTCAAAACTAAATTTTTTTAATTCATCACATAATACATTTATCAACATTGTCAAAAGTAATAATATTTATTAGAATTTGTTAACATTAGTAGGGTGGTTGAGCCTACATATAAGTGCATGTGCGGATGTATGTATGTACGAGTGAATGTATAGGTGCCCGTATGTGTGTTTGTATGTGTTTGTAAGAATAACAAAGTTTACCATTATCATGTTACATTACTATATAATTAACTGTATATAGCCGATTGGCGTATAATAAATAAATAAATAAATAAATAAATAATGTGCAACTGGAATAAATACGAAAGCTCGGTTTTTATTTGGTCAAAATAATTTTTAAAATCATATGTTGACCAATGGATACGACAGAACTTCTAAAAGTCCTTTTAAATCAATGAGAAGTGGATGGATCGAGAAAAATAAACAACAAATATGGGAGATGTCACTGGCAACAAAATTTACTTGCAAAATCTATTACTAAGCCAATTTGAACATACGGGCCAGCTACAACTATGGTGAAGAGCAGCCAAATCAAAGGTGTTAAAAATTCAGCTCGAATTAATACGAAAGCTTAACGTTTATTTGGTCGAAATAATTTTCAAAAGCATAAGTACACTAACGGACCTGACAGAACATTTCCTGAGGATAAGCAGTCCTGAGAGTTTTTTTATTCAATCAGAAGTGAATAGATCAGGTAGAAGAGACAACAATTTTAAGAGACAAAAAAGAGTTGTCACTAGCAACAAAATATACTTACAAATCTTTCTGGTCCAGCAACAACTATAGGGATGAGCATCCGAATTAAAGGTAGTAAAAATTCAAAGATGCCAAATTTACTTAAAAAAAGCTTCAAAGTGCGTAACGAATTTGTTAATACATAAATGCGAAGATGTGAACACAGTTAGCGATAAAATACAAACAAATTCTAATAATTACAAACGCTTCTTCGAGTTCCACCTAAAGACTTATTTGCCAGAAAACTTGCCCACAAAACTTTTAGGGTGATATGGAGGAAAAAAGTCAGTTTACATGAAGATCTGTCAGTTTTAAAAATCTATGATCAGAATATTTTGTATTTGGGAGTCTTTTTTTAATCCTACAAATTTTCCTGCAGATCAAATACGAATTTTTGACTGCACTCCTTTTAATTGGGCTGTTACAAAAGCCTTCGCATAGCTTGTCACTTTTTACTAATGAAATTTATTTCTGAACTTTGTATATGAAATAACATGGATCATGGAATTAATTCACACATATTATTATTATTATAATTAAGTAAAAAATAATAAATAATAGTCATTTATTTCCAGCTCCTTTTCTAATCCGCCCGTGCATCGTATAAGCGAGTGTATGCAAATGAGAATCATGAAATGTTTATTTTTAGTGCGTTTTTCAGCCCACCACGAAGTATCCAGGAAGATATTTCGTTTTTTTTCAAGGGAGAGAACGTATAATTTTTGAATATTTAATAAAACAGTGGAATTTTTGCGTTATCTTATACGCATTACTTGATTAATACAGAAATAGTTTGCATGATAAATGATTGTTTTTCATTAGTTAAATACAAAGTTAATATATATATATATATATATATATATATATATATATGAAAAAAATGTGAGATATGAAGTTTATTTCAAATCAGAATTACTAACCACGCGTACACAATACTAAGCTGATATGGCGAGATAAACATGCTACATTATTTCCACAATGAACATAATTAAACAACACGATTTTTAGCAGCAAAATGATGTTTAAATTAAAATTAATATTCCATAATAAATTATAATTAACGTGGATAATTTTGTACATAATTATATTTTTCAATAGCATTAATTAGTGTAATGATACAATATGTTTTATTGAGCAGTGTGTTTTATTCATTCTCTCGTAAATCCCAAAATATCGAATGTTTATTCCATCGATCCGTTACTTTGTCAATTATTAAACAGAATGGCTGGTTAATAATATGTCAAAGTTATCCGGTTATAACAGAGCACAATAATAAAGTGAAACAAAATACACACATCGACGCATCGCAACATTTTGATCCGGCACGACGGATATCAGAACATGGGAGGTGATAGAGTTTCGAAATCACTATTTTGCACACATATAGGTATATATATATATATATAGATATATATATATATAAGTTAGTTGAAAATATATGTGAGTATCCAACATCATAACTTTAGAAAAAGTTCATTGCTTTAGCATATCTTACAGCCGCACTATGCAACACGAGCTTTTAAAAATAGTTTTTTATAATGGTTTTCATTTTTGGTCAATTTTTGAAAGTAAATTCTAAAAATATGCTTTTTGCATAATATAAATAATGCAATAAGTATCAATGTTGCACTTTACAAAAATCATATTTAAATTTTGGATATAAGACCGGTAAGATGTCCAAGGTAATACAATTATTGTGAATGATTTTAAAGTAGTATGTGTAAAGTATAATGTATGTACCTACATTACAATCTAAATTGAGTAATTGAATCATATCATTGTAAAATATAATTTCTTACATTAAAAATATAATTTATTACATTTTCAGATTTATTCTCAAAATTCTAGTATTATGATCATATAAATTTTTCTAATTAGATTCTTATATTTGTAGCAAATAACGACTAAACGAAAGAAAAATGAATTTGATTTTTTTTTAAGTTGTGGAAAATAGTATATAGATAATATTCGTCATTTAAATCTCTACAATCATGAGACATCAAAATTATATTTGGGATTTTTGGCAAAGTTCCTATGGGTAATTCAAGATTTATTGGATTTGTACACCAAAGGTGACAAAAAAGGTACTTTGAAAGTTAAGTAGTTGACATTTCATTATTCAGAAATTATTATAGTCAAAGTCAATGAACATGTTACATAATCTTTATATGAAGGTAAACGAAAACTAAATCGAAATAAAAACACTATGTAGAAAAATATATCAATTTATACTGTAATTAATAAAGTAGATATCCTTTATTTCTATCTCTAGAATCATCAAAAGTCAAAATTCTGATTGGCCTCTTTGAAAAAGTTTATTTGTTCAATTCAACAAAATTACATTCATATGTACATACTATTGTATATTTGATTTCTATATAAATAGTGGTAAAAAAATATTTATTTTTTGAATATTTGCCAATATTCTAGTTAACTTTAACTAGTTACTGCAAAAAGTTTATACGCGTTTTTTTAATTTTTAGAAATAAATAATATCAGCATACTGTAAGTGAAAGTTCAAGACAACTATGTACTAGTATCCAAACGAAATAATTATATTGTGAAATATTATTAATTAATTCTGTAATCATGAAAAAATATTTATATTTTGAAAGTTAGTCAGATGGTTAACTATCTCTAGTTACTGCAAACATTTGATAGTAAATAGTTATTAATATAGAAACTTTATGTAGATTTAGTAAACTTATTGAAAGCAATTTGGTCGTCTGCAATTTAACAGAAAAGTCTGATCATAGGAAGTAGTTTTGGATTCGGTAAGTTTTGATATCAAGAATATAGGTAGATCAAAAGTTAAGATCAAAAATTCATATAGATATATATTTATTTTTTAGCTATGTAGTGTATAAATTGTGTGTAAAATGCATAACAGTAAAAATATATAGAATATTTGTCTTTTCTTATTAGAGTCATACTTCTTATTAAGTAATGGGGGTTGGAGTGCTAAAGTAATGATATATAGTTAATTGTTAAAGGAGATTTCTTTCAATCTCAAATCTCTATTATCGTCACTAATGATTTTAGCAACAGAATAGAGAATGCAAATTCTGGAAAAGTCCTATAGTCAAATCATACGACCGAGCCGAAACATTCGGACTTGTGTGCGTACATTCGGTCGGTTTGTTTACCAACATACTACATACAGTACGGTGTACGAATTTAATGATATTTTCCCCGCATAGCCGACGAATTTTAAAGCGAACTGCAAATTATGTACCTGCATGCATAGAAATATTCATTTATGTTAAGTATATTTGTCATGCTATATTTTAATACGCTCTGAAATAATGGTCTGTGCCAGTATTGGTACTGTACGTCCGATGCGTTTTCATATTCTAGTACGCTTGAACACAATAAATAGACTATTTTAACATTGGAAATTGTAATAATGCAGATGGTGTTTTGCTATTATTATGTACGGACGGAAAAACGTGGCTTTCGAGCTTGAATTTTGCAAGCGGCATCGCTATTACCAAGCTCGAATGATATGGTAAAAAACTTGAAATATTAAATAAATGAAATGATTAGGACACAAACATACATATTTTTATGTATTCTATAAATTGGTGACCTCTACAAAAATGATGATATTAGGGAGGCTCAATTTTATGAAGAATACATATAAAATTCAATACATTTTTCTTCTATAAAATTGTGGCAATCGAACCATCCTTCACTCATCACAAAATACAATATAGTCATGACATATAGATTTTTCTAAACGATCAGATTTTATAATATATTTATATTCATTTGTAAGAAGTTTTATTATAAATGAAAAGATTTCCACATTGGAGACCCCGACGTGATTCTTGTCCAAAGAGTTCTTCGCACCATGTCACCAATTTATATATATATATATATATATATATATATATCTGTGTGTGTATGTATGTATATATGTATCTATTACAAATGTGGTGTGTTAGCAAATACCCCTCTATAAAGAATATTTCACCGCGCATATATTGCAAAACTCAAATTATTTAAACGCGGAAACCTTCACAAAACTACATATTTTAAATGTCATTTATCAGAAATGTTTCATTTATCATAAGTATATTTGTCATGCAATATTTTAATGCGATCTATCAAAAACGGAGTTTTACTGGTGTTTGTACGCCTGATGCATTTCATATTTTAGCTTATGCCATAACTCCATAAATACAGAAATTTAACATTTGAAATTGTATGATTCAGGTGACGTTATATGTCATCAGTAGGTAAAGGTTGATGTTTTTATGAATTTGAGTCCTTTAAATCATATGTGGTCTATTTTCTAGATTGACTACAAATGCACCAGATCTTGGAATTTCTCCAACCTAATTAGAAATTCATTATAAATTTTTATAATAATTAACAAGAGTTTGGACACATTTTGTATGTAAATCTTTAGAAATTATGCAAAAATGTTGATGCAATTTAATAAATGTTTATTGGCAAAGAAATTGGTATAAGATAGTCATAATATTTATACATATGGTAAAATAATCTTGGGTATGGGTATATTTGAATGCTCAGAACTCGTATACAGCTAAATATATCTTGATTTTGCTGTAAATCTCGATTTTGCAAAGTAATGAAAATCACAATCAAAGTTTTAAAAAATTTCTGACTTACCACTTTCACTTCACATCTTGCGTGCAATTCTTGTTCATACTCTCTCTTGCAAAAAATGTTGATCCTGATGTGACATCGTATGAATCCATTTTTATTAAAATCCAATTCTCGAATTCCTGGTTTTTGAATCAGATAACATCATTATAACTTCATGTCTCCTCTTTCTTCTGATGACTTCATGGCTCCTTTTCATTAAAATTCTTCGTATTATTTTTTCCAAAATTTGCTGCATGCTGCTCACACTTCGTTGAGATATAAACTTCATCATTATGTCTCAAGAATTATTTTTCCAAAAATGTATGCCCACTTAGGGATAAAAAAAATAGTCTTGATAATAAAATACACTTTTTCTATTTTTTTTTAAATAAAATAATCTGAATAGCTCCAACCACATCATTATATCAACATTGTAAAATGACTATTAATCATGGTTAATCAAGACCGTTTTTTAGGTAATTTTTAGATAAATAACTTTTATACAAAAATATGTATTTTCGCGTAAAATACAAAGTACTCGCCGTACCAAATTTAGGCTGACCTAAGCGCCAGGTAAAATTGAACTGAAGGTCCAGTCACAAAAAGACACTAAAAAGAATAGTGGGGTCTTGGAGAGATCATATGGGAAAATTTATAAATGCAATCATCTCAAACTCAAGCAAATACCGGTTCACGTAAGTCGCACCCTTATTATCTTCGGTGCCCTGGACAGGGTTAAAGTATCACACGCATGGTGCATTACTTAAAAGTGACCGGAGGAAAGGGTAAAGTGGACACAACATTAATTTTTTATTAAAGAAATTATTTAAATATACAATTTTATTGCTTCTATATTTACAATCTGATAAACTGAGTATATACCATACAACTACTTATCTAAAACTTAGCCAAAATATCGCAACTTACAAGACTTCAAATCCCATGCAATTTAATTCTTATTTTAAAATGAAATATTACATTTTGTATGTTTTGTCTGACTATCAAAAAATTAATTAATTATAAAATAATTAGGAGTAAATTTGACTGTTTTTAGTAACATTGAGGATTAGTAAATCTTTGAGTATTTTGCCTAAAGGATCTCTACTCTATAAATTAATAAAATTAATATGCAATTTTAAACAGAATTACATGATTAATAAATATCGATCATAATTCAATACATGCTAAAAAAATATAAAAATGTTTTTTTGGATACTGGTATCAACTAATCAACGCACCCCAAAAATTGAATCCGCAAAAGATTTAAATAAATTAATTTCTGCCTTGAAATTCGGATGCTGTGAGAATGGACCAGATCGGTCAGTCAATGCAAAGAGAGGAATCTGATTCTAAAAAGTTCGTACTTTCCCACAGGTATGTCCTGCCATACCGGTTCACGCAGTCATCATCTTCTGATCTGAACTGGACTTTAGAGGGTCTTCAAGGGTCGCGACGAACTTGATCCCTAGGGTCTATATTTGATTATAACCGTACGCGGTGTTTACACGCGCTTAGATGGGTTCTTATTTTTTTGGGGATGAAGAATAACTGTTAATAATAAAAATGTATACAGTATACAGTATATATTTCGATATTTTGTTATGAGATACAATTTAAAGATTATGATTTCATAAAATGATATGAAACTTTTATGGAAATTCTAATTTTTTCCCTTCTTAATTAATTTTTTTCAAGGCGACTCGAGAGCATGCTTTCTATTAAGAGTTCTTTGAAGCTCTATGCTCTACTATGAAAGAATTTTATTAACTTCCCGAAGGAGAAGTTTATGTTTTCATCAAAAAATCCGATTCACTAATTTTATGTTCTCTCGACGTTTCAAGCCGTTCTCAATCGAATGAGCCAAATTTGTGTGTGTGTGTGT
>NW_020537758.1:15192510-15219062 GCF_003426905.1 Ctenocephalides felis | reverse complement strand
TACTATTCCCAAAGATAATTTTTGTTTCTCGTAAGCCATCAATGATTTTTTTAAATCTACATTAATCCTCCATAAGTCAGTACAAATATTTAAATAGTTCGTATATTCGGTCCAGTGCAAGTGCATCATGCTTCAACATAGCGATGGCACAAAGCGCTCTGATGAAATTTTGTCAGTGTCCATCGGGCATAATGAATCTCCAGGCATGGCGCCCCGCGGGTGTGGGTGGCAGGCACATACGCGTTTATAATAAATTTATTCTCGGCTATGTCATATCACTGTAGAGAGCCGAAACTAGCCTGCAGTAGTGGCGTTCCGAAAGGGGTCAGGTGTTTGCACATTTTCACTTCGCACAAATTCGTGCCGTGCGTATAATGTCTCGTTTCCGGGCTTTGGACTGCCGGATGCCGGAAAATTCTCTGTCGAACAACGGACAACGGGCCTACCTGCCGCCTGGTGGGCTGCGAGAGACGATGGCAGAAAGGGCTGTCCTCTGAATTGCACCACGTCAGGGATCCATAATTGAAAAGTTCCGTGATGAAAATGCCCGGCTTTAGTTGTATGCGACTGTGGTTTATTCGCTATTGCAAATTGTTGGACGCGATAAAATCCTGTGCAGTAATGCTACGATTTGACTTTACGTCAAATTGGAACAGCAACGGAAATAATAGATTATTTGCTGATGGTTTACATCTTAATAGAATTGAAACTGCAATATGTGTCATCAAGACCAATTTAATATGGTATATATTTAATGTGCATCTGCTTTTAACCAGAAAAAATATGAAACAAGAGTATTTCTGAAAATATCTTTCTGTGCATTTATAAATGAAATTTGCGAAGCATTATGGATATTGTTATTCAGCTATTATCTTGGCGAAATTTATATAAGTATTTTATATACAAAAATTATCATTAAATTACAAGCTAATCATTTATTTCACTTTATCAAATTGAGTATATCAAGTTTCAAAGATGATTCCAGAAAAACTTCATTCCAGTACATTCATTTGATGCTAAAAAAATAATGCTAGTGGATAATATTACTATTAAATTGAATTTAACTAATATTGACATTACGTTTTATTGCATTCAAAATAGCTCCACGGTTTCGCTAGTTATAGCACCCAAAACAAAATCTATGATGGAATTCTACATTTGCATAGAAGTTCATTAAATATGCATAGGTTGCCAGCGCAAAGTAAAATATATTTTGATTATAACATGTTATGGAAATCCTCTAAAATGGTAATGAAATCAACAAAATTATTTTAAGGGAATGAAAGTTTTGTAACTCGATAGACAGATGAGAAGGTGCAAAGTTTTATCGCGAGTGATTAATTGTTAGAATGATGAATGGTCGATGTCAGAACAAATAACTGAGAGCAAGTACTTCATCAAATATTGAAAAGGTTTCACGGACTTCACTCGTGCGATTTAATATTAAAATGATTAATAATTTCAATTAAGCTGTTAACTCACTCACATATTCATGTTTTAAAAATGGATATGATAAAATCTGTCTTTAGCCAAAAATTGTAAATAAATATCTTTTGTGTGAACATTCAAAAAGATATTAGAAGAATTAATTTTATGGGATCGATGCCCAGTCTTATTTGAAAATATTGATCAAAAATATGTGATTCATTGCAAATACTTTTTTGCGTTGTGAAATTGTAATAAATAATCTCTCACACTATTCTTCCCTGAATGAAGTCGGAGTTGAGAATAGGAACCTGTCCTAGAAAAGTACTATATATCATATTACATATATATATATATATATATATATATATATATATATATATATATAACATGTTTGCAAGATCTTGTTTTGTTTTCAGAACTCTCTACATTCATTCTATTTCTGAAAATTAATGCTGACGATATAAGTCTATCGCGGTGCATGTTCCTGTTAGATTTTGACAAAGGGGCACATTTCACTGCGAAAAGGACGTTTTCAGTGCGAATATTTTATATTTTAAAGTTAAATCTTTACGCGTCGCTTTATTTCGTTGCCTCGCTGCAAAATCCTACGCATTCAATAGACGCGTCCGGTGTATAATAATACCGACGTCACATATATATAGCATGCTGAACATAGATATAGTTTTACGCATGTGGCATTGTAGTCAAAACTTTTTTTATACATAGAAAAAAAAACATAATTTATACAAATCTTGGTTATGGTAATAATAAAAATGAGCAGTTGCTACCCATGAAACTTGAGGGACTCTAAAGTCTAATTTCCAAAAAGCTGTACTCAAAATGTGAAATTAATCAAATAGTGTGATTTTTGTCTTCTGCCACAATTTCATATAGAAAAAGGTCTACCACCAGCATTATCTCCGTTACAATTGAAGTGTATAAATTTTCGCAGTACTATTTTAAAGTAGGGGACGAAAGATAAGTAAACGTCAACTTATTGGTGCGACCTTGCTATCAGTATATAATCAGCAATATATCAAAATTTATAACAAAACTATTTTTTCATTATTCATTTTTTGGTTTTGAGCTCTTTTATTTAGTTTACGATATTCAAATATATCGTTTGTGTATAAGTTTTTTAATTGTTTTTCAATTTATATTGTTATTTTCAAATTAGTTTTAACAGTTTTATTTATATATAATAAGCTTATATATGGGTGGGGTAAAAAGACCAGCTGAATTATTTAAAGATGGCAAAGACGGCATCTACAAGAGAATAGTAAATACCAAAGTAATTCAGGTTAAAAAAATCAATTGTACAAAACTTAAATTTATCTTATTCCAAATTTCCTGATGATTATTTGTGACAAGCTTTTATAGAGGTACATAAAAAACTGTTGAATCTAACTTAAAAATAACAATACACCTTATAAAACAATTTAATAACGTATATCCAAAAAATATATCCAGGTATCATAAACTAAATAACAGAGCACAAAAGCAACAAAAAAAGAATAACGAAAGAAGTACTATTGTTATGAATATTGATATATTGCCGATCATGCCCTAACATAATAATTGCCGATCATGTCACATAAATTAAAGTAGACTCAAAAATATTTGACTGAAAAAAACGCTGACATTGAACGCTGGGTTAATAAGGCCTTTCCAGCATAAAATTTTGAGATGCTTCTTGATTCGTCAGCAATAAAACCTTACTCGAGGATTTGAATATAGATTTTATAGACAACGTAATAAAGTTATACAGTGTTTAACATTTCCTAAACCTAAATCACATACAAATTCTATAGATGCTCGACTTCTTTAGATGGCAATTTCAGAAGACCAACAAAAAAGATTCTTATAAACAGTGTTCAAGACATTTAGCATTACTACATTTTAAAAAACTGGGCTTGAAAATAGATCACTCATTGGAGTGATAACTATTGATATAGTGAAATTTTGCACAATGATTTTATATGTGTGTCTATAAGTGTGAGTGAATGAATGAAACCAAATGGCTCATAGGATTCTGATTGCTGTTAAAAATAAAAAAAAGTAAAAATAATTCAGTGGTGTAATTTTCGTTTGTTTCCAAATTTTTCATATATGTAATATATAAAACACGTGAAAACGAAACATTGTCAATTGTCTTCTATTTTGTATTGGGAACACTAACAATTGTAAGTTCTATCGTGCAGTTTTCACAAATAAGAATAATGATCAAAGAATAAAAATCCCTAATAATATTTATTTATCCTATTCTTTCAAAATTTGTAACCCCATCGTTGGTTTTCCATTTCCACCCATGAGTCGTGCATCATCCGGCGTGCGTTTGCTGTGCATTGTGCGTATTGTGCGTACTGCACCTGTGTGCGTGCGAGTGCTGTCAGTTCCAGAGCCAGAGAGAGTTTGTACCAAAAATCATCATCGCACATACATATAACAGAGGCATGCGAGGCAAAGATAATTGCAAGCGCTTGGCCATCGCTAGCACCACGCCGAGCGGAGCCGGCAAGTGTGTTCACATGTACGAGAGGACGCTGCTTTTTGGTCGCTACGAGTACGAACAGTGCACATGCAATGCACAACACGCACAAACGCACAGGGAACGAAATCACAAAACGTGGGCGGAGGGCTGGTGAAATAGTAATAGATGGATGGATGATAGGTAGAATGGATCTTGGTGACTGACAATCCTTATTTTCATTATACTCTATATATTATTATTATTATTTTTTTTGAACAGCAATCAGAACCTTACGTCCTATGAGCTGTTGGGCTGAAAATTCTCTTAACTCCATATTTTTTTTAGATGGTAACACAATGGTTAATCCATCCATATTTGATGATTTTTGTTATTAGAATTAATCTAACAGAGCTGACATTTTATTGGTGCAGCAATGCCGGGCAAGGGCTATTTTCACTTGGAAACATATTGCTATGAATATTTTCAAGTGAAAATCGTTGTCACTGCTGTCTGACAACAAGCTGCTCAAAGTGGGTATCGAACCCGGGACCTCTGAAACAAGTCCCATCGCTCTTAACCGCTTACCTTCGGGCGAGCCCAATACTCTATATATGGAAGAGTACTTTTGGCATCAATGATGTGCTGCTGGTGTTAATACGAAAGCTCAACTTTTATTTGGTTGAAAAAAATTACAAAAGCATATGTACACTAACATGACACAACTTGTCCTACGGATAAGCAGTCCTAAAAATTTTGTTAATCAATCAGAAATAAATCGATCAAGAAAAAGAGACAAGAACTTTAAGAGATGAGAAGAAGATGTCACTGGCGACAAAATTTACTTACAAAATCTATTACTGAGCCAATTTGGACATACGGTTTACCTACAACTTAGGGATGGGCTTCCAAAACAAAGGTGTTAAAAATTCATCTAGAATTAATATGAAAACTCAACGTTTATTTGGTTGAAACGATTTACAAAAGCTTATGTACACTAACGGACATGACAGAACATGTCCTGAGGATAAGCAGTCCAAAGAAATTTTTTCAATCAATCAGATGTGGATAGATCAAAACAAAGAGACGACAACTTTAAGAGACAGCAAGGAAATGCCATTGGCAACAAAAGTTACTTACAAAATGTATTATTAAGCCAATTTGGACACCTGGTCTAGTTACAACTTGTGGGATGAGCAGCCAAATCAAAGGTGTTAAAAATTAGAGTTAAAGGTGCTGGAGTTAATATGAAAACTCAACGTTTATTTGGTTGAAAAAATTTACAAAAGGATATGTACACTAACGGACATGACAGAAATTGACCTGCTGATAAGCATTCCTAACAATATTTTTAATCAATGAAAAGTGAATCTATCAGAAAAAAAACTACTACTCTATGAGACGGTAAGGAGATGTCACTGGCAACAAAATTTACTTACAAAATCTATTACTAAGCCAATTTGGGCACACGGGCCAGCTACAAGTATAGTAATGAGCAGCCAAATCAAAGGTGTTATAAATTCAGCTGAAATTAATATGAAAGCTCAAGGTTTATTTGTTTTAAAAAATTTCCAAAAGCGTATATACACTAACGGGCATAGCAAAACTTGTCCTGCGGATAAGCAGTCCTAAAAGTAGTTCTTTTAAATCAATCAGAAGTGGATGGATCAGGAAAAAAACTACTGCTCTATGAGACGGGAAAGAAATGTCACTGGCAACAAAATTTACTTATTGTTGAGCAAATTTGGATCTACGGGAAAGTTTCAACTAGGGATGAGCAGACAAATCAAAAGTATTAAAAATTCAAAGATGCCAAATTTACTAAAAAAAAATGCTCCAAAGTGTGATCCGAGTTGGTTAATACACGTAAACACATTAAACATGGAATACGAACAGATTCAGACAATTACAAATGCCTTTTCGAGGATCACCTAAACTCACTATCCAGAGAACTATGCTACAATACTGTTAGTATGAGATGGAGGAAAAAAGTCAGTTTACATTAAGATCTGTCAGTATTAAAAATCTTTGCCAATGATACAAATATTTTGTATTTGGGAGTCTTCTTTTTTAATCCTACAAATTTACTTGTAGTTGTTGTTTATTTTAGGACAGGTCAAACACCTATTTTTGACTCCACTCCTTTTAATTGAGCTGTTACAAAAGCCTTCGCATAGCTTGTCACTTTTTACTAAGGAAATTTATTTCTGAACTTTGTATATGAATTAACATGGATCATGATATCAATTCACATTATGCATCTCCCTTTGGGCAGACTACCATTTATTATTATTATAGTAATTAAATAAAAAATAACAAATAATAGTTCTTTATTATGTTCCAGCTCCTTTTCTAATCCGCCCGTGCATCGTATAAGCGAGTGTATGCAAATGAGAATCATGAAATGTTTATTTTTAGTGCGTTTTTCAGCCCACCACGAAGTATCCAGGAAGATATTTCGTTTTTTTTTAAGGGAGAGAACGTATAATTTTTGAATATTTAATAAAACAGTGGAATTTTTGCGTTATCTTATACGCATTACTTGATTAATACAGAAATAGATTGTATGATAAATGATTGTTTTTTATTATTTAAAAACAATATATATATATATATATATATATAATAATAATAATAATAATAATAATAATAATATATGAAAAAAAACTTGAGATATGAAGTTCATTTAAAATCAGAATTACTAATCACGCGTACACAATGCTGATACGGCGAGATGAACATGTAACATTATTTCCACAATGAACATAATTAAACAACACGATTTTTAGCAGCAAAATGATGTTTAAATTGAAATTAATATTCCATAATAAATTATAATTAACGTGGATAATTTTGTACATAATTATATTTTTCAATAGCATTAATTAGTGTAATGATACAATATGTTTTATTGAACAGTGTGTTTTATTCATTCTCTCGTAAATCCCAAAATATCGAATGTTTATTCCATCGATCCGTTACTTTGTCAATTATTAAACAGAATGGCTGGTTAATAATATGTCAAAGTTATCCGATTATAACAGGGCACAATAATAAAGTGAAACAAAATACACACATCGACGCATCGCAACATTTTGATCCGGCACGACGGATATCAGAACATGGGAGGTGATAGAGTTTCGAAATCACTATTTTGCACACATATAGGTATATATTTATATATATATATATATATATATATATATATGTATATATACATATATAATAGTTAAAAATATATGTGAGTATCCAATATCACAACTTCAGAGAAAGTTCATCTCTTTACCATATCTTACAGCCATTGTACTATGCAACAAGAGCTTTTGATAAAAATATTTTTTTTTATAATTGTTTTTTATTTTGGTCAATTTTTGGAAGTAAATTCTAAAAATATGTTCCTCACGCAATATAAATAATGCAATAAAGTTCAATGTTGCACTTTACAAAAATCGTGTTTAAATTTTGAATATTTGGTCAAAAAGATGTCGAAATTTATAACATTGTTATGAACAATTTTACGGTAGGTACTCTATAATCTAAGTTAAATACTACATTACATGATTGAATAAAATATCATTTCGGAAGATTTACATCTTTAAAACATTCTTGTAATAAATATCAAAATTCTAGTATTAGAGTTATTTTTTTCTAATTAGATTCTTATATTTGTTTCAGGATAAAATAAAATTGTAACTGAGCTCATCACAAAATTTTGAAATGATAGCGAATAACGGCTAAAAATAGTAAAAATTTATCACTAATTACATTAAGTTGTGTAAAATTGTATATAGAGTACTTATTCGGCATTACAATCTTTATAGTCATGAAACTTGAATTGAAATTTGAGCTTTTTGGCTAAGTTCCTATGAGGAGTCCTACATTTATTGGGTTTGTACATCAAAGGTGACAAAAAATGTATTCTAAAAGTTAGGTATTTATAGTAATTATATAGAGACAGTTATTTACTTAAATTTATTAATCAGAAATTATTATAGCCAAATTTCAATGAACATCTTACATGATATTTATAAAAAGGTAAACGAAGACTAAGCCAAATTTATTTCACTAAAATATATATAATTTAATAAATATATTATACTAAAGTGAATAAAGTGGGTATACTTTATTTTGATCTGTGGAATCATCAAACATCAAAATTTCAATTAGTTTCTTTGAGAAAGTTTTAAATTAAACAAAATTACATTCATATGTACATACTATTGCATATTTGATTTGTATATGAACAATGGTGGAAAAATATTTATATTTTGAAAGTTAACTATCTCTAGTTACTGCAAAAAGTTTATACACATTCTCTTTTAATTTTTAGAATTAAATAACATCATAATACTGTAAGTGAAAGTTCAAGACAACTTTGTACTAGTACCCAAGCTAAATTATTATATTATTAAAAATTATTAACTTGCCCTACGGGAAGTTAATTAATTCTGTAATGGTGAAAAAATATTTATATTTTGAATGTTAGTCAGATAGTTAACTGTCTCTAGTTATTGCAAAAAGTGTATACACACTATTTTTTAATTTTTAGAAATAAATAATATCAGCATACTGTAAGTGATAGTTCAAGACAACTATGTACTAGTATCCAAACTAAATAATTGTATTATTAAATATTATTAATTAATTCTGTACTCGATGTTATTTTATTTATTTAAACATCTGATAGTAAATAATTAATAAAACTAAATAGGATTTAGTAAATTTATTGAAAGCAATCTTGCCGTATACACTTTAACAGAAAATTCTGATCATAGAAAGTAGTTTTAGATTCGGTCCGTTTTGATACCAAGAATAAAGATAGATTAAGATAACAAATTTATATAGATATTTATTTATTCTTTTAGCTATGTAGTGTAAAATTGTCTGGAAAATGCATAACAGTACGAATATATAGAATATTTGTCTTTTCTTATTAGAATCATAATTCTTATTAGACAATGTGATTGGAGTGCTGAAGCTAAGGTACATAGAAACGTTTTCTAAGCATTAAAATAGACTTTTTTCAAATTCAAATCTCTATTATCGCCACTAATGATTTTAGCAACAGAATAGTGAATGCAAATTCTGGAAAAGTCCTATAGTCAAATCATACGACCGAGCCGAAACATTCGGACTTGTGTGCGTACATTCGGTCGGTTTGTTTACCAACATACTACATACAGTACGGTGTACGAATTTAATGATATTTTCCCCGCATAGCCGACGAATTTTAAAGCGAACTGCAAATTATGTACCTGCATGCATAGAAATATTTCATTTATGTTAAGTATATTTGTCATGCTATATTTTAATACGCTCTGAAATAATGGTCTGTGCCAGTATTGGTACTGTACGTCCGATGCGTTTCCATATTCTAGTACGCTTGAACACAATAAATAGACTATTTTAACATTGGAAATTGTAATAATGCAGATGGTGTTTTGCTATTATTATGTACGGACGGAAAAACGTGGCTTTAGAGCTTGAATTTTGTAAGCGGCATCGCTATTACCAAGCTCGAATAATATGGTGAAAAAAATTAAAATGTTAAATAAATGAAATGATTAGAACACAAACATACATATTTTTATGTATTCTATAAATTGGTGACCTCTACGAAAATGATGATATTAGGGAGGCTCAATTTTATAAAGTGTTCGATCCAAGAATACATATAAAATTCAATACATTTTTCTTCTATAAAATTGTGGCAATTGAACCAGCCTTCACTCATCACAAAATACAATATAGTCATGATACACAGATTTTTCTAAACGATCAGATTTTACAATATATTTATATTTATTTGTAAGAAGTTTTATTATAAATTAATATACCTCCACATTGTTGACCCCGACGTGGTTCTTGTTCAAAGAGTTCTTCGTACTAGGTCACCAATTTATATAAATATATATATATATATATATATATATATATATATGTGTGTGTGTGTATGTATATATGTATCTATTACAAATGTGTCGTGTTTGCAAATACCCCTCTATAAAGAATATTCCACCGCGCATATATTCCAAAACTCAAATTATTTAAACGCGGAAACCTTCACAAAACTACATATTTTAAATGTCATTTATCAGAAATGTTTCATTTATCATAAGTATATTTGTCATGCAATATTTTAATGCGATCTATCAAAAACGGAGTTTTACTGGTGTTTGTACGCCTGATGCATTTCATATTTTAGCTTATGCCATAACTCCATAAATACAGAATTTTAACATTTGAAATTGTAATGATTCAGGTGACGTCATATGTCATCAGTAGGTAAAGGTTGATGTTTTTATGAATTTGAGTCCTAATTTAAATCATATGTGGTCAATTTTCTAGATTGACTACAAATGCACCAGATCTTGGAATTTATCCAACCTAATTAGAAATTCATTATAAATCTTCATAATAATTAACAAGAGTTTGGACACATTTTTGTATGTAAATCTTTAGAAATTATGCAAAAATGTTGATGCAATTTAATAAATGTTTATTGGCAAAGAAATTGGTATAAGATAGTCATAATATTTATACATATGGTAAAAATAATCTTGGGTATGGGTATATTTGAATGCTCAGAACTCGTATACAGCTATAATATATCTTGATTTTGCTGTAAATCTCGATTTTGCAAAGTAATGAAAATCACAATCAAAGTTTTAAAAAATTTCTGACTTACCACTTTCACTTCACATCTTGTGTGCAATTCTTGTTCATACTCTCTCTTGCAAACAAATTTTGATCCTGATGTGACATCGTATTAATCCATTTTTATTGAAATCCAATTCTCGAATTCCTGGTTTTTAAATCAGATAACATTATTATAACTTCATGTCTCCTCTTTCTTCTTATGACTTCATGGCTCCTCTTCATTATAAATCTTTGTATTATTTGTTCCAAATTCTGCTACATGCTGCTCACACTCCGATGAGATATAAACTTCATCATATCTCAAGGAGTTTTTTACCAAAAATTTATGCACACTTAGGAATGAAAAAAAAATAGTCTTGATAATAAAATACACTTTTTTCTATTTTTTTAAATAAAATATAATCAACATTATAAAATGACTAAAGTTTATTAATCATAATTAATTAAGACCGTTTTCAGGAATTTTTTAAATCAATAATGTTTATACAAAATTATGTATTTTCGCGTAAAATACAAAGTACTCGCCGTACCAAATTTAGGCTGACCTAAGCGCCAGGTAAAATTGAACTGAAGGTCCAGTCACAAAAAGACACTAAAAAGAATAGTGGGGTCTTGGAGAGATCATATGGGAAAATTTATAAATGCAATCATCTCAAACTCAAGCAAATACCGGTTCACGTAAGTCGCACCCTTATTATCTTCGGTGCCCTGGACAGGGTTAAAGTATCACACGCATGGTGCATTACTTAACAGTGACCGGAGGAAAGGGTAAAGTGGACACAATATTAATTTTTTATTAAAGAAATTGTATATGTACACAAATTTTATGTTCACAATCTGACTACAATCTGAGTTTATTCCATATAACTTTGTTATACCAATTAAAATATCTTGTCTAAAAACTAGCCAAGGTATCTCAATATCCACCTACAAGCTTTCAAATTTCCTATAATTTAATTCGTGTTAAAATAAAATATTGTTGCAATTAAGTTTATGTCTGGCTATCAAAAAATTAATTAATTATAAAATAATTAGGAGTAAACTTGAGTGTTTTCTGGTAACATTGAGGATTAGTAAATCTTTGAGTATTTTACCTAAAGGATCTCTACTCTATAAATTAATAAAATTAATATGCAGTTTTAAACAAGCTTACATGATCGATAAATATCGATTATAATTTCAATACATGCTAAATAAAATACAAAATTTCATAAGAAAATATTTTTTTTGATATTGGTATCAACTAATACAACGCACCCCAAAAATTCGATCCGCAAAAGATCGAAATAAATTAATTTCTGCCTTGAAATTCAGATGCTGTGAGAATGGACCAGATCGGTCAGTCAATGCAAAGAGAGGAATCTGATTCTAAAAAGATTCGTACTTTCCCACAGGTATGTCCTGCCATACCGGTTCATACAGGTCATCATCTTCTGATCTGAACTGGACTCTAGAGGGTCTTCAAGGGTCGCGACGAACTTGATCTCTAGGGTCTATATTTGATTATAACCGTACGCGGTGTTTACACGCGCTTAGATGGGTTTCTTATTTTTTTAGGGATGAAGAAGAACTATTAGTAATGAAAATATATACAGTGTAAAGTATATAGTTCGATATTTTGTTCGATAAATGCAATAAAATTTTTATGAAAATTCTAAGAGTAAATTTAGTCTTATATCAATAATATTAAACCATAAATAAATGTTTAAATATTTTTTACCTTCTTAATTATATTTAAGCAAGTTATAGTAATCGCAAAAAAATCGAAAATGAAAATTTTTATATATCTTTACGTTTCAAAACCTTCTGAACATTTGGCATACCTTAGAAAAAATGAATGTATGTGTGTGTGCGTGTGTGTGTGTGCGGATACAAATTTTTGTCAACGATTTCGGGAACACGTATGAAGCGACTTAAGTAATTTAAAAAACATTCGATTCGTATTGATAAGAAGACGTGCTGATTAGTTTTTGGCGAAGGCAGGTCTACCCGTTTTGAAGATATGGGGCAAAAAGTGCCAAAAACAGTAACTCAGTTTTTAAGGGAACGGAGTGTCCGATTTGAATAATTCAAAAAACATTTTACTTGTATTAACAAGATGAAAATCAAATTTTTATGAAGGCAGGTCTAGCGGTTTTGGAGATCTAGTAAAAAAAAATGCCATTTGGTGGTCAAAAATGATCATTACACATATGCACATCAGATATTTTATAGAGATTTTAGCAATAAGTATAAATTTTGTTTACATTCCTATGGGTTCTGTACCAATGTTTATCCGTTAGACGACGACGCGGCGCTTACGCGCTTCGATATTTCGTCTCTATGCTGTTAAAGCAGTACTGAAAAAAATTTCAGAGTTTCCAAAGTATTTCAAAATAAATTTTTCTTCAGTCTTTTTTTTAAAAAAAAAGTAAATTTTTGTCAAAAATTTATAGTTTCTCAAAAATCTAATTTTTTCAGAGTAATTTTTTTTCCAAAAATGCTAATCTTTTTAAAAAAGAATTATTTTTGGTACGGGAAGTTGCAGCAATTTGCCTTAAGGCACGATGCCATGCGCCCCACTAGTTAATTTTTTTTCGAGGCGACTAGAGAGCATGCTTTCTATTAAGAGTTCTTTGAAGCTCTATGCTCTACTATGGCAGAATTTAAATTAATTTTTATTAACTGGGGAATTGGTTGAGAAAACCATGTTTTTGTAATAATTTTAGAACAATTTCGGGTAATTTCTAGATAAATAAAAATTTGTACAAAATGTACTCCTACAGATCTTCTACATATTTGCACTTAAAATACTCTAAGCAGCTTTTGCTTTTAGTTTCATGATAGATGTCAGAATTTTTTATACAAATTAAATATTATAGACAATATCATTGAAGTCGTCATTATATCAGTATTAAAAAACAAAGTTAGTGAGGTTATTTTCTCCATCATCGAAAGTAGTGAAGATTTTTTTCCTTTTGAGCTTTCGTTAGACTTTTTTCCGATTTTCCTCTTCCTCGGTGGATGACCTGAGTGCGTTGGCACTTCGGCGGTCACTATTTGTAATTAGTATCGTAAGGTCAGAGTACTCGCGCAAATTGGGCCATGACATTGGCGACAATGACCATGAATCGCGTGTATTATGTATATATAGTACCTACTGTCAGGGGGGTGGGTGGTGCTGGACACGTATATGTATGTCAATATATATGGTGGGAACGATGTAATTGGCCCATCCTATTTGCACCCCATTATAACACATTACATTAACTGTTTGGAATCGATTGCTCGGCTTTATGGACACATTCCACACTAATCGAATTAACATAGCCACTGAGCGATAACATAACGGATGCTGTATCGACGATCCTTAATGAGGCACATTTCTAATTTTTTTGGGATACTGGATTATAGTTAGTGATTTATTCATGAAATGAGTAACATAAAATTCTTTGTATAATAGCAATTATAAATTTAATATTTGCTCAAGCATAATTCATCCATAAACTATTGAATATATTGCTTAGTATTAAAAAGCCACAAACCCTGATGAAATTTAATATTTATTTATTAATGAAAGTGATAGATTTTGGTTCAGCTTAATCTACTATAAAACGTAAATGAATAATAGACACCACTATTTTAGGAATTTGTAATGACATAAAAGACAGATAAGTAATTGAAATTATTCACATTCAATCATCTCAATTGTCGTATCTCGTCGATAAAAAATGCTCATACGCTTCTATCACCATATGAATAACTGAAGATATATTTCAATCAAGAGAAATCTGTGATTGAATATGTTTGCATTTAATGATCTTTACTGTCATATTTCGGCGAAAAAAGATGCTCAGATCTAATTTTCAATCACTCTATGAATAGGTGAAGAAATATATCCCTCAAGAGAATCCTGTGATTGAACTTGTTTCCATTTAATGATCTGGATTGTAATATTTAGGCGATAAAAGATGTTCTGGTCTAATCTTCTATCACCATATGTATAGGTGAAGAAATATTTCTCTCAAGAGAATCCTGTGATTGAACTTGTTTCCATTCAATGATCTGGATTGTCATATTTAGGCGATAAAAGATGTTCAGATCTAATATTCTATAACTATACGAATAAATGAATATTTTCCTCATTTACTTAGACAATTATTTGAATAATATGAATTGCATTTATTAAGCATTCAAAAACAGTGTTTAAAAAATAGCAAAATTTTTATTTCTAAATTTTTTTCCCTCGTGACTCGCAAATGTCGCGATATAAATACAAAATACATAATACGAGGTATGATCCCTTTTTTGTGCAAAATAAAAAAGCATTATCGGGCACGCACGTGAATATGGATAATCTCTATCTATCTATCAAGCTTTATGAAATTCTAAAATATGGAAAGGAGATATTAGAATGAGCGTTGATGTCCCTAATTAATAAAAAATTAATCATTAAAAGTTTGTTGTTGGAAAAACTACAAAGTTGTGAATGTTATTTATTATATATTTGTTAATTACAAGATGAATTGAAATTTATGCAAAATGTACTCCTTTAGATCAATAAATTAGGACTGATAAAAAACTGAACCCCATTTCCATAAAAATCAATAGAATTGTTATGTCAGCGTTAAAAATTCAGAATAAAACTTTCAACTCAGTCATTTTTTAAATAATTATTAACTAGTTAGATTTGAAAAATTCTAAAATAAATTTAAACAAATTCTAAATTAAATTTAGAGCCAATATTAAATGTTAAATATGAACAACACAACACTCAGATTTTTATACGCGCTTTATTTAATAAATTACAGACGTTTCGAGATCATGGTATGGCTCATCTTCAGTGGAATTTCAAAACAGTAAATATATTATACTAATATATTATCCAATATATTAATATAATTATATTTAATTTTTAAAACAAAAACACTAACTTTCTCTTCCAATGCTTGACACTTTACTAAATATTATTTGTTATGTTTATTCATCTAATGCAATTAATCTCTGATTAAGAAGACAACAAAAGTATTGATAGTAATGATTTTGAAGGAGTACAAAAAATGTGTATCGTGTTTGTCAATGAATTCTTGACCATTATGACTGATGTTATTGGTTAAATTTTTAAATTGTTCCAAATTTTGCAGGAGTTCAAAAGCAAGACGTAATACTGGGGATGCTTTTTCGAGAAAGAATATGCCAGCTTCGGTAGATGATTTTTTGGCAAAAAAATAAAATATTGGAAATAATATTTAATGAACTTAATGATATGACTTAATTAAAATCTGAATTTACTAATTAGTATACTATGACATGGAAAATCTCTCATACTCTTCTTCCCTAAATCGAGTTGGAGTTTAACTAAGCTCACGGACTTGCCTATAAAATGACATACAAAGTCATTCATTTACAAAAAATCATTATTAAAAATTCACGTAAATTCGAAAACCAATTTTTGATCACAATGTGATTAATATTACGCATATTTGAATTTCAAACAAGTATCTTTAGATCCAAAATAAACCTACGCTTTACTGTACTCTTCATGAGTAAAGCCATACCTCCAACCTCGCTCTACGATGAAATTCTAAAATATGAAACCGAGATATCGTGTAACGTATATCCTCAAACAAAAATCTACTTATTCAACCCTTTCTTGTCGATCCTTCGGTATCATTAATCACCCAAATGCGATCGGTAAACATTAATTAACAATTAAGCCGAGACTATAACGACGCCGATGATCCTGATCCTGATGCCGTTACGTTCTGATGCGCTTGAGCGGATCGGATTTCTTGGGAGCCAGATCTGATTTACGGTGAAATTTATATAGTGTACATTATAATTTGATACGATGACATGTTTTATATTTATTTCGAGATTAAACAGTATAAAATAAAAAAACATAAAGGGAAAGTTGTAGACGACATAGTCTATTCATACCATTTCAATTTAAATGCTAACTTAATTTTCTATAATTTGTGATCATCAAAGGGGGCGTCCATTAATCACGTGAGCGAGTTTTCAAGGATATTTGGACCCCCCCTCCCCCTCGGTGATACATGGTGATATTTTTAGTTACGTGATAAAACTATGAATTTTTTGAAAATATTTGAATTTAAGAAAAAAATCAGTTAAAAAATAAATACACGTGATATCTTACTATACCCCTCCCTCCCCACGTGATATTTCGTGATTTTTTGTCAAATCCCCCCTTTCCCTAAAAACCTCACGTGATTAATAGACGCCTCCAAAGTAGTGATAAGTTTCATTAATTTGTAACTTATTTTTTCATAATTTGAGTAATGAAAGTAATCATTACTTTCATTAATTCACAGATAATTGATGAAATGGTTAATGTTAACTAATTCGTACTGGAAAAGCCAAGCATTATAACCAAAACAGAGAAAAAACTGACAACAACAAATATTAATTATTATTGAATTTCTTATGATTACAATTATTTACAATATATTAGAATATATAAGATAGTATGATTAGCGGTTATAAATGTAAAGTAAAATTTTACACAATATTTTTTAATAAATTTAAAGATGATCGTTTTAAGATATAATGCTTACAAAATCATGCTTGTTTAATTAAAACTTTAGAGAAACTATGATTATTATAAAATTACTATTCTTTTAATATTAATTATGAATAAGCTTGACAAGAGCCTGAAATAATATCTATTATTATTGATTACGGCTTGCATATGAATAAATAAATAAATAAATAAATATTAACAAATTTTAAATATTATGGAATCTCTCACAACTTTAATATTTCACTGTATATATAGCACGGTATGGTTAGCGGTTATAAATGTAGTGTAAAATTTCAAACAATATTATTTAACAAATTTAAAGATAATTTATTAATAATTTTGAGATATAATGTTTACTAAATTATGCTCGTTTAAATAAAACTCATGGAAAAATTGAAATAATATCAATAAATTTCAAATATTATTGAATCTCTCGCAACTTCAATATTTCACGTTTTTGTAAATTACAGACATGTATTTATAAATATGAATGTAAATTCATCTTGTTTTATTAACTTTGTCTATTTTCCCCTACCGTAGTTTTGTACAATTTGCTCTACGAGCTTAAGAGAAAAATATCAAGAAATCCGTTAGACGTGTTATACGGGTTTTATAACGAATCTTATTGTACGTTACTATTTTTTATATTACAGTAAAATATAAATTCACAACTCTTCTTAATTATTCAATTTTATGTTAAAATTATATGTTATTCATTTATTATTTAGTATTTGACCAGGTTTTGTGAATTTAAGTAACAACGTCACCAAAGATTTTGATTGTTATAGTATTATTAAAAATTTTGTAAAGGACTATTATTTTCATTGATTTCAATAATAATTATCGTCTGACATTTGACCTTATTTTTTTATACTCTGTATTCCGAAGTGGGACCCTAAGTTGTTAAAATGCAAATTATGTTACCTCTATGGTTAACATTTTCAATTTATTCTTGTATGGGACCCTTGATGGGCACGCGACTAACAAAACTTGTTTACGAAATGATTAAATGCAGTATGTATGGATTTCAATTTTTAATGAAGTAATAAATAATGTAATAATAACACCTATATGATTATATATGACTTTGTAAAATAAAAACCTAATTTTTCATTAAAAAAATTCTAAGCTTCAGTGATATGGGTTAGTGGCCTTTCATGTACTAACAATAGTAAATAAACATCTACACCTCATTTGTAGTTATAATTTTTTAGTAAATTTGATTCTTAGTGACTGTTTAATTTATTGTTTTTCTATATTACAGACAATTAGAACTACAAAAACATACTGTTTAATTTAAAATGAAATTACTTACAAAGTTTCTGGAGAAGAGCACTTCCCATATCCCCAAAAAGTAAAAAATTACACAATCTTTACATAAATCTTTAAATTGCACAATATATATTTTATAAGAGAAAAGGAGTCTCCTGTCATATCTTATAACAAATTGTATTACATAATACGTAGTTGCCCTTAACACTATAGCCATCAGGTTCAGAGGTCATTCCGAAATGGGACCCTTCAGATATGTCACGTGGCATTTATAAACTTTAACCTTTGCCTTCACTTCATATAAAATACATAGGTCGAGGTTCTATAAAAAATGGTTTATCCCGATACGGGACCCTTAGGTGAAATGGCACGCGCCAAACCGCTAATAGTTTTATACAAGTTTTTGTATCCCGTTATGGGACCCCTACAATTTTTGAGAACTTTCTGAAGCAAGTGCCAAAAGGTTTGTCATATAATAAAATAAATATACCTATCTATCTAATAATATATCATGGCATGAATAAAATATAAGTATCATGACATGTTTTTGAGAGCAAATATTCTATATCTAGTATAGAAGATATTATTGATGTTAAATATTTATATCATATTGATATTTAATATTTATATCATATCATATCAATAAAATATATAAAAAATTAATAAAATATATTAAGTTCAAAAATATTTAATTTTTGAAGTATAATTTAACGATCAATTCCAGAGCAATAAGACCGAATCATTATAAAATTAAAAGATAATTCAAAAGCACGGATAGATTCATATTTAAATCCTGTAATGACACGTTGTTCTGTGGGATCATGTTAATTACAAAGGATTAAAAATACCTTTTTACTCTCTAGACCCTTCTGTTGTATTATTCATGTCTTTGGTTTAACCTATTATATTATATAAAGAGTTCCGGGCTCGGTTAATAGGTGTTATATCTTTCACAGAAAATATTCATAATGGATTAGGAGGAATTTTAATTCAGGAGATTATATAAAGAAGTCTGGTATTTTTCGGTTTTGATTTTGAACACGATTTATAAGAAAATGATAAAATGATTCACAATAAAATATTTGGAAATCGTTATGCTTTATCAGCTGTAAATAATTTTATTGTAAACATAGAAGTAAAGGATCTAGTAAAGTTATATATTTTACGTTGCTCAATACTAGATCTCAAAATTCTTAAAATTATTGGAATATATGAATTGAATTTGAACTTATCAATGGCCGAAAGATGATAACAAGTTGAAACAAAGTATGAATTTAAGCTATCATATTTCCAGTGAGATCTTAAAATTCGCAAGGCCAGCACCAAAAAGTGGCCGACGCAATAAAGTTTTAATTAAAATATAACACGTCGCTATCTGCGACACTTAATTTATACACACCGTGGTTTTACATGAATTCGCAGAATCCCAAAACTTTCATCAATTTATCACATTCTCTATAAACTGTGTAAGGTCAGATAATATATTCAAATCCGCATGCGGGTCGGATTCGGCAGCCCTTGTTGGGGGTGGGGCATGATACGAAATTCGCTTGGATACTCAAAAACCTTCTATCTCATACTATTGGGGATTAAACTGAGGGCTGAAATAAATGAATTGCCTAACAAAAACTTAAAAAAATACTCTATCCAAAAAATCTTGTTCGATAAAAATAATAAAAAAAAATTGACTTAAGGTGTTAATCATAAAAATTCCAGGAAAGTATATGAGAAAGCGTAAGTAGCCTAAACTATTCTCAAACTTGTGTAATCATTCAGATGATTTTATGAGTCTATATTATTTAAAATTAGACATTTGCATATTATTACATGCGATGCATTGATATAGAGTTAAAAGGTCCATCACTGATATCACAAAAATCAGTAAAGTTAGGATTTTTTTTTAAACAATATATGAAAGTATAGGGAAAAAATGTATAACCAGCTATCACCTTGATTCTTACAACAATGCTATCAGAAGACAAACGGCAATATTTAAAAATTCATTTGTTTTATTCATATTTAAATTAAAATCTGCCTTGTCTTGTATTTATACGACATTCTGTCATTAATTTGAGACTTAACAAAGCTATAATGTTTTTAGAAAACTACCCATTGGCAAGTTGAAAATCCATAACAAAAATATTTGTTGTTAATCGCCATTGTGAGTTTGTATTCTGTATGTATAATTGCTGTTAATGTGAGTTTTTTTTTGTTTTGAGCACTGTTGTTTAGTTTACGAGACATTAATTTATTTACTAACAATAAGTATACGTTACTAAATTGCTTTATAATATTTGTAGTTAATTTTAAGTTAGATTCAACCGTTTTTTTAAATATAATCTCTATAAAAAAGAGTGGGATTAAAAAATAAACTGAACCTTTATCCTGGCGATTGTGTAAACAATAAGAAAATAGTAAATAAAAAAGAAAATTGAGTTAAAAAAATTGCAAAAAAAATCGAAAATAAATTTTTTTATATATCTTTACGTTTCAAAGGTTCTGAATATTTTGGCATACCTTAGAAAAAATGAATGTATGTGTATGTGTGTATGTGTGTGTGTGCGTGTGTGTATGTGTGTGCGGATACAAATTTTTGTCGACGATTTCGGGAACACCGATCAACCGATTTAAATAATTCAAAAAACATTCGATTCGTAATGATAAAGAGACGTGCTGATTATTTAGTTTTATAGTTACTGTACTGGCAAATATTTCTGACAAAATACCAGATCAGGGTTATACACAGTGTGATTTTTGTGAACAAAACGACCATTATATTTTCATTTTGCATTGATTGAATAATGTAGCTATTATTTCTTAAAATTCTTCTAAAATTTAATACAAAACATTTGTATACCACAGATGACTATCCTTTCTTACCTAGACAAAAATTCTTGTACAATGATTTTTATAGGAAAAAAATTTGAGACAAAAATTTGAATATAATACTGTAATTTAGTATTTTGTACATATAATATATTTGTATGTTTAGTAGACTATCTATAAAATTTACAACATTTTTGCAATTCTTGATAATAATACGTCTTAAATGCAAGAAAAGTAGGCACATGCCTACACAAAATGAAAAAGTAGAGCAGATACTTCCGCCTAAACCAACTTGCGTTTGATAAAACATTTTTACAAAAATTGCAAAATACAATATCCCATTTTGTTATTATTTTTCAATTCCAAAAAAAATTTCATATATCATTCATCCTCAGTCTATTATCCTCTGTGCTTATAAGGCAGCGACTCTTGCAAATGCTCGCCCACTACTTGGCTGTGTGTTTAGATCGCAACCTATTTGGTCTAAAGGAGAAGGGTCAGATGTAATTTATTTAGAAACGGCGGCCATTTTCTAAACCCTTTAATTACTGAGCGGGGTGTCGTTTCTAAATGGGAGAACCTCGAACCGAATTCTATATGTTACCGTCATTCCGCCGAATGTTTGATACACCCAACCAGAAAGGTCTATAATGTAGTTTGTACTATTATAGAATCAGATCGAATCTAAAAGGGTAAACCTAGCCGGAAATTTAAAAGATATAGTAATAAAAATATGTAACTAATTTATCGTTAGTTCATTGCAAGAATTTGTGCCAGCGAATTTTTACCAAAAACTAATCTGCACGATTCCGAACCATTATCTTTGAAACGGTTTTTGAATTTTTATAAGCGATTTAGAATTGCGGGCAAAAACGTGGACAAAAATTTTTCACTTTTGAGCTATTTACAAAGAAACTGCTCGGTCGATTATCGCACAAAACTGAGAAACGATAATCCTCATCAACTTACATCGAATGGCTTTTAAATGGTTGAAATCAGTCCAGCCGTTTTTGAGAAAACATCGATTTAAGGGGGTATTCTAGTGTAGAGCGATGAATTTTAGGTCAGTTTTAAAGTGTCGTAAAAGAAAGCAATGAATGTTTTAACTAGCTATTTTTTACCACTTGTTTATTAATATTATTAAAATACAAACAAAAATTAAAAATAAAAAAGTTGAATATTGTAAAAACTGGCAGCTGATGAAGTGGGTGGTAGCAAAAAATTGACACCTTGGTCTTGACATGATTTCAGCCTTCGGAAATGCAAAAAAAAAAAAGATTATTAATCTACAATGATGTCGCAATCGTCCGAACCAGCGATAAGTAAAAATTTTTTTTTTTACAAATTGGCGACTGTTTGAAAAAAAAAAGTGTTTTTTCACTGTTTTTTTAAGTTTCTCGAATTTTTTAAAAATAGTAAAAATTGGAATTTGGGGATAATCCTAGTTCAAGCTATAGATAGGTCTATAAACAAGACTCTCTGAATATTTCAAGTGAATCAGTCGATTAAAACTCGAGAAATCGTGTCAACAGTACTGAAAAAGTCTGTTCTGAGAAAAACGCATTTAAAGTTTTGCGTGAAGCCAAACCAGTATGGAGACCGAGTCAGTAAAATGCCTATATCTCCGAAAATAACTCAAGTTTTTTTCAAAAACGAAGTTGCGATATATGGAAAAAAACTAAGATTTTTGAGATCTTTCTAACTATGTATAATGCTTCATATGTTTTCTTTACAGAAATATCTAAATGGACCACCCGTTGGATGTTAAACTTGTTATGATAAAAACTAGCTGTAGCGGCATCAGATGTACTATTAGAAATAAAGAACAACCACCCTTTATTATACAAGACTAATATTTTTTTAATTCCGAAGACGACCATATTACTTCAAAATCTCCAATTTTGAAAATTATTATTTTTCCCAAGTATGAGTTTTTCGTATTCAATGCTGGATACATCTACCATAATATTCGTATAGAACTTTGCACATGGCTCGACTAAAACAGCAACTTTGATGATTAATGATGGCATGTGATGGCTTAGGAAATTGCGAATTTCAGTAACTGACTTCTCTCTGACGCGGACTTTTTAATAATCTTTTCATGACGTCAGCGAAACTCATGCAAATGAGCAGTTTTGTATAACATTCTTATCACGTAAATTTGTATTTACGAGATAAATTTCGAAAATTGCAACCGAGGGAGAGATGAAACATAGAGAAATAATGATTGGCTAAAACAAAATTTTCAAGAAAATTTATATAGATACTAATTTTATGATGATTTCACAGAAAATACTAACAGAAGAAATATTATAAGTGTTCTGACAAAACAGTGTATGTAAAAAGAAAATTTGATATATGATTTGTGAAAATTAATTGTAACAAATTTTCAGGAGCGACACAATCCTCTAAAATTTGATCCTCGGCACGTGCAGGGCCATGTTTTAGAAGTCCATGGGTGACTGGTGGTCCTCTTTGGTGGGTTTTGGTAGAATTTGTAGTGGTTTGAGAAAAGGTCGCTAAAGAAACACGAGGAACGCTATTCGTTGTCCCGGGCTGCCATCCCGAATTTCCCTGTTAACTTAAATGGATAAAAGCGGTCGAGTGCGTTTGGCATTTAAATGGATATGTACATTTGACTTCATTATACATAAACCCGTATAAGAGTATTTATATAAAACGCACTTGTTTCATTACATGGTCTTTATTACAATGGAGTTTTAGGTTTTACACGATTAAACTCGTTAAAGGTTATTTCATGTTTATATTGCTTTTGTGCGTCGACCGGATGGCACTATTGCCGAAAATAAAGGATAATTTTACACTTCGCTACTTTATTCACTTTTAATTAATGCTAATTATGCAATGAGACGTTTTTTGAATTACTAATATTAACAAGTAAGAATTATCTTCAAAAGATGTATTTTATTCAATGATTCTGTGCCTGTTGCTAATTCCATTAATGATAATATTTTGGTAGCTGTAGCCTGTGCTCCAAATGAATATTGACAAATTTAGAATAACAACAAATAAAATAGTGTATTTACTTAAAAAATTTTTTCAGAATCTACAATTTTTAATTAAAATTTATGTAGATCACATAGATGGCAATAAGCTCATTTAGTGCATTTTTAATTGGCGCAGAACAAGGACGATAAAAATATACAGGGAAAGTATTTTTTTCCTAAAACAAATTCAAGAGAAAGCTTGAAAAATGTTCTGAATCTATTAAAATTAATTTAAAATGTATATGTGCACTTCGAACAGTGTATACGTATTTTTTTATTAATTAGTATTTTTTGCTTGTAGTAAATTTAGATTTAGTAATTAATAAAATGTAATAATTGAAACATACTTACAAGAGTTTGCATTTTTTAAATATTCAATTGTTATTAAATATATAAATTAGTAAATCTAATGAAATTTGTACATTTGAACTGGAAAATGGTTTGATACTGAGTTCCCGAAAAGGAAACATCCCATATCTCCAAACTTTGAATGAAATAATAAAGAAAAAATTGAAAAGGAACAGAACAGAAGAATTGAAAAGGTACAGAAGATTAAAATTCATAATATTTATTTAATATATAGTATAGGTATAGATGTATCTACCTTAAAAGCTCTTGTTTAAATCAATCGTAATATAAACTGTATTCTGTATTTTTTTTCTGTTGAGAAACAAATTGCGAATCAATAATGTCACTGAGATATTTTATTCCCATAAATATTTTTTTCAATTCTTTGTGAAAAATCTATATTACGCCAGTATCAAATCATATTTACCTAATAGGATTTTGCGTTTATGTTTTATTTATGATATTTTCTGAATATCATGAATTTATACATAACAATTTTTTCAATGTTGGTAAACCTATCTATAAATAAATTTAATTTATCACGTTATTGCACCCAATGAAAAATAAAATACACGTATTCGAATTTCAGTTGATCAGAACTTATTGTGATATTATACTGTCAATGAAAAATAAGATTATATTCCAAATTGTAAGCTTAATTACTACATGCAATATTCTCAACAAATATCAATTCAATACAATATTTTTAAAACCGTGTTTCAAAATATGAAATTATAATTAACGATGTTACTTTCGATGCATTTTCATTCAATTTACAATGCTGTAAGAGTTAAATGAAAGCCGATACGCAACATTATTCAGAAAAAAGTTAGGAGTAAAAAATATCGGAGAATAAAAGCTGAATCAATCTCCGCACAATGCTTTTCACATCATTAATTATATGCATTCAATGTTTTCATGTTCGATTTCTGAACAATAAGGGGTATACATGAAAACCTTCTAACCACAAACGCGGATAAAATGTTGTAATACAATCTTTTTAGCATATTTTTAATTGGGTTATTGATTTGTAAGAAAATTTATAATAAAATTATTTATTATTATAATTTATTTTGATAACTAATAATTTTAAATAAATTGATTATAATCAATATTCTATAATTCCATAAGTACAAATTAAAGCTTTGTTGAAATTAAAATTGTTTAAAATAAAATATTAATTTTATCAAATAAAAATAATTTTTTTATTACGAATATACATTAGTACAAGCCTATCACACTAGGGGTTAAAGTAAGGCAAATTGCTGGAACTTCCCGTACTGTAACAAAATGTTCAAAGAATACTGAATGTTTTGAAATAGATTATTATTAATATTGTAACATTGTCTAATATTTATAAGAATTATATAAACTGAATTGCAAAGTTGAAATTATTTGTTCAAAGTATTTCAGAACTTTAGTCAGAATTAAAAATAAAATCTGAATTATTTTCGATATACAAAAAAATTGTTTTCAAAAAAAAAATTAATAAAAAGGTTGAAACAATTTTTTTCCCCCAAAATCAATTATTTTGTTAAGACAAGCAGAAAGTTCTTTGAATCATCTGAATCGGACGCTTAGTTCTCTCAAAAATTGCCATTTTTTGCACATTTAGCTGCGTATCTTCGTAATGGCTGGGCCTGCCTTTGCCAAAATCTGATAAACACTTCTGCTTTTTTAGAACATTCAAATCGGATGCTCCGTTCTCTCAAAAACTCGATTTTTATTTTCTGCACTCTTTGCTTTGTATCTCCGTAACGGCTGGACCTGCCTTTGCCAAAAACTAATCAGCACATCTTCCTATCGATAGAAATCGAATGTTTTTTGAACCATTCAAATCGGTTGATCCAAGCGCCCGAAAACTTGTCGAAGATTGTATCCATACATACATACACACACACACATCCATTTTTTCTGAAGTAAGCTAAAATGTTCAGAAACCTTCAAAACGTCGAGAAATGTAAAAATTTTCAATTTCGATTTCAATTTTTGGACGATTACAATAACTTACCCTACGGGA
>NW_020537758.1:15128876-15191510 GCF_003426905.1 Ctenocephalides felis | reverse complement strand
TATATGAAACACTTAGATGATATAAAACTCTTTACATAATTCAACTTGAGAGTTGATAGGTACTAAAGATGGGCTTATTATATCCGACTCGGATTTGACTCCGCTTTATGGTGGAGTTATATCCGCTAAACAACTCTATGACTTCGACAATTTTGAAACCGAAATACTCGAAACAAATGTGTTCTATAGTATGCTGTTTATGTATCTAAGGATTTGTCAAATCCCATTAATTATTTGAAATAAAAATTTATGAATAATTATCAATAAAATAATTTTTCTAAAAAATTCACGAATAAATGACGGATTGTAAAATTTTTCGGTCGACCAGATTATCGACTCAATGACTCGTATTTTTAGCAGTGTTGACCAAAGTAAAAACGCAAAACATGAGAATCAAATTCAATTTAATGATTTCCTTTTGATGAGAAAATAATTGATTTTTTGGATTAATTTTATATAAAAATTATGTAGTAAACTTCGTAATAAAAGCAAAACATAATACTTCTGCTTTCAAAATTTTTCTTCTGCTATTTCCATTTGAGCATTAATATTATATCGCGTAGTTCGATTAGCATATTATTACTTTTACAAAATTATATAATTGTGTGAAAGTAATAATATAATACTAAATATTTTTTACTGCTTAAATACTAATGATATCACTAATAAATTTTGTACTCTAAAGTGTTGTTATTTCAGGCTATGGAAAAACAAGATTAAATAAATGTATTTCGTTTCGTATATTTTTCGGTATGTATATTCCTGATTGCCGTCATTTACGGCCAAAGATTGTCGTAGTTAGAAATATCACCCCTTACTATTCAATAAATTATACATTCGAGCTATTCACACTTGAATACAATTTCATTATGTGTATCTTTAAAGTAACATTTTTGTTTTTCTGGAAAATACACAATGGTATTTATTTTGACTTTTATACCTAAAAAGGTCATAAAACTGCCTGCGGGACAAGAAAGTGACCGCTTCCTCCCAAAGCAAAAACGACAAAAACACTAAATGCCTGTACGAGTTAACAGATTTAATACCAGTTTAAGGAAGTCGGATATGACAAATCCACTCGGATTCACTCCGAGGAGTGAGTTGTATCGGTGTTATTAACTCCGGAGTGAGTTACCCATTCTAATTAGGTACTATTCCCAAAGGATAATTTTTGTTTCTCGTAAGCCATCAATGATTTTTTAAAATCTACATTAATCCTCCATAAGTCAGTACAAATATTTAAATAGTTCGTATATTCGGTCCAGTGCAAGTGCATCATGCTTAAACATAGCGATGGCACAAAGCGCTCTGATGAAATTTTGTCAGTGTCCATCGGGCATAATGAATCTCCAGGCACGGCGCCCCGCGGGTGTGGGTGGCAGGCACATACGCGTTTATAATAAATTTTATTCTCGGCTATGTCATATCACTGTAGAGAGCCGAAACTAGCCTAGCAGTAGTGGCGTTCCGAAGGGGTCAGGTGTTTGCACATTTTCACATTCGCACAAATTCGTGCCGTGCGTATAATGTCTCGTTTCCGGGCTTTGGACTGCCGGATGCCGGAAAATTCTCTGTCGAACAACGGACAACGGGCCTACCTGCCGCCTGGTGGGCTGCGAGAGACGATGGCAGAAAGGGCTGTCCTCTGAATTGCACCACGTCAGGGATCCATAATTGAAAAGTTCCGTGATGAAAATGCCCGGCTTTAGTTGTATGCGACTGTGGTTTATTCGCTATTGCAAATTGTTGGACGCGATAAAATCCTGTGCAGTAATGCTACGATTTGACTTTACGTCAAATTGGAACAGCAACGGAAATAATAGATTATTTGCTGATGGTTTACATCTTAATAGAATTGAAACTGCAATATGTGTCATCAAGACCAATTTAATATGGTATATATTTAATGTGCATATCTGCTTTTAACCAGAAAAAATATGAAAACAAGAGTATTTCTGAAAATATCTTTCTGTGCATTTATAAATGAAATTTGCGAAGCATTATGGATATTGTTATTCAGCTATTATCTTGGCGAAATTTATATAAGTATTTTATATACAAAAATTATCATTAAATTACAAGCTAATCATTTATTTCACTTTATCAAATTGAGTATATCAAGTTTCAAAGATGATTCCAGAAAAACTTCATTCCAGTACATTCATTTGATGCTAAAAAAATAATGCTAGTGGATAATATTACTATTAAATTGAATTTAACTAATATTGACATTACGTTTTATTGCATTCAAAATAGCTCCACGGTTTCGCTAGTTATAGCACCCAAAACAAAATCTATGATGGAATTCTACATTTGCATAGAAGTTCATTAAATATGCATAGGTTGCCAGCGCAAAGTAAAATATATTTTGATTATAACATGTTATGGAAATCCTCTAAAATGGTAATGAAATCAACAAAATTATTTTAAGGGAATGAAAGTTTTGTAACTCGATAGACAGATGAGAAGGTGCAAAGTTTTATCGCGAGTGATTAATTGTTAGAATGATGAATGGTCGATGTCAGAACAAATAACTGAGAGCAAGTACTTCATCAAATATTGAAAAGGTTTCACGGACTTCACTCGTGCGATTTAATATTAAAATGATTAATAATTTCAATTAAGCTGTTAACTCACTCACATATTCATGTTTTAAAAATGGATATGATAAAATCTGTCTTTAGCCAAAAATTGTAAATAAATATCTTTTGTGTGAACATTCAAAAAGATATTAGAAGAATTAATTTTATGGGATCGATGCCCAGTCTTATTTGAAAATATTGATCAAAATATGTGATTCATTGCAAATACTTTTTTGCGTTGTGAAATTGTAATAAATAATCTCTCACACTATTCTTCCCTGAATGAAGTCGGAGTTGAGAATAGGAACCTGTCCTAGAAAAGTACTATATATCATATTACATATATATATATATATATATATATATATATAACATGTTTGCAAGATCTTGTTTTGTTTTCAGAACTCTCTACATTCATTCTATTTCTGAAAATTAATGCTGACGATATAAGTCTATCGCGGTGCATGTTCCTGTTAGATTTTGACAAAGGGGCACATTTCACTGCAAAAAGGACGTTTTCAGTGCGAATATTTTATATTTTAAAGTTAAATCTTTACGCGTCGCTTTATTTCGTTGCCTCGCTGCAAAATCCTACGCATTCAATAGACGCGTCCGGTGTATAATAATACCGACGTCACATATATATAGCATGCTGAACATAGATATAGTTTTACGCATGTGGCATTGTAGTCAAAACTTTTTTTATACATAGAAAAAAAAACATAATTTATACAAATCTTGGTTATGGTAATAATAAAAATGAGCAGTTGCTACCCATGAAACTTGAGGGACTCTAAAGTCTAATTTCCAAAAAGCTGTACTCAAAATGTGAAATTAATCAAATAGTGTGATTTTTGTCTTCTGCCACAATTTCATATAGAAAAAGGTCTACCACCAGCATTATCTCCGTTACAATTGAAGTGTATAAATTTTCGCAGTACTATTTTAAAGTAGGGGACGAAAGATAAGTAAACGTCAACTTAATTGGTGCGACCTTGCTATCAGTATATAATCAGCAATATATCAAAATTTATAACAAAACTATTTTTTCATTATTCATTTTTTGGTTTTGAGCTCTTTTATTTAGTTTACGATATTCAAATATATCGTTTGTGTATAAGTTTTTTAATTGTTTTTCAATTTATATTGTTATTTTCAAATTAGTTTTAACAGTTTTATTTATATATAATAAGCTTATATATGGGTGGGGTAAAAAGACCAGCTGAATTATTTAAAGATGGCAAAGACGGCATCTACAAGAGAATAGTAAATACCAAAGTAATTCAGGTTAAAAAAATCAATTGTACAAAACTTAAATTTATCTTATTCCAAATTTCCTGATGATTATTTGTGACAAGCTTTTATAGAGGTACATAAAAAACTGTTGAATCTAACTTAAAAATAACAATACACCTTATAAAACAATTTAATAACGTATATCCAAAAATATATCCAGGTATCATAAACTAAATAACAGAGCACAAAAGCAACAAAAAAAGAATAACGAAAGAAGTACTTTTGTTATGAATATTGATATATTGCCGATCATGCCCTAACATAATAATTGCCGATCATGTCACATAAATTAAAGTAGACTCAAAAATATTTGACTGAAAAAAACGCTGACATTGAACGCTGGGTTAATAAGGCCTTTCCAGCATAAAATTTTGAGATGCTTCTTGATTCGTCAGCAATAAAACCTTACTCGAGGATTTGAATATAGATTTTATAGACAACGTAATAAAGTTATACAGTGTTTAACATTTCCTAAACCTAAATCACATACAAATTCTATAGATGCTCGACTTCTTTAGATGGCAATTTCAGAAGACCAACAAAAAAGATTCTTATAAACAGTGTTCAAGACATTTAGCATTACTACATTTTAAAAAACTGGGCTTGAAAATAGATCACTCATTGGAGTGATAACTATTGATATAGTGAAATTTTGCACAATGATTTTATATGTGTGTCTATAAGTGTGAGTGAATGAATGAAACCAAATGGCTCATAGGATTCTGATTGCTGTTAAAAATAAAAAAAAGTAAAAATAATTCAGTGGTGTAATTTTCGTTTGTTTCCAAATTTTTCATATATGTAATATATAAAACACGTGAAAACGAAACATTGTCAATTGTCTTCTATTTTGTATTGGGAACACTAACAATTGTAAGTTCTATCGTGCAGTTTTCACAAATAAGAATAATGATCAAAGAATAAAAATCCCTAATAATATTTATTTATCCTATTCTTTCAAAATTTGTAACCCCATCGTTGGTTTTCCATTTCCACCCATGAGTCGTGCATCATCCGGCGTGCGTTTGCTGTGCATTGTGCGTATTGTGCGTACTGCACCTGTGTGCGTGCGAGTGCTGTCAGTTCCAGAGCCAGAGAGAGTTTGTACCAAAAATCATCATCGCACATACATATAACAGAGGCATGCGAGGCAAAGATAATTGCAAGCGCTTGGCCATCGCTAGCACCACGCCGAGCGGAGCCGGCAAGTGTGTTCACATGTACGAGAGGACGCTGCTTTTTGGTCGCTACGAGTACGAACAGTGCACATGCAATGCACAACACGCACAAACGCACAGGGAACGAAATCACAAAACGTGGGCGGAGGGCTGGTGAAATAGTAATAGATGGATGGATGATAGGTAGAATGGATCTTGGTGACTGACAATCCTTATTTTCATTATACTCTATATATTATTATTATTATTTTTTTTGAACAGCAATCAGAACCTTACGTCCTATGAGCTGTTGGGCTGAAAATTCTCTTAACTCCATATTTTTTTTAGATGGTAACACAATGGTTAATCCATCCATATTTGATGATTTTTGTTATTAGAATTAATCTAACAGAGCTGACATTTTATTGGTGCAGCAATGCCGGGCAAGGGCTATTTTCACTTGGAAACATATTGCTATGAATATTTTCAAGTGAAAATCGTTGTCACTGCTGTCTGACAACAAGCTGCTCAAAGTGGGTATCGAACCCGGGACCTCTGAAACAAGTCCCATCGCTCTTAACCGCTTACCTTCGGGCGAGCCCAATACTCTATATATGGAAGAGTACTTTTGGCATCAATGATGTGCTGCTGGTGTTAATACGAAAGCTCAACTTTTATTTGGTTGAAAAAAATTACAAAAGCATATGTACACTAACATGACACAACTTGTCCTACGGATAAGCAGTCCTAAAAATTTTGTTAATCAATCAGAAATAAATCGATCAAGAAAAAGAGACAAGAACTTTAAGAGATGAGAAGAAGATGTCACTGGCGACAAAATTTACTTACAAAATCTATTACTGAGCCAATTTGGACATACGGTTTACCTACAACTTAGGGATGGGCTTCCAAAACAAAGGTGTTAAAAATTCATCTAGAATTAATATGAAAACTCAACGTTTATTTGGTTGAAACGATTTACAAAAGCTTATGTACACTAACGGACATGACAGAACATGTCCTGAGGATAAGCAGTCCAAAGAAATTTTTTCAATCAATCAGATGTGGATAGATCAAAACAAAGAGACGACAACTTTAAGAGACAGCAAGGAAATGCCATTGGCAACAAAAGTTACTTACAAAATGTATTATTAAGCCAATTTGGACACCTGGTCTAGTTACAACTTGTGGGATGAGCAGCCAAATCAAAGGTGTTAAAAATTAGAGTTAAAGGTGCTGGAGTTAATATGAAAACTCAACGTTTATTTGGTTGAAAAAATTTACAAAAGGATATGTACACTAACGGACATGACAGAAATTGACCTGCTGATAAGCATTCCTAACAATATTTTTAATCAATGAAAAGTGAATCTATCAGAAAAAAAACTACTACTCTATGAGACGGTAAGGAGATGTCACTGGCAACAAAATTTACTTACAAAATCTATTACTAAGCCAATTTGGGCACACGGGCCAGCTACAAGTATAGTAATGAGCAGCCAAATCAAAGGTGTTATAAATTCAGCTGAAATTAATATGAAAGCTCAAGGTTTATTTGTTTTAAAAAATTTCCAAAAGCGTATATACACTAACGGGCATAGCAAAACTTGTCCTGCGGATAAGCAGTCCTAAAAGTAGTTCTTTTAAATCAATCAGAAGTGGATGGATCAGGAAAAAAACTACTGCTCTATGAGACGGGAAAGAAATGTCACTGGCAACAAATTTACTTATTGTTGAGCAAATTTGGATCTACGGGAAAGTTTCAACTAGGGATGAGCAGACAAATCAAAAGTATTAAAAATTCAAAGATGCCAAATTTACTAAAAAAAAATGCTCCAAAGTGTGATCCGAGTTGGTTAATACACGTAAACACATTAAACATGGAATACGAACAGATTCAGACAATTACAAATGCCTTTTCGAGGATCACCTAAACTCACTATCCAGAGAACTATGCTACAATACTGTTAGTATGAGATGGAGGAAAAAGTCAGTTTACATTAAGATCTGTCAGTATTAAAAATCTTTGCCAATGATACAAATATTTTGTATTTGGGAGTCTTCTTTTTTAATCCTACAAATTTACTTGTAGTTGTTGTTTATTTTAGGACAGGTCAAACACCTATTTTTGACTCCACTCCTTTTAATTGAGCTGTTACAAAAGCCTTCGCATAGCTTGTCACTTTTTACTAAGGAAATTTATTTCTGAACTTTGTATATGAATTAACATGGATCATGATATCAATTCACATTATGCATCTCCCTTTGGGCAGACTACCATTTATTATTATTATAGTAATTAAATAAAAAATAACAAATAATAGTTCTTTATTATGTTCCAGCTCCTTTTCTAATCCGCCCGTGCATCGTATAAGCGAGTGTATGCAAATGAGAATCATGAAATGTTTATTTTTAGTGCGTTTTTCAGCCCACCACGAAGTATCCAGGAAGATATTTCGTTTTTTTTTAAGGGAGAGAACGTATAATTTTTGAATATTTAATAAAACAGTGGAATTTTTGCGTTATCTTATACGCATTACTTGATTAATACAGAAATAGATTGCATGATAAATGATTGTTTTTCATTAGTTAAAAACAATATATATATATATATATATATATATAATAATAATAATAATAATAATAATAATAATATATGAAAAAAAAACTTGAGATATGAAGTTCATTTAAAATCAGAATTACTAATCACGCGTACACAATGCTGATACGGCGAGATGAACATGTAACATTATTTCCACAATGAACATAATTAAACAACACGATTTTTAGCAGCAAAATGATGTTTAAATTGAAATTAATATTCCATAATAAATTATAATTAACGTGGATAATTTTGTACATAATTATATTTTTCAATAGCATTAATTAGTGTAATGATACAATATGTTTTATTGAACAGTGTGTTTTATTCATTCTCTCGTAAATCCCAAAATATCGAATGTTTATTCCATCGATCCGTTACTTTGTCAATTATTAAACAGAATGGCTGGTTAATAATATGTCAAAGTTATCCGATTATAACAGGGCACAATAATAAAGTGAAACAAAATACACACATCGACGCATCGCAACATTTTGATCCGGCACGACGGATATCAGAACATGGGAGGTGATAGAGTTTCGAAATCACTATTTTGCACACATATAGGTATATATTTATATATATATATATATATATATATATATATATGTATATATACATATATAATAGTTAAAAATATATGTGAGTATCCAATATCACAACTTCAGAGAAAGTTCATCTCTTTACCATATCTTACAGCCATTGTACTATGCAACAAGAGCTTTTGATAAAAATTTTTTTTTTATAATTGTTTTTTATTTTGGTCAATTTTTGGAAGTAAATTCTAAAAATATGTTCCTCACGCAATATAAATAATGCAATAAAGTTCAATGTTGCACTTTACAAAAATCGTGTTTAAATTTTGAATATTTGGTCAAAAAGATGTCGAAATTTATAACATTGTTATGAACAATTTTACGGTAGGTACTCTATAATCTAAGTTAAATACTACATTACATGATTGAATAAAATATCATTTCGGAAGATTTACATCTTTAAAACATTCTTGTAATAAATATCAAAATTCTAGTATTAGAGTTATTTTTTTCTAATTAGATTCTTATATTTGTTTCAGGATAAAATAAAATTGTAACTGAGCTCATCACAAAATTTTGAAATGATAGCGAATAACGGCTAAAAATAGTAAAAATTTATCACTAATTACATTAAGTTGTGTAAAATTGTATATAGAGTACTTATTCGGCATTACAATCTTTATAGTCATGAAACTTGAATTGAAATTTGAGCTTTTTGGCTAAGTTCCTATGAGGAGTCCTACATTTATTGGGTTTGTACATCAAAGGTGACAAAAAATGTATTCTAAAAGTTAGGTATTTATAGTAATTATATAGAGACAGTTATTTACTTAAATTTATTAATCAGAAATTATTATAGCCAAATTTCAATGAACATCTTACATGATATTTATAAAAAGGTAAACGAAGACTAAGCCAAATTTATTTCACTAAAATATATATAATTTAATAAATATATTATACTAAAGTGAATAAAGTGGGTATACTTTATTTTGATCTGTGGAATCATCAAACATCAAAATTTCAATTAGTTTCTTTGAGAAAGTTTTAAATTAAACAAAATTACATTCATATGTACATACTATTGCATATTTGATTTGTATATGAACAATGGTGGAAAAATATTTATATTTTGAAAGTTAACTATCTCTAGTTACTGCAAAAAGTTTATACACATTCTCTTTTAATTTTTAGAATTAAATAACATCATAATACTGTAAGTGAAAGTTCAAGACAACTTTGTACTAGTACCCAAGCTAAATTATTATATTATTAAAAATTATTAACTTGCCCTACGGGAAGTTAATTAATTCTGTAATGGTGAAAAAATATTTATATTTTGAATGTTAGTCAGATAGTTAACTGTCTCTAGTTATTGCAAAAAGTGTATACACACTATTTTTTAATTTTTAGAAATAAATAATATCAGCATACTGTAAGTGATAGTTCAAGACAACTATGTACTAGTATCCAAACTAAATAATTGTATTATTAAATATTATTAATTAATTCTGTACTCGATGTATTTTATTTATTTAAACATCTGATAGTAAATAATTAATAAAACTAAATAGGATTTAGTAAATTTATTGAAAGCAATCTTGCCGTATACACTTTAACAGAAAATTCTGATCATAGAAAGTAGTTTTAGATTCGGTCCGTTTTGATACCAAGAATAAAGATAGATTAAGATAACAAATTTATATAGATATTTATTTATTCTTTTAGCTATGTAGTGTAAAATTGTCTGGAAAATGCATAACAGTACGAATATATAGAATATTTGTCTTTTCTTATTAGAATCATAATTCTTATTAGACAATGTGATTGGAGTGCTGAAGCTAAGGTACATAGAAACGTTTTCTAAGCATTAAAATAGACTTTTTTCAAATTCAAATCTCTATTATCGCCACTAATGATTTAGCAACAGAATAGTGAATGCAAATTCTGGAAAAGTCCTATAGTCAAATCATACGACCGAGCCGAACATTCGGACTTGTGTGCGTACATTCGGTCGGTTTGTTTACCAACATACTACATACAGTACGGTGTACGAATTTAATGATATTTTCCCCGCATAGCCGACGAATTTTAAAGCGAACTGCAAATTATGTACCTGCATGCATAGAAATATTTCATTTATGTTAAGTATATTTGTCATGCTATATTTTAATACGCTCTGAAATAATGGTCTGTGCCAGTATTGGTACTGTACGTCCGATGCGTTTCATATTCTAGTACGCTTGAACACAATAAATAGACTATTTTAACATTGGAAATTGTAATAATGCAGATGGTGTTTTTGCTATTATTATGTACGGACGGAAAAACGTGGCTTTAGAGCTTGAATTTTGTAAGCGGCATCGCTATTACCAAGCTCGAATAATATGGTAAAAAAATTAAAATGTTAAATAAATGAAATGATTAGAACACAAACATACATATTTTTATGTATTCTATAAATTGGTGACCTCTACGAAAATGATGATATTAGGGAGGCTCAATTTTATAAAGTGTTCGATCCAAGAATACATATAAAATTCAATACATTTTTCTTCTATAAAATTGTGGCAATTGAACCAGCCTTCACTCATCACAAAATACAATATAGTCATGATACACAGATTTTTCTAAACGATCAGATTTTACAATATATTTATATTTATTTGTAAGAAGTTTATTATAAATTAATATACCTCCACATTGTTGACCCCGACGTGGTTCTTGTTCAAAGAGTTCTTCGTACTAGGTCACCAATTTATATAAATAATATATATATATATATATATATATATATATATATATGTGTGTGTATGTATATATATATCTATTACAAATGTGTCGTGTTTGCAAATACCCCTCTATAAAATATTTCACCGCGCATATATTCCAAAACTCAAATTATTTAAACGCGGAAACCTTCACAAAACTACATATTTTAAATGTCATTTATCAGAAATGTTTCATTTATCATAAGTATATTTGTCATGCAATATTTTAATGCGATCTATCAAAAACGGAGTTTTACTGGTGTTTGTACGCCTGATGCATTTCATATTTTAGCTTATGCCATAACTCCATAAATACAGAATTTTAACATTTGAAATTGTAATGATTCAGGTGACGTCATATGTCATCAGTAGGTAAAGGTTGATGTTTTTTATGAATTTGAGTCCTAATTAAATCATATGTGGTCAATTTTCTAGATTGACTACAAATGCACCAGATCTTGGAATTTATCCAACCTAATTAGAAATTCATTATAAATCTTCATAATAATTAACAAGAGTTTGGACACATTTTTGTATGTAAATCTTTAGAAATTATGCAAAAATGTTGATGCAATTTAATAAATGTTTATTGGCAAAGAAATTGGTATAAGATAGTCATAATATTTATACATATGGTAAAATAATCTTGGGTATGGGTATATTTGAATGCTCAGAACTCGTATACAGCTATAATAATCTTGATTTTGCTGTAAATCTCGATTTTGCAAAGTAATGAAAATCACAATCAAAGTTTTAAAAAATTTCTGACTTACCACTTTCACTTCACATCTTGTGTGCAATTCTTGTTCATACTCTCTCTTGCAAACAAATTTTTGATCCTGATGATGATCGTATAGTAAAAACCATTTTTATTGAAATCCAATTCTCGAATTCCTGGTTTTTAAATCAGATAACATTATTATAACTTCATGTCTCCTCTTTCTTTCTTATGACTTCATGGCTCCTCTTCATTATAAATCTTTGTATTATTGTTCCAAATTCTTGCTACATGCTGCTCACACTCCGATGAGATATAAAAACTTCATCATATCTCAAGGAGTTTTTTACCAAAAATTATGCACACTTAGGAATGAAAAAAAATAGTCTCTGATAATAAAATACACTTTTTTCTATTTTTTTAAATAAATATAATCAACATTATAAAATGACTAAAGTTTATTAATCATAATTAATAAGACGTTTTTCAGGATTTTTTAAATCAATAATGTTTATACAAAATTATGTATTTTCGCGTAAAATACAAAGTACTCGCCGTACCAAATTTAGGCTGACCTAAGCGCCAGGTAAAATTGAACTGAAGGTCCAGTCACAAAAAGACACTAAAAAGAAAGTAGGGGGGTCTTGGAGAGATCATATGGGAAAATTTATAAAGCAATCATCTCAAACTCAAGCAAATACCGGTTCACGTAAGTCGCACCCTATTATCTTCGGTGCCCTGGACAGGGTTAAAGTATCACACGCATGGTGCATTACTTAACAGTGACCGGAGGAAAGGGTAAAGTGGACACAATATTAATTTTTTATTAAAGAAATTGTATATGTACACAAATTTTATGTTCACAATCTGACTACAATCTGAGTTTATTCCATATAACTTTGTTTACCAATTAAAATATCTTGTCTAAAAACTAGCCAAGGTATCTCAATATCCACCTACAAGCTTTCAAATTTCCTATAATTTAATTCGTGTTAAAATAAAATATTGTTGCAATTAAGTTTATGTCTGGCTATCAAAAAATTAATTAATTATAAAATAATTAGGAGTAAACTTGAGTGTTTTCTGGTAACATTGAGGATTAGTAAATCTTTGAGTATTTTACCTAAAGGATCTCTACTCTATAAATTAATAAAATTATATGCAGTTTTAAACAAGCTTACATGATCGATAAATATCGATTATAATTTCAATACATGCTAAATAAAATACAAAATTTCATAAGAAAATATTTTTTTTGATATTGGTATCAACTAATACAACGCACCCCAAAAATTCGATCCGCAAAAGATCGAAATAAATTAATTTCTGCCTTGAAATTCAGATGCTGTGAGAATGGACCAGATCGGTCAGTCAATGCAAAGAGAGGAATCTGATTCTAAAAAGATTCGTACTTTCCCACAGGTATGTCCTGCCATACCGGTTCATACAGGTCATCATCTTCTGATCTGAACTGGACTCTAGAGGGTCTTCAAGGGTCGCGACGAACTTGATCTCTAGGGTCTATATTTGATTATAACCGTACGCGGTGTTTACACGCGCTTAGATGGGTTTCTTATTTTTTTAGGGATGAAGAAGAACTATTAGTAATGAAAATATATACAGTGTAAAGTATATAGTTCGATATTTTGTTCGATAAATGCAATAAAATTTTTATGAAAATTCTAAGAGTAAATTTAGTCTTATATCAATAATATTAAACCATAAATAAATGTTTAAATATTTTTTACCTTCTTAATTATATTTAAGCAAGTTATAGTAATCGCAAAAAAATCGAAAATGAAAATTTTTATATATCTTTACGTTTCAAAACCTTCTGAACATTTGGCATACCTTAGAAAAAATGAATGTATGTGTGTGTGCGTGTGTGTGTGTGCGGATACAAATTTTTGTCAACGATTTCGGGAACACGTATGAAGCGACTTAAGTAATTTAAAAAACATTCGATTCGTATTGATAAGAAGACGTGCTGATTAGTTTTTGGCGAAGGCAGGTCTACCCGTTTTGAAGATATGGGGCAAAAAGTGCCAAAAACAGTAACTCAGTTTTTAAGGGAACGGAGTGTCCGATTTGAATAATTCAAAAAACATTTTACTTGTATTAACAAGATGAAAATCAAATTTTTATGAAGGCAGGTCTAGCGGTTTTGGAGATCTAGTAAAAAAAAATGCCATTTGGTGGTCAAAAATGATCATTACACATATGCACATCAGATATTTTATAGAGATTTTAGCAATAAGTATAAATTTTGTTTACATTCCTATGGGTTCTGTACCAATGTTTATCCGTTAGACGACGACGCGGCGCTTACGCGCTTCGATATTTCGTCTCTATGCTGTTAAAGCAGTACTGAAAAAAATTTCAGAGTTTCCAAAGTATTTCAAAATAAATTTTTCTTCAGTCTTTTTTTTCAAAAAAAAGTAAATTTTTGTCAAAAATTTATAGTTTCTCAAAAATCTAATTTTTTCAGAGTAATTTTTTTTCCAAAAATGCTAATCTTTTTAAAAAAGAATTATTTTTGGTACGGGAAGTTGCAGCAATTTGCCTTAAGGCACGATGCCATGCGCCCCACTAGTTAATTTTTTTTCGAGGCGACTAGAGAGCATGCTTTCTATTAAGAGTTCTTTGAAGCTCTATGCTCTACTATGGCAGAATTTAAATTAATTTTTATTAACTGGGGAATTGGTTGAGAAAACCATGTTTTTGTAATAATTTTAGAACAATTTCGGGTAATTTCTAGATAAATAAAAATTTGTACAAAATGTACTCCTACAGATCTTCTACATATTTGCACTTAAAATACTCTAAGCAGCTTTTGCTTTTAGTTTCATGATAGATGTCAGAATTTTTTTATACAAATTAAATATTATAGACAATATCATTGAAGTCGTCATTATATCAGTATTAAAAAACAAAGTTAGTGAGGTTATTTTCTCCATCATCGAAAGTAGTGAAGATTTTTTTCCTTTTGAGCTTTCGTTAGACTTTTTTCCGATTTTCCTCTTCCTCGGTGGATGACCTGAGTGCGTTGGCACTTCGGCGGTCACTATTTGTAATTAGTATCGTAAGGTCAGAGTACTCGCGCAAATTGGGCCATGACATTGGCGACAATGACCATGAATCGCGTGTATTATGTATATATATAGTACCTACTGTCAGGGGGGTGGGTGGTGCTGGACACGTATATGTATGTCAATATATATGGTGGGAACGATGTAATTGGCCCATCCTATTTGCACCCCATTATAACACATTACATTAACTGTTTGGAATCGATTGCTCGGCTTTATGGACACATTCCACACTAATCGAATTAACATAGCCACTGAGCGATAACATAACGGATGCTGTATCGACGATCCTTAATGAGGCACATTTCTAATTTTTTGGGATACTGGATTATAGTTAGTGATTTATTCATGAAATGAGTAACATAAAATTCTTTGTATAATAGCAATTATAAATTTAATATTTGCTCAAGCATAATTCATCCATAAACTATTGAATATATTGCTTAGTATTAAAAAGCCACAAACCCTGATGAAATTTAATATTTATTTATTAATGAAAGTGATAGATTTTGGTTCAGCTTAATACTATAAAACGTAAATAAATAATAGACACCACTATTTTAGGAATTTGTAATCACATAAAAGACAGATCAGTGATTGGACTTATTCATATTTAATCATTTCACTTGTCGTATCTCGTCGATAAAAGATGCTCATTTGCTTTTATCATTATTTATAAGAAATTATTTAATAAGTAAAAAGGTAAAATTATATAATTATCAATAAAATATTGTGAATTTTATATCGAATGCAAAAACAACTACTGAGTTGTTTTTTCAACATGCCCTTGTAGTATACATTGTCCCTTTTCGGCCGACTATTGTAAATTCATCAAATTTATTGAATGTCCTTTACTGGATAGTTGTGAATAAAAGAGATAATAAAAAAATTGCTTTTATCATCCTATGAATAAGCAAAGCAATATTTCTCTCAAGAGAAATCTATGATTGAACCTATTCACATTTAATAATCTGGACTTTCATATTTCGACAATAAAAGTTGCTCAGATCTAATCCTCTATCACTATATGAATAAGTGAATATTTTCCTTAATCACTTAGAGAATTATTTTAATAATATGAATTTCATTTATTAAGACCATATATTTCATTCAAAAACAGTGTTTAAAAAAATAGCAAAATTTTTCTTTCTAATTTTTTTGACTCGCAAATGTCGCGATATAAATACAAAATACATAATACGAGGTATGATCCCTTTTTTGTGCGAAATAAAAAAGCATTATCGGGCTTTTGCACGTGAATATGGATAATCTCTATCTATCTATCAAGCTTTATGAAATTCTAAAATATGGAAAGGAGATATTAGAATGAGCGTTGATGTCTCAATAACAAAATCATTAAAAGTTCATTGTTGAAAAAAATGCAAAGTTGTGAAGTTTATATGTTATATATAAGAGTTTGTAATATGAGTGGACCTAATATTAAATTAGGTTAAATGTGAACAACACAATACTCAGATTTTTATACGTACTTTATTTAATAAATTACAGACATTTTGAGATCATAGTATACCTCGTTTAAAGAGTAAATATTATATACTAATAAATTATTAAGAGTGGATTCAATATTAAATATTAGATATGAACAACATAACACTCAGATTTTTTATACACATTTTATTTAATAAATTACAGACGTTTTGAAATCATAGTACGCCTCATCTTCAGTATAATTTCAAAACAGTAAATATTATATACTAATACATTATACAATATATGCTTATAAAAATATTTAATTTTTAAAACAAAAACACCAACTCTCTCTTCCAATGCTTGACACAGTACTAAATATTTTTTGCTGTGTTTATTTATCTAATGCAATTAGCTGATCAAGAAGATAACAAAAATATTAGTAGTAGTAAGTTTGATGGAGTACAAAAGTACACTGAAGTTATTGACCAATTTTTAAAATTGATTCTAATTTTGCCGGAGTTCATTGGCAAAACCAAGTGGTACAGACCTCAGCTCATCAACAAATTCTAACAGAAAACAGAAGGAAGACTCAAACTACTAATATCCTTTTGGCAAAAGGAAACAAAATTTTGAAAATTTTGAATGAATATAAAATGTACAATTTGAATGTACTGAATAGTACTATGATATGGAAAATCTCTTATACTATTCTTCCCTGCATCGAGTTGGAGTTTAGCTCAGCTCACGAACTTGCCTATCATTATTAAAAATTTGTGTAAATTTCAGAATTGATTTTTTATTACAATGTGAATAGTATTATAAATATTTGAATATCAAACAAGTATCTTCAGATCCAAAATAGACCTAGCCTTTACTGTACTCTTCATGAGTAAAGCATACCTCCAACCTCGCTCTACGATGAAAATCTAAAATATGAAACCGAGATATCGTGTAACGTATATCCTCAAACAAAAATCTACTTATTCAACCCTTTCTTGTCGATCCTTCGGTATCATTAATCACCCAAATGCGATCGGTAAACATTAATTAACAATTAAGCCGAGACTATAACGACGCCGATGATCCTGATCCTGATGCCGTTACGTTGTGATGCGCTTGAGCGGATCGGATTTCTTGGGAGCCAGATCTGATTTACGGTGAAATTCATATAGTGGACATTATAATGTGATACGATGACATGTTTTATATTTATTTGGAGATTAAACAATATGAAAAAAATAGAGGTAAAATTGTAGACAACATAGTCTATTTATAACCTATCAATTTAAATGCCAACTTATTTTTTTATGATTTTTGGTCATCAAAGTGCTGATGAATTTTATTAATTTTATAAAGAGATAATTGATAAAATAATTTTTGTTAAATAAATCTTGTTGGATAAATCAAACATAATAACCGAAACAGAAAAAAAAGTTTTGGAACAAATATTAGATATTATTGAATTTCTCACGATTACAATTATTTACAATATATTAGAATATAAGAGATAGTATGAATAGCGGTTATAAATGTAGCGTAAAATTTCAATCAATACTTTTTAATAAATTTAGAGATGATCGTTTTAAGATATGATACTTACAAAATCGTGCTCATTTAATTAAAATTCAGAGAAAATATGAAATAATATAATAAATAATACAAATCTCAAATACAATTGAATTTCTCAAAATTTTGATATTTCACTATTTTTTACATGTATCTATAAATATAAAGGTAATTTTATCTCGTTTTATTAACTTCGTCTATATCCCCCTACTGTAGTTCTGTACAATTTGCTCTACGAGCTCAAGAAAAAAATATCAAGAAATCCGTTAGACGTGTTATACGGGTTTTATAACGATTCTTATTGTACGTTACTATTTTTTATGCTGTAATAAAAATATATCTAAATTTTCAAATTTTATATTAAAGTTTAATTTCCTATTAAATTTATATTTTATAAAACAAAAATATGTTTGGTATTTGAGTTTTTTTGCAAATTTATGTAGCAACGTTACCAAATATTTTGGATTATATTAATTTTATTCACAATTTTGCAAAATCATTATTATCATTGAGTTTATTAATGATATTAGCCTAACATTTGACCCCGGAATTTTATAGATGCTATATTCCGATGTGGGACCCTAAGTTGTTAAAATGCAAATTATGTTACCTCTATGTTAACATTTTCAATATATTCTTGTATGGGACCCTTGTTTGGCACGCGACTGACAAAACTTGTTTATTTTGTATGGTTTTTAATTTATAATAAAGTAATGAACAATGTAATTGTAGCACCTACATGACTTTGTTTTTCTAAAGTAAATATCTAATTTTTTATAAAAAAAATTCTAAGTTTCAGTGATATGGGTTAGTGGCCTTACATGTACTTACAATTGTGAATACTAAACATCTATACCTCATTTGTAGTTATAATTTTTTAAGTAAATTTGATTTATTAGTGACTGTTTAATTTATTGTTTTTTTATATTACAGACAATCAGTACTACAATAACATACTGTTTAATCAAAATGAAATTATTTTCAAAGTTTTTGAATAAGAGCATATACCATATCCCCAAAACGTAAAAAAAATCTTTAAATTACACAATAAATATTTTATAAAAGAGAAGGAGTATTTAGTACATTTTATATCAATTGCATTTCATAATACGTAGTAGCCCTTAACACTATAGCCTTCAGGTTCAGAGGTCATTCCGAAATGGGACCCTTCTAACATGACTCGTGGCATTTATGAACTTCAACCTTTACCTTTACCTTATAAAAACTTACCTCCATAAAAAATGGTTTATCCCGATACGGGACCCTTAGGTGAAATGGCACGCGCCAAACCGCTAATAATTTTATACAAGTTTTCGTATCCCGTTATGGGACCCCTAAAATTATTTAGAACTAAATTGAAACAAGTGGCTAAATGCTTGACATATTTATGTATGAGGGCTTATAAGAAATTGAGTAGGAAAATATACCTGAATTACTATCATGACATGTTTTTCGGTAACAAATTTTGTATATCTAGTATAGAAGATATTATTGGAGTTAAATATTTATATACCATATCTGAATTTAAAAATATTTATTTCTAATTGTCAATATGATATTTAAAATATTGCATTAAATTCAAAAATACTTTAATCATTGAAAGTTCAATTTAACCATCAATTCCAGTGCAATAAGACCGAATCATTATAAAATTAAAAGATAATTCAGAAGCACAGATAGATTCATATTTAAATCCTGTAATGACACGTTGTTCTGTGGGATCATGTTAATTACAAAAGATTAAAAATACCTTTTTACTCTCTAGACCCTTCTGTTGTATTATTCATGTCTTTGGTTTAACCTATTATATAATATAAAGAGTTCCGGGCACGGTTAATAGGTGTTATATCTTTCACAGAAAATATTCATAATGGATTAGGAGGAATTTTAATTCAGCAGATTATATAAAGAAGTCTGGTATTTTTGCGGTTTTGATGATAAAATGATTCATAATAAAATATTTGGAAATCGTTTGGCTTTATCAGTTGTAAATGATTTTATTGAAAATATAGAAGTAAAGGATCTAGTAAAAATAATGATTTAAAATTATATGTAATATTCATAAGTACCAAAAAAACATGTTCGGTAACATTACGCCTATAACCCAAATTTTGCGTTGCTCAATACTAGATCTCAAAATTCCTAAAATTATTGGAATATATAATTCAATTTGGATTTATCAATGGCCGAAAGTTGATAACAAGTTAAAACAAAAGTACGAATTTAAGCTATCATATTTCCAGTGAGATCTTAAAATTCGCAAGGCCAGCACCAAAAAGTGGCCGACGCAATAAAGTTTTAATTAAAATATAACACGTCGCTATCTGCGACACTTAATTTATACACACCGTGGTTTTACATGAATTCGCAGAATCCCAAAACTTTCATCAATTTATCACATTCTCTATAAACTGTGTAAGGTCAGATAATATATTCAAATCCGCATGCGGGTCGGATTCGGCAGCCCTTGTTGGGGGTGGGGCATGATACGAAATTCGCTTGGATACTCAAAAACCTTCCATCTCATACTATTGGGGATTAAACTGAGGGCTGAAATAAATGAATTGCCTAACAAAAACTTAAAAAAATACTCTATCCAAAAAAATCTTGTTCGATAAAAATAATAAAAAAAAATTGACTTAAGGTGTTAATCATAAAAATTCCAGGAAAGTATATGAGAAAGCGTAAGTAGCCTAAACTATTCTCAAACTTGTGTAATCATTCAGATGATTTTATGAGTCTATATTATTTAAAATTAGACATTTGCATATTATTACATGCGATGCATTGATATAGAGTTAAAAGGTCCATCACTGATATCACAAAAATCAGTAAAGTTAGGATTTTTTTTTAAAACAATATATGAAAGTATAGGGAAAAAATGTATAACCAGCTATCACCTTGATTCTTACAACAATGCTATCAGAAGACAAACGGCAATATTTAAAAATTCATTTGTTTTATTCATATTTAAATTAAAATCTGCCTTGTCTTGTATTTATACGACATTCTGTCATTAATTTGAGACTTAACAAAGCTATAATGTTTTTAGAAAACTACCCATTGGCAAGTTGAAAATCCATAACAAAAATATTTGTTGTTAATCGCCATTGTGAGTTTGTATTCTGTATGTATAATTGCTGTTAATGTGAGTTTTTTTTTGTTTTGAGCACTGTTGTTTAGTTTACGAGACATTAATTTATTTACTAACAATAAGTATACGTTACTAAATTGCTTTATAATATTTGTAGTTAATTTTAAGTTAGATTCAACCGTTTTTTTAAATATAATCTCTATAAAAAAGAGTGGGATTAAAAAATAAACTGAACCTTTATCCTGGCGATTGTGTAAACAATAAGAAAATAGTAAATAAAAAAGAAAATTGAGTTAAAAAAATTGCAAGTGATAAATTAAATTATTAGTTATAGTAATTGCAAAAAAAATCGAAAATAATTTTTTTTATATATATTTACGTTTCAAAGGTTCTGAATATTTTGGCATACCTTAGAAAAAATGAATGTATGTGTATGTGTGTATGTGTGTGTGTGCGTGTGTGTATGTGTGTGCGGATACAAATTTTTGTCGACGATTTCGGGAACACCGATCAACCGATTTAAATAATTCAAAAAACATTCGATTCGTAATGATAAAGAGACGTGCTGATTATTTAGTTTTATAGTTACTGTACTGGCAAATATTTCTGACAAAATACCAGATCAGGGTTATACACAGTGTGATTTTTGTGAACAAAACGACCATTATATTTTCATTTTGCATTGATTGAATAATGTAGCTATTATTTCTTAAAATTCTTCTAAAATTTAATACAAAACATTTGTATACCACAGATGACTATCCTTTCTTACCTAGACAAAAATTCTTGTACAATGATTTTTATAGGAAAAAAATTGAGACAAAAATTTGAATATAATACTGTAATTTAGTATTTTGTACGTATAATATATTTGTATGTTTAGTAGACTATCTATAAAATTTACAACATTTTTGCAATTCTTGATAATAATACGTCTTAAATGCAAGAAAAGTAGGCACATGCCTACACAAAATGAAAAAGTAGAGCAGATACTTCCACCTAAACCAACTTGCGTTTGATAAAACATTTTTACAAAAATTGCAAAATACAATATCCCATTTTGTTATTATTTTTCAATTCCAAAAAAAAATTTCATATATCATTCATCCTCAGTCTATTATCCTCTGTGCTTATAAGGCAGCGACTCTTGCAAATGCTCGCCCACTACTTGGCTGTGTGTTTAGATCGCAACCTATTTGGTCTAAAGGAGAAGGGTCAGATGTAATTTATTTAGAAACGGCGGCCATTTTCTAAACCCTTTAATTACTGAGCGGGGTGTCGTTTCTAAATGGGAGAACCTCGAACCGAATTCTATATGTTACCGTCATTCCGCCGAATGTTTGATACACCCAACCAGAAAGGTCTATAATGTAGTTTGTACTATTATAGAATCAGATCGAATCTAAAAGGGTAAACCTAGCCGGAAATTTAAAAGATATAGTAATAAAAATATGTAACTAATTTATCGTTAGTTCATTGCAAGAATTTGTGCCAGCGAATTTTTACCAAAAACTAATCTGCACGATTCCGAACCATTATCTTTGAAACGGTTTTTGAATTTTTATAAGCGATTTAGAATTGCGGGCAAAAACGTGGACAAAAATTTTTCACTTTTGAGCTATTTACAAAGAAACTGCTCGGTCGATTATCGCACAAAACTGAGAAACGATAATCCTCATCAACTTACATCGAATGGCTTTTAAATGGTTGAAATCAGTCCAGCCGTTTTTGAGAAAACATCGATTTAAGGGGGTATTCTAGTGTAGAGCGATGAATTTTAGGTCAGTTTTAAAGTGTCGTAAAAGAAAGCAATGAATGTTTTAACTAGCTATTTTTTACCACTTGTTTATTAATATTATTAAAATACAAAACAAAAATTAAAAAATAAAAAGTTGAATATTGTAAAAACTGGCAGCTGATGAAGTGGGTGGTAGCAAAAAATTGACACCTTGGTCTTGACATGATTTCAGCCTTCGGAAATGCAAAAAAAAAAAGATTATTAATCTACAATGATGTCGCAATCGTCCGAACCAGCGATAAGTAAAAATTTTTTTTTTTACAAATTGGCGACTGTTTGAAAAAAAAAAGTGTTTTTTCACTGTTTTTTTAAGTTTCTCGAATTTTTTAAAAATAGTAAAAATTGGAATTTGGGGATAATCCTAGTTCAAGCTATAGATAGGTCTATAAACAAGACTCTCTGAATATTTCAAGTGAATCAGTCGATTAAAACTCGAGAAATCGTGTCAACAGTACTGAAAAAGTCTGTTCTGAGAAAAACGCATTTAAAGTTTTGCGTGAAGCCAAACCAGTATGGAGACCGAGTCAGTAAAATGCCTATATCTCCGAAAATAACTCAAGTTTTTTTCAAAAACGAAGTTGCGATATATGGAAAAAAACTAAGATTTTTGAGATCTTTCTAACTATGTATAATGCTTCATATGTTTTCTTTACAGAAATATCTAAATGGACCACCCGTTATATTGAGGACATTTTCATATTGTATTTAGCTGGATGTTAAACTTGTTATGATAAAAACTAGCTGTAGCGGCATCAGATGTACTATTAGAAATAAAGAACAACCACCCTTTATTATACAAGACTAATATTTTTTTAATTCCGAAGACGACCATATTACTTCAAAATCTCCAATTTTGAAAATTATTATTTTTCCCAAGTATGAGTTTTTCGTATTCAATGCTGGATACATCTACCATAATATTCGTATAGAACTTTGCACATGGCTCGACTAAAACAGCAACTTTGATGATTAATGATGGCATGTGATGGCTTAGGAAATTGCGAATTTCAGTAACTGACTTCTCTCTGACGCGGACTTTTTAATAATCTTTTCATGACGTCAGCGAAACTCATGCAAATGAGCAGTTTTGTATAACATTCTTATCACGTAAATTTGTAATTTACGAGATAAATTTCGAAAATTGCAACCGAGGGAGAGATGAAACATAGAGAAATAATGATTGGCTAAAACAAATTTTTTCAAGAAATTTTATATAGATACTAATTTTATGATGATTTCACAGAAAAATACTAACAGAAGAAAATATTATAAAGTGTTCTGACAAAACAGTGTATGTAAAAAGAAAATTTGATATATGATTTGTGAAAATAGAATTGTAACAAATTTTCAGGAGCGACACAATCCTCTAAAATTTGATCCTCGGCACGTGCAGGGCCATGTTTTAGAAGTCCATGGGTGACTGGTGGGTCCTCTTTGGTGGGTTTTGGGTAGAATTTGTAGTGGTTTGAGAAAAGGTCGCTAAAGAAACACGAGGAACGCTATTCGTTGTCCCGGGCTGCCATCCCGAATTTCCCTGTTAACTTAAATGGATAAAAGCGGTCGAGTGCGTTTGGCATTTAAATGGATATGTACATTTGACTTCATTATACATAAACCCGTATAAGAGTATTTATATAAAACGCACTTGTTTCATTACATGGTCTTTATTACAATGGAGTTTTAGGTTTTACACGATTAAACTCGTTAAAGGTTATTTCATGTTTATATTGCTTTTCTGCGTCGACCGGATGGCACTATTGCCGAAAATAAAGGATAATTTTACACTTTGCTACTTTATTCACTTTTAATTAATGCTAATTATGCAATGAGACGTCTTTTTGAATTACTAATATTAGCAAGTAAGAATTATCTTCAAAAGATGTATTTTATTCAATGATTCTGTGCCTGTTGCTAATTCCATTAATGATAATATTTTGGTAGCTGTAGCCTGTAGCTCCAAATGAATATTGACAAATTTAGAATAACAACAAAATAAAAATAGTGTATTTACTTAAAAAATATTTTTCAGAATCTACAATTTTTAATTAAAAATTTATGTAGATCACATAGATGGCAATAAGCTCATTTAGTGCATTTTTAATTGGCGCAGAACAAGGACGATAAAAATATACAGGGAAAGTATTTTTTTCCTAAAACAAATTCAAGAGAAAGCTTGAAAAATGTTCTGAATCTATTAAAATTAATTTAAAATGTATATGTGCACTTCGAACAGTGTATACGTATTTTTTTTATTAATTAGTATTTTTTGCTTGTAGTAAATTTAGATTTAGTAATTAATAAAATGTAATAATTGAAACATACTTACAAGAGTTTGCATTTTTTAAATATTCAATTGTTATTAAATATATAAATTAGTAAATCTAATGAAATTTGTACATTTGAACTGGAAAATGGTTTGATACTGAGTTCCCGAAAAAGGAAACATCCCATATCTCCAAAACTTTGAATGAAATAATAAAGAAAAAAAATTGAAAAGGAACAGAACAGAAGAATTGAAAAGGTACAGAAGATTAAAATTCATAATATTTATTTAAATATATAGTATAGGTATAGATGTATCTACCTTAAAAGCTCTTGTTTAAATCAATCGTAATATAAACTGTATTCTGTATTTTTTTTTTCTGTTTGAGAAACAAATTGCGAATCAATAATGTCACTGAGATATTTTATTCCCATAAATATTTTTTCAATTCTTTGTGAAAAAATCTATATTACGCCAGTATCAAATCATATTTACCTAATAGGATTTTGCGTTTATGTTTTATTTATGATATTTTTCTGAATATCATGAATTTATACATAACAATTTGTTTCAATGTTGGTAAACCTATCTATAAAATAAATTTAATTTATCACGTTATTGCACCCAATGAATAAATAAAATACACGTATTCGAATTTCAGTTGATCAGAACTTATTGTGATATTATACTGTCAATGAAAAATAAGATTATATTCCAAATTGTAAGCTTATTATTGTTACATGCAATATTCTCAACAAGTATCAATTCAATACAATATTTTTAAAACCGTGTTTCAAAATATGAAATTATAATTAACGATGTTACTTTCGATGCATTTTCATTCAATTTACAATGCTGTAAGAGTTAAATGAAAGCCGATACGCAACATTATTCAGAAAAAAGTTAGGAGTAAAAAATATCGGAGAATAAAAGCTGAATCAATCTCCGCACAATGCTTTTCACATCATTAATTATATGCATTCAATGTTTTCATGTTCGATTTCTGAACAACAATAAGGGGTATACATGAAAACCTTCTAACCACAAACACGGATAAATATTGAAATACAATCTTTTTAGCATATTTTTAATTGGGTTATTGATTTGTAAGAAAATATATAATGAAATTATTTATTATTATCATTTATTTTGATAACTAATAATTTTAACTATATTGATTACAATAAATCCATAATTCCATAAGTACAATTTAATGCTATGTTGAAATTAAAATTGTTGAAAATAAAATATTGATTTTATCAAATATTTTTTTATTACGATTATACATGAGTACAGGCCTATTAAAATAAAGGTTAAAGTATAGCCATCAATAATTAAAAAAAATTATGCATTAACTATGCATATAGTAATACTAATAGTAATAGTGAGTACAAAAATTAAAGTATAAGTAAAAAAATATAATAGTTGTGTTTGTTGAATTCTTCTCTATTTTCATTGATTTTTATTAACATAATAAAATTTTAAATTAAGATCATTATGAATTCCAATTAACACTAGACCATGAAGTGACTTCATTCTATGAAGTGAACTCTAAATCAATTGGCAATCAGCATTATATTTTGGTATATAATATTTATATGCATATGTAGATTTGGATACTCATTATCTATGAAACTTATACGTTTGAATCAAAATTATGATGACAAAATAGATGATAACATTGACTTCAACAGCAATAATAACGATTCAAAAACATTTTTTTTATATTTTTGAACAGCAATCAGAACCTTACGTCCTAGGAGCTATTGAACTGAAACTTCTCCTTACTTCGTATTTTTTAGATGGTAACCCAATGGTTAATCCATCCATATTCTATGATTTTGTTATTAGAATTAGGGCTGACATTTGATTGGTGCAGCAATGCCGGGTGAGAGCTATTTTTACTTGGAAACATATTGCTATTTATATTTCCAAGTGAAAATCGTTGTCATTGCTGCCTGACAACAGGCTGCTCGAAGTGGGTATCGAATCCGGGACCTCTAAAACAAGTCCCGTCGCTCTTAACCGCTTACCTACTGGCGAGCCCCTATTCAAAATGAATGAAATTTCATATCATTTTTGATACTAATCGTTCAACTTCTATCCACCCTTTGCTTCTGTTTATATTGGCGTTGATTGAATAAATCTGCAGAATGATTCATAGGTTTTTACTTGTGTCCTCTTAATTTATCTTGCGCGGTCACAAAAGTTATCAACACCCAGCGCCATTGTATGTCATGTACCATACACATCAGTCTTTCTAAGCGCAAGTGTGTGGATTCGAGTAATTTATCAAGTCGCCATCGAGGGCAGTCCGATCGAAAGTCTGCACCCCCTTATTATCCCGATATACCACCTACTAGCTGGTCTAGAGGGTGCACTGCACACCCACGATGGTGAGAAGATTCCTAAACTTTCATGGAAGGGTAGCATTATAATGGGGTAAAACGTGGCTTGAAAAAACTCGCTATCAATATCTCAAAAATAAGCAAAGTTGGGAATTTTTTACAACAATATTTAAAAGTAGAGGGAAAAAATGTGTAACCAGGATCGGCAATGATGAAAATCCATAACAAAAGTATATCCTTTCATTGTTAGTTTTATTGGTTGTGAGCACTGTTGTTTATTTTACGAGACATTAATATAATTTTTAATTATACTATACTCAATTGTTTTATAAGATGTATTGTTATATTTAAGTTGGATTTTACAGTTTTTTTTGTAACCTCTAGAGAAGATTGTACGTAGGTGGGTTAAAAAGGATCAACTAAACCTTGACACTGGCTAAGATATAAACAATAAGAAAATAGTGAAAAAAATTAAATTAGGTTGAAAAATGTAATTTTATCAGAGATATCTACTGTGTCATCTTTGTGAAAAAAATGTGCACATAAAATTTGAATTTTGCACGGGTTGAGTAATGTAGCTGTTATTTCGTAAAATCCGGTAAAAAATAAAAATAAGACATTTGTTCTGACATGGGACTGATGACAAAATTTAGAAAAATAGTAAATAAATACATTCCTCTAATTAGGAATTATAGAAATAGAAATAGAAAATCTGGGAATTTTACTGAACACAATTCGATTGTATCTTTTTTTCCCGTCCTATCCTATTTATAAAATGAAACCAGCTGAAAAATTCCAAATAATTTATAGACCGCATTTTTTGCTTTCTTTATTGCAGACAATCAACTCTACAAAAACTTTTCTGTAAATCTCTGTGCTAACTAACTTTATGCTTAGGAATCTTCTCCAATGAGAAGACCATCTATAATAAAAACTAATTACTACTAATATAAAATTAATAACTTTTATTTTATTCACTACAATATTCACAACTGTCCTGTAAAGGCAATTTAGCAATTTTGTTGATTTACAATTGTCAGCCTCAACGTTGTATATCATAATGACATGTTGGAAAAAACACTCAATAGTTGTTAAATAAATAATATTTTTAATATTTTAATCATAATTATACAAACTTAAATATTTTCTTATAAACCATAATAAATAAATGTTTTCTTATAAATAATAATTAAGATATTTCAATCTTTATCAGGAAAATTGATGACTTTAATCAAGTGGCTTTTTTTCTCTTCTGTTAGTAAGAGTTTGATAGTGAATTTGGATGATTGTTGAACTTTTCTATGTTTATGCCCTATTTTTGTTGTTGCATATTGATCGAGCCTCAAAATTGTTTATGCACCTATCTTCCTCCACCTGACATCAATAAAATAATTCCTATCCTGCTATAGCCATTTTAATAATAAATTATATCTGGCTCTTCGAGGTAATAGATTGTTTGTGTGAAGTGCAATTAATTGACTTTTTTTAATAAACATTGCGCTGGGCGTCTACACACATTTTTTATGGTAGGTGTAATCGTGTCGAGATGCATCAGCTAGTTAGGGATATATTTTGGTGCTCCTAAGGCAATTTTCAGAAATTTGTTTTATAATTTTTGTATTATGTCTATATTAGAAATACCGTACCCTGTCTCCTCCGCATGAATTTTTACGTAAGTTTAAATCTATGTATTTATACTCAAAACCTTCAGTTACGTTAAAAATATGCGGCTTTGCTGTCTTGTTGTTTACTCAAAGTTTATCATCAAATTATTGATGGTTGAAGGATCAATTCTTTTGCTGATTTACACACTACCCCATAATTGTATTCTATAGCACTAAATTGGCTTGAATAATTCATAGATAACTTAAATAAGTTTTTAGATTTTTTTAGTCTTATCAACAAACAGTTTACATGTTGATTAATCATTATAATTACGCACAATATGCAATGTTTCAAGGTATCACTATATTGTAAAACAGTATACCCTGTATCATTTACCCCCTTGTGCTTCAATGATCCCCGTCTCTATCAATGTTTAAGGATCGCTGGCTTGCGGTTTCGTTCGTAGGAGAAGAGAGTTCTGTAGAATGGCGGACTAGAAGTGATTAATGTGTATGCGGCTGGAAGAGTTCTGGGCGGCGGACGGCGACAGGCACCACCAGTAGAGTTCGACTGCGGGTGAAGACCTCCATCGGGTGTGGCCACTGCCCACAACCCACTACCCACGACCCACGACCCACGGCCCACCGACTCTACGTGACATTAGAAGGCGAGAGATGGATGACCACATTAGTATCGCGGTTGCGCCGTAGAGGTGAGATGAAGGTTGGAAGGATGTTGTTTGCGTAGGAATGGATTGAAATACACTTCAGACTGTCTGCAATTTTCTTGCCATCGAAATCCTTGTTTTGCTGAACGCATATGCTTTCACATAAATCGCAAAATATTGTAGGGTGAGAAGTAATATTGAGGGATGAACATTGTTTGCTGATACATACAGATCCTATTAGCAAAAGATTCATAAGTATTGCATTTGAAATAAATTTTGAATATTAGCTTACTTTCATTGAATCAAATTTAAACTCTAACCTAACAGCAAAAGTGATAATGTACAAATCAGCGAACGAATTGATCGATCAGCAACCAATAATTTTTTGATGATAAACTTTGAGCAAAGAACAAGAGATACCAATTGTTCTTATTCAGTTGCATATTTTTATTTAAAACGTATTCAGACGTACTGAATATAAATACATGGATTTACAAATTTATATAAAGGAGACTGGGTACGGTCTTATCACTTTTTAGCAAATGAGCTGTGAGAAAAGTAAATTAAATGGCAATTTAGATGGCAATGCTTTCCTACAAGAACTAGAGATGCAAATTCTTCTCAGATATACCGCATATTTTTATTTAAAACATATTTGGAGGTTTTGAGAATAAATACATAGCTTTAAACTTACATAAAAATTTATGAAGGGGAGACTGGGTGTGGTTGTGCCACTTTTCTAGCAAATGAGCTGGGAGAAAAGTAAATAAAATAGTAATTTGGATGGCAATACTTTCCTACAAGAACAAGAAATGCAAATCTTCTCAGGAGTGCCACTTATTTTTATTTAAAAAGTAACTGGACGTTTTTGAGTATAAATACTTAGATAATTTTCACATAAATTTATGTGAAATATTATGTAGGAGAGACTGAGTACGGTTTTGCCACTTTTATAGCTAATTAACTGGAAGAAAAGTAAATTAATACTAAAATATTTACCTAAAATTTGACGGGTTAGTCATTAAATTAAATCTTTCAAGAGAAAGACAAGATTTACAACCATTTACACACCCAAGGCAGTTATGACAGTCTTATAATGGGTTAAAAACTAATTGCTAAACACCAAAATTTTTTATAACGACTTTTATTGTCAGAAATATGTAACACAACACAAAATAATTATTTAGACAAAGGTTATGAATAAAATATATATCAATATATTATCAACTTTAACAAGAAATCTTTGTGATTTTTTTTCTTGTCTTGAATTTTTCTTTACCTTTCTGTTCTGTATTTTGGCTTAGTTCTGTTTCTCAGTATCTGTTTGAACTAACTTATATGTATCTCTTTATATGTTTAATCTGACCCAAAAAAGACAAGAAATACATGTCACAAACGTACCCATAAAATTTGTCACAACCGTACCCAATACACATTTCTGCAAACAAATCGGCTTTATGACTAAGCTAAATAAATTATCTATGCAAAAACTAATTGCTAAAAATTAACAACTAATTTAAATCTTACAGCAAACTAATAAACGAGGGACAAATTTTTCCTTGCTCTTAGGCGTGACTCAATTGAAATTATGAACAAAATAGTAGCATGGTCAGCCTCACTATTTTATTCTGTAACTTGTAACAAATTGAATCAGATTAAATATTCTATTTTATTCTAGATAAATTTATGCAAGATGTGCCCTAAAACACATATCTCGAAAAAATCTCACGCTTTTCTCCAACGGACCCTTCTTGGTCCAGCGGTCAGTTCAAGTCTGGGAACCGGTCAAGCAACGTATTGAATTTATTCTATGAAAGACTTATATGTAACGATAAAATAATAAAAAAAAGTCTTGAATGTGTTTTAATTTAAGAGACATGAAGATCAGGCATTTATAGACTAGACTCAAATATAAAAAAGCGCAGTTGCTAAATGTTTGCAGTAAAAAAAATTACAATACTTGTAATAAATATAATTTAATACCAGTTATTATATTTTTATAACACAGTATAATGATAAAAACAATTACGTTAAAGATATATCAATTAAAATATTAATTATATAATTAATATTAAAATTAATTTAATATCATATGAATAAATAATCATAGTTATGTGAATGTTAAATTCAGAGTATAAGCATTAAATAAATTCTGTGGATTAATAAATGACCGATAAAATTAGCAACGTATTAATTTAAATGCACCACTTTTTATTATGCGATTTGTATTTAACTACAAATTATAGATTATTCTCACATGAATCATAAAAACATATTAGCAATTATCCCGAAATACGATTTGAAAATTAAAAGCGCACACACTATTGGAAAAGTATATATAATCTTTCTGGTTGTATGTAAAACTATGCAGTCGGTTAATTAATATATAGTTGCCGAAATATTTTTTACATTATGATAGATCAGAGCAATTAATAGAAAAATTAATTCATATAGTTGTTCACCTCAATGAAATTAATGTTATTATATATTTAATTCGTGCCATTCAGCTATTTATAAAACAGTTCAAATTTAATTGGCTTGTTGTTTAGTTAATTTAACATGTTGTTCAATTCAGTCGCTTGTTTAATTGTAATTATTTTATTCATATTTGAAATAATCATATTCAAAATATATAAATATATAATAATAATAGTAATATATTACAAACGAGATATGGCAGATTCAGTAAATCTCTAATTTATCTATCTAATAGTTTACTATTTTTTAAATTATTTGATAATTCGATCTTTCGTTGGTTTTTTGGATAAAAGTATTCCATGATTCTTTATTTAAATAAGGTACTTTATTGTTAGATTTTTAAATAAATAATTTTAGGAAATTAGATTTGAAGGCAGTTATCTTTTTGGTTGAATTTCAAGCAGAAGTTAATTGTTATTGGATTCAGATGGCAAGTTTAAGGTACTATATGAGTACGCAAGTCATAAAAAAAATGTCCAATCTTTTGCTGGAAAAACATAGAAATTAGCATCCAATGTTATGAGTCCAGAGTGATGGGTCTCTGCCTTGTGTGGATTTTCCCAAATTCGTCTCTGTTGGTTATCGAAAACGAGCAAATATTCGCAGCCGCACTTTACTTTTTCGGAAAATTGAATATGTATGGTGGCCCGGTAAAACATGGTCAACATTGCCCGGGGGTGTAAAGCCAGACTACATTGCAGTATGAATTATTTGTGCGAAAGTATTTATATGAATGCTGTACACACCAACTATCCTAGTATGGCCGGGGGCACGATATTTGTGCACGTACCGTGCGATGTTATTATCGATTACGGTTTTGGAGCCGATTCCATTTTTCGATATATTTTAGAAAAAAATAGCAGTTTTTGCGATAAATATTTCTGAAGCATTCTTCTGAATTGGTACGTTATTTCTATTTTTAATAACAATTTTTTCTTCCAAATAGTACCAGCTTAAGGGGAGGGGATAGGGCAAGGTATGTAAAAAATGAGTTATTTTATAATTAATCTTATTGTTAGTAACAGCGCGCATTAACATATATTATTTAAATAAAATAGTTCCGGATTAACAATATTGCCTTACATACCAATAAAAAAACATTTCTAAATACACATATTTTTATTCGTATATTTCTGGATTGATATAAATTTGCAATCAAATAAGTTAATTATATTTGTAACATGTGAAACAAATCAATAATTTATATAATATATAATTATTCAAAAAATAAAAATAAAAAAAAAATAGAAAAAAAAAATCAATTCTGCAATTATATTTTCAAAATTATCTTATTAGAAGTGTAGCGTATTATTTCTAGATGGAGACACGATTAGTTTAGACGCAAACCCTAATATAATTTCATCCACACTTATACCATCCCTTACTGAAAATAAACGAAGGGGTGACTTCGCTTCGTTGTATGCTATAGAAATAAAAAATACACTATAATATATATATATATATATATATATATATATATTTATATATTTATATTAAATTAATTTAGTTCTAAAATATTATTAACATTAATAAAATTTATTACAATATATTGCAATCGCATCAAGGCGATATACGTTTGTTTATTGTGCTTTGTTATTGTTGTTTTTGTTATCAATTTCCCTAAATATAATCACATTTTTCATTTTTTCTGCTGATTTCCAAGGTCACAGAGATAATACGGTGAAAATTTAAGCACCTCGACTTTTCAACAAAAAAATCGATAAAAGATGCAAAACCCTAAGGTAATGTTATATTTTTGTTTTGTTGCAATTACTCGCCAACATTTGGGGAGATAGAAATATAGTTATTATTAGTTATTAGATAAATATTTGCGATGTGATTTCTATTTTTTCCATACATGTCTATATATGATTAGCAAGAACATAAAATAATTTATATTATCTATTATCTATCACGGCTGATGAATAAATAAATAAATAAATTTAATATTCAGCAATCACGGCGATAAAAACAATATCATCAAAATACACAAGCAGAAGTAAAATACATCAATTATGCAATAATCTAAATATTAAAAATAATGTAATTATCCTGTTAGATATTTTTCTATCCCTATTGTTGTAGACTTTTCTTCAATGTCATATATCGGAGTTGGATTATCTAACAATGATCAATTGTGTCAAAAAACGTTTTAACTTGTAGAAACCAGATAATGGTCATTAGATGATTTTCAAAGAAAAATCTTATTCATCATTTATGAATAGCTAAACGTTTAAGTAGGTCCTAAACGTACTAAAATGGTATGCTTTTTAGATCATATCCGGTTCGGAAAGAATCGTGATATTTCACAACATTTGACCATCGTATTTTATGCTAACTGTAACTCCATAAATATATATATATATATATATATATATATATATATATATATATAGATTCTATATATAACAAAATCATCTTTTCATAAAACTCCTTAGGGTAGTTTATCCGATCTGGAACCTCTTAAGTGTATATTGTACATAAACCATTTAGGATAAGATTCATTGTCTAGTTCTCTGCTAACAATGTAAGATCAAGATTAAGACGAAATTCTATGCATAGATAAATAGGTGAGTGCACAATTTGGTCTAGACTGAAAGATAGGTGGACCATAATGTGGTAATTGTAAGACACATCGTCGAATATACAACAATGAACACTTTAAGGAAAGGACGAAGAAGTTTTAATAGTTTGGTAAATGTATAATCAAAGATAATCAATCAACGACAATTATGAAAGAGATGGGTAATAAATACCAAAATCCGATATTGGAATTTAATTGAGTATTGGTGAGTATACAACAGTAATTTGATACTGTTGTATTATATGTCAGAGATCGCGTTGTCTAGACCTCGCACTTTTGATATCCAATTTTCCTTCTAATTTAAAACTAACATAAAATATGGTATTAGCCATAAAAATAATGTATATTGTCTAACTTCTGCCAATAAACCGCGGCAAAGAAACTGCCGGATCACAATTTTGATATTGCTCTTAAATATTTCACCGCAATAAATCCTACGACTGGGATATCGTTTCGTGTATCTGAGAAACTCATTTCTGGAAGTGCATTTCTTTTATTTTTTTAGGTGTTGCTTCTCCTCTCTCTATACTTGTGTAATTGTGACATAATAAAACATTTTACGCTCGACTTTTATTTACTGCGACATTAAGGACAACGCGATATAAAACGAACACCACAATACGAAATGGCACGGAGAGTTTTCGCATTAAAATACCGACGAGAAACACTGTTATACACAGGACAAGGCGGAAGGAGGACAAATGCGGGCTGCTGGACGCTCCAGGATTATGTCTTGCGATTTTATATAAGGGAAATAGACATATATCTGGTGACCATCAGGCAAAATTTAAGTGATTTTTAAATTACCTGGAAATTCAATACTGCATCCCAACAGAATAATCCAAGTTAATCAGGAACCAGTCATAACGCAAGAACCAATATGACAATATGACAATAAAACATGGGCTAGCACAAACTAGTTCCGGGTTTGAACCCAACTTCGGCAGAAATCATGATATCAAATTTCCACTTTGGGTGACAGATCTACATTATAATCCCAAGTGAAAAACGACTTTTATGGACATTATTGGATATATAAAAGTATATATTCAATTATTGGAGTGCATCCCACCGCTGCCACCAAAATGTGTTTCTCTTCAACACCCAATTAGTTAGTTTTTTAAGGGGGTATACAAATGTAGAGCGATAAATTTTAGGTCATTTTTAAAGTGTCGTAACAGAAAGCAATAAAGTTTTTACTATCCATTTTTTATCACTTGTTTACTAATATTATTAAAATACAAAACAAAAATTAAAAAATAAAAAAGTTGAAAATTGTAAAAACTGGCAGCTGATAAAGTGGGTGGTCTCAAAAAATTGGCACCTCAGTCTTGACATCATTTCAGTCTTCCTAGCCATCGGAAATGCAAAAAATAAAAATATTCTTAATCTACAATGATGTCGCAATCGCCCGAACTAGCGATGGGTAAAAATTTTTTTTTACAAATTGATGATTGTTTGAAAAAAAGTGTATTTTTTACTGTTTTTTTAAGTTTCTCGAATTTTTGAAAAATAGTACAAATTGGAATTTGGGGATAATCCTAGTTCGGGCTATAGACAGGTCTATAAACAAGACTTTCTGAAGATTCCAAATGAATCGGTCGGTTCAAACTCGAGAAATCGTGTCAACAGTACTGAAAAAATCTGTTCTGAGAAAAACGCATTTAAAGTTTTGCGTGAAGCCAAACCAGTATGGAGACCGTCAGTAAAATGTCTACCTATATCTCCGAAAATATTTCAAATTTTCAAAAATCTTCTCGTACCCATATTCTTAGATAGTTAAACTTTGATAATGAGAAATAAAAAAAATCGATTTTTTGAATTTCTACACTAGAATACCCCCTTAATATAGATTAAAATAAAACGCAAAATTTTTTTGTAAATACTTATTTCATAGTACTTTCACATATTACCAGATATTGTCATTGACACAAATGGTGCCCATTTTCAGTTACAGTTAGGCTTTACATAACCTTAAATCTCGAGAAAAATTGAAACATATATAGAAAACCAAGAAAAAACATTAATAATTCTATTATCTAATAAGAATTTGAGTATTATGCATACAAACTCTTATTCTAATATTCCTTATAGTTTTGCTGCGCCACCGAGCACGATCGTCGATAAAAATGTAATTAAAATCGTTATGTGTCATATAAAAGCGACGCCCGGCGAATTATAAAGAAAGCTTTTTCCCGTATTGACATTTTGCTTAATTCTTTGTGTTTGACGTAGATACTTTATTTGTACATCAGGACATTAATAGAAGTAAAAGAAAACACGAGCAATTATCGTGATTGAAAATGAATAATCTAAAAAGAAAACATTTTTATTGTGAATCAAACCTGAGGTAATAATGTAATCTGGTTAGAAGTTGTATATTGTTTCAATCAATTTTGTTACTATGATACAATAATTATTAATAAAGAACTAAACTTTTTATATAATATCTTGTTGCATTTTAAAAATTCATTAATAAGGAAATTTGATTAAAGCAACTTCAAGCAAGTCATTGAGATCATTTCAAAGAATATTAAAAAGTAAAGTAGCAAATCTTCAATTTTTTGTTTTTTCTGCTTATTATTTTTATTAATTTTTACTTTATACTCATATATGTTACTTCTATTTTAATCTACTGATTTGAAAATTGTTCGAGAGTTCCAATAATTGTTTCCATTTTTTTTTAATTTTTTAGTTATCAAAGCCCTGCTCGGAAAGACAAGATTACTCCTATTGCCATAAGTTGGATTGAACGTCGCAATAAGTCGTTCAGGAAGTAACAATGCGGTCAATTTACGTGCCTACATAAAAACTTCATGAAACTTTTAACAATCTACAGAGTTACTGTATTAAGAGTTTTATGGAACAAGTTTTATATTATTTAGGATGTCGAATGATGGTTGTATTCTGAAAGCCATAAGATTTAAACCGGCTTAAATAAACTTATATTGCTTACCTCATCAGAAATGTAAAAAAAAATAAACTTAAATAACAATATTTTTCAACTAGTTTACAGTGCATCTTTCATCATCTTTTACATTCTTAATATTCATATAACTTAATTGATAATTGCAAAAGTGTAGTGTATACAGCTTTGCTATTAGGTCATATTTCAATTATCAATCGATTATTATATGATGTATCATTTTTTATATCATTGTTGACGTAGATTTCTTTGCCTTGTTCTAATTTTTTTGATCAAATTTCTATTATCAGAAACCTGATAACATCGAAAACAAGTCCATGTATTTACGTATTTGATAAAGCTCTCGAGCGTAATCTTGCCTAGCACCATATGCGTAGCACTTTAAGTTTCCCACATAACATGTTAGAAATTATAACTTTCTGGAAAAGCTCACGCATAGAATAAGAATTGAAATATGTGCATATATATATATATATATATATATATATATATATATATACATATACATTTATATCACATATATTAATTAATATTGTGAATTGTTCCTAAATCAAAAAAATATATATATTTAAGTATCAATTCTTTCCAATAATTAATCAAAATAGGTACTGTTTTAAAAACATGAAAATAAAAAAAACTGCACGCATTACTAAAACCGCTGTTCAAATTTTCATTTCAAGTGACAATTTTACAGTGCAACGCAAAAAGCTACCGATCCTTAATTGTCCGGTCGATATATTATTATTCCATGCATTTTAAAGGCTCAAATTACAAACACGCGGAAAACTAGCATATGCATATGTGGCATCTGTCCGTCCATTACACGTAATAGCACCCTACACCCAGCACCAGCATATAAGATAGGACACGCCGACTGATAAGAGCGCCCGATAAGGAATATGGATTTGTAAGTCGCCTAGTGCATTGAAGGACAGGCGCGAATAAGGGGAAACTAGCTGTAAGTGGAATTCTGTCTTAATTGCTGGAACTTCCCGTACCAAAAATTATTATTTTTTAAAAACGATTAACATTTTTGAAAAAAATTTACTTCGAAAAAATTAGATTTTTGAGAAACTATAAATTTGTCAAAAAATTACTTTTTTAAAAAAAAAAAATTGTTTTGGAAACAAAATTTTTTGAAAAGAAAAATGTTTTCTTGATTTTGACATATTTTGGAAATTCTGAATTTTTTTCAAAGCAATCGTACTGCTTGAACTGCATAGAAACGAAATGTCAAAGCGCGCAAGTGCCGCTGTGCATAAAAATGTAAAAAAGAATTATACTTATTGTTAAAATCTCTATAAAATATCTGATAATTTAGTGCATATGTCTAATGATCATTTTTAACCGCCGAATGGCATTTTTTTTACTTTTTTCATTAGATCTCCGAAACCGCTAGACCTGGCTTCATGAAAATTTGATCAATTCTTCATCTTGTCAATATAAGTGAAATGTTTTTTGAATTATTCAAATCGAACGCTCCGTTCTCTTAAAAACAGAGTTACCGTTTTCGGCACTTTTTGCCCCATATCTTCGGAACGGCTGGACCTGCCTTTGCCCAAAACTAAGCAGCACGTCTCCTTATCAATACAAATCGAATGTTTTTTGAATTATTCAAATCGGTTGATCCGTGTTCCCGAAATCGTCGACGAAAATTTGTATCCGCACAATCATACACACATACACATAGATACATTCAATTTTTCTAAGGTATTCCAAAATGTTCAGAAACCTTTGAAACGTAAAGATATATAAAAATTTTCATTTTAGATTTTTTTGCGATTACTATAACTTGCCCTACGGGAAGTTAAGAATTACTTGGAAATAGATTTTTGAAGTAAAACTTTTTCAGCTTTCACTAAGTGATGACTTAGCAGAGTTCTGACGGAAATGCGTTACGCCATTGATGTGATCATTCAAAACGAGTTGATATGATTGATCGATTGGAAATATCATCTGTTGCCTTCTAGTCTAGTCAAAATAGTATCGTTAAAAATGTTTATATCATACTTTTTTTTAGATGACCTTTTAGGCCTTTACCCTATATATTATTATCAAAATCAATTTAAAGTAGATTCCTTCATCCTTGTCCGCTTCTGTCCCGACCACACGTGTCTCGGTGTTCAATTCATGTGTAGGTTTTTATTGGAGAATATCATGTCAGTAAACATGACATTCGTGAAGCACAAACAGAAACGATGCTTTATCGTCAAGCCATCGTCCAACTACGACCGGCGCCTCCCGTTGGGCGTTGGGATGGGTTTCGGAAGGACAGTGCGCGGGATCGAACGATTGGCGTCGCCTTATCGCAGAGTTAATTGCTCGATTGAGTTGGAAATATGTATTTTTTTATAATTAAATGTGAACTTAATATAAAATTTTAATATTCCCTCTCGGTGTCGGGATTATCTCACACAGTAGCGTCCCCGACTCACACGCTGGAGGTTCTGAGTTCGAATCTCCGGCAAGAATTTGAAAAATATTTAGTATTTAATTTGGAATTATATTAAAATTATGAATTGTAATAAAGAATATGTATGTAAAAATAATCAAAATGTATAAAGATTAGAGAATTAGAATTAAAATAAATTGAAGCAAGAAGAAGAAGCAAGAAGAGGTTGAAATGAGAAGATAGTAACAGCAGAAAGATAAAGATAAAGAATGAAGATAAGTTGAAGTTGAAGAAGAATATAGAATTTATATGAAGAAAATAGTATAAAATTGAAAATTGTATAGATTATAAGATTGTATAGAATAATAAATACTCGAGTAAGCGAAGGCAATAAAAATTATTTTTAAAAAATCGCTTCTCAGATATAACATATATTAATATATATGTCTATTATTATAGTATATTAATATAATGATCTATTAAAATATATGTGCTACTTTTTGATATATCTAAACATCATGTAATTGATTAAAACTACATATTTATGTATCATTATTCTTATTGAGATAATCTAATAGGTTAAAACAAAGTTTAAACAAACAAAATTAATAAAATTTAACAACAATAAGCGAATTGTCACAGTTCCACGAAAGTTCTAGATTTCAATTTTTAGCTTCTTATTTTGAAATTACATTGATTTTTTTTCTTGATAGGTACGATTAATATATATATATATATATATATATATATATATATATATATAATATAAAATATATATAATATAAAATATTTAATATGTATATATATATATATATATATATATATATAATATAATATAAAATATTTTTTTATATTTTCATATACGATAGTTTTTGGTCAGGTTTTGAATATAGGGTCCGTCAGATAACTTTTTTTTTTGAAAATGCTATATATATAAACTACTGAATATTTTTTCAACCTAAATCTTTACTATTTGAAAGTGCAATCCTTCTGGTTAATAATCGAAAATAATTTCATTGAAATGGTTGTTTAACTTTTAAATGGCTGTCAAAAAATTCTAAATTACTACCAATAAAAAAAAGTTATATGGCGAACCCTTTATTACATTTATTTATAACTTACTAATCATATTTTTTATGTCATAATTATGCTTTCTAGCCACTCTTTATAAGATAAAAATTCTACAGATAAAATTATTTTTTAAAGGCTTTGATTTATTTGCCAAGTTGAAAAAATACGATTTTTTTTATAATAAGATACCACAAGCATGAAGAAATAAACTAAAATTAAAATTTATTGATAGTTATTTAGTGGTGTAAGCTGGTAATTAAAATTGAATATTCACAATTAAGTGTTGATTGCAATAAATATATAACAAGAAAACTCTTAAAATAAAATTAATCTACATATTAATTCCAGCACTATTAAGTCCTTTAACGAATATTATTTTCATGTAAATTCTATCTTTTGCTCTTTTATTTATTTAAATTTATGTTATTATTTATCAATATTACTATATGTTAAGAATTTAACAGTTGTAATAAATATTTAATTAAAAAAAAAATGAGTCCTATAAGTTCTTATGTCTATATGTTCCCTATATACCTTTCACATTCTTTATACTATTAAATGTTAATATATTAAATTATTATTATATAAGTTTATTATATCATATGTGAATCTTAAAAAAAATACGATTCCATCAATCAATACATTAAATAAATTTCCAATAATAAATCCTTGAATAACATTTGCGCGCCCAATTTTCATATTAATTCCTAGTGTTTCGTGATTATTTACCTATAGCACAGAGGTCGCAAGTTTTATTAAGTAGGACCAGCGATGACATCATTCGCAAGGACATTGCCGAAGAATTCGTATCAATGTGATCAGAACAAGTGAGTGAGTAAGGTGACTTGCATAAATTGAAAGTGATATATGATATTTCCTAATCGGTGATCGAGGAGTTATTTAAGATCGGGGTAAGTTTAAGAAATATTTCTTAGATATAGATCTTATTCTTAGATTTTTTTGTATGAAATATTTTTTGGCGGAAAATTATAAAAGTTGAAAATAACACGGGGTTCTTCCTATGTGTGTATATAATTATATATCAATCCCATACAAGGTGATTTCTTATAAAGTTTCTCTTTGGCGTAAGACATCGTGTATCAACAAGTGTTTTCGTTGCGCCTTACACGTAAGATAAATCTTATATATTACTTTATTATGAATCATCAGGTCAACTATATGAAATTGAACAATAAATTTTCTAATGGTCGTAATAATTGTTTAATTGGTGGTGTTTATATGCAGTATAATCGCGGTAAATAAAATCTTAATAAAAAATAATTTCTTAGAATTTCAAAAATTAATTAATAATATTGCTAAAATTGTCAGTACATCCCTCGAGATTAAGCCTTTCATGAGTATAATATATATATATATATATATATATATATATATATATATATATATATAGCTATATCTATTTACAATAAATATCTATATCTATTGTATGTCGATTAAATGCGAAATTTTATTTTTTAATAATTTTTCCAAAATTTGTTTCTACAAGAAATGTTTTAAAGAAGTTTTGCACTTGTGCAACCACTTGGCAACATTGCATTTACACAAGCCTATATGTAGAAGAGTCAAGATGTATGTATGCGTCTTTATGATTGAATTCAATCAAACATTTGGCGGCGTCGTTGCCTTGATATCAAAATCTGGATGAAGGCGCGATCAGCAAACACTTGTCTGGTTAAATTATTTTAATCGAAAAAGATGATATGATAAAATAATTATTTTGAATTAAATCATTTATTTTAAATACATTTTATAATTTCACACATTACATTCACTCAATTTTTATATTAAATAGCGGTTTACAAAATTTATATTCTACTTTAAAATTATTTAAAAAATAGGATATGATTCAATGATAACAAATCATAATTATGAGTAGGGTAGGGCGGGGCACAAAAGTCAAATTTGTCTTTGAGCAATTATATTGCGAAAATCAAGCCTATAAGGTATATCCCAGCAAATAACACAACTTTATGACTATGTTCAGTAAAACTCTTAGCTAATTCATCATTGTACAAAAGCGTTTTTTCCTGTTTCACAAAAATTTGTCATCTGTTTTTTTTTACCACATAGGCGGAGTAAGATGGGCAACCAAGGGGCAAATTTATTTTTAATTTGAAAGGAATTTTAACAAATAATATCCACATTATTCAATCAATACAAAATATAAATTTCATGGGTACATTTTTTACAGAGATAATACTGTATATAACCTTGATCTGCTATTTTGTTAGAAATATTTATCACTTAACTTGGAATAACTGCTTATTTTATTTAAAACTAGCAAAATTGTTATTTTTTCAATTTAGTTTACTTTTTTATTTACTATTTTTTATTATTTACACTTTTGCTAGCGGTAAAGGTTCAATTGGTCCTTTTTACAACACCCACGTGTAAGCTTTTATAGAGGACATATTAAAAAAAAGGTTGAATCTGAATTTAAAATTAACTATACATCTTATACAACAAATAAACTAGTGGGGTGTATGGCATCGTGCCTTAAGGCAAATTGCTAGAACTTCCCGTACCGTAACGAAATGTTAGAGAAATACTGAATGTTTTCAAATAGATTATTATTAATATTGTAACATTGTCTAATATTTATAAGAATTATATAAACTGAATTGCAAAGCTGAAATTATTTGTTTGAAGTATATTAGAACTATAGTCAGAATTAAAAAAAAACTGAATCATTTTCGATAAACAAAAAAGTAATGCCTTTGTCAAAAACTAATCAGCTCATCTTCCTATCAAGAGGAATCGAATGTTTTTTAAACCATTCAAATCGGTTGATCCGTACGCCCGAAAACGTGACTGGAAATTTGTATTCATACATACATACACACACACACATCCATTTTTTCTGAGATATGCCAAAATGTTCAGAAACCTTCAAAACGTCGAGAAATGTGAAAATTTTCAATTTCGATTTTCCGCCCATTACAATAACTTACCCTATGGGAAGTTAATAAAGTATACTTCAATATTTTATTAAGGTGTCGTAAACTAAACAACAGTGCTCACAACCTAACAAAAAGCTAACAACAAAAACTGTTAATTTTAAAGAAACGTCTGGACCGCTAGGCATTAAAAATGAGAGTCCTATTCGAATTTCATCGAATGTCTTGTGAATTTTTGAAATAGGTTATTTTCTTTTTGAGGAAACGTCGACGAAACAAAATTGAAACAACTTGTATTTCTGATATGCAAACACGTTTTAACACAATTATTAATTATAATAGGATTCTTATAAGAAATCTTTGTATAAAGCCTTTTGTGATTAATTCAATCGTAATCCTATTGTTGAATTATATATGCACCATGCCCAATCAAACTTAATCAAGATAGTCAATCAATTAAGGGCTATCAATACACCAAGATAGCTTAATTAATTCCTGGACGATGGCTTAAGTTAAACTAGTTCTCCCTCGACGCTTCCTATCTAATCCTTAAATCCTTCAGATTAAAACATCACGCGGTCAAAGGCCAATAACAGTCTCTGACCATTGTCCTGTGTCTCTGGCATCCCATTTACTCTACTAAAGATAGGATTCAGAAGACAAGAGATGGAAGTTGTTTTAAGCGAGGACTTGGCTAGAATTAATTTATCTTGCAATTAGACATCGTCCTGCTAAAGCTTTTTAATGACAATTTTACATTCGATGCGATGTCCCATAGCGGACGTCGGATTGAGTACAGTTTCTAATAAAATCCACGATCATGTATGGATTAATGATTGCTTTTATAGCTATCGTAGTAAATGTCTCAGTTTTAGGTTTTCCACAATTTTCTTCAAATCTTGCAATATAGACAAAAACATTTTGAAATTTATTTATCCTTCTTGTTTTACCATATCTTAGTTGTCAGCTCTTTGACGCATTTTGAGATTTAAGTGGCACAACTAGTGTAACCGCCTAAAAAAAGGTGATTTTTGAGAATTTATATTAACAAAACTACTTCATCAATCATTTCAAAATTTTAGGAATATATTTATACATGTTTTAAGAATACATAGTAAAATTCTTGAAAGAAAAAATTAAATATTTTTTAAGTTATCGTCGATCTCCAACGGCGCGACAAAAAAAAGCCCTTCACTACTGCAGTGATTCCGTCCTTCTACGCGGATGAAATTTAAAAAAAAATCTATAGTGTTAAACTAGATAATATTGTCTGTAAAATGAACTTCGATGAAGAAAAAAAATCAAAAATTGACAAAATGACGGCGTTTTTTTTTAAAAAAAGTAGATTTTTACCCAAAATTTTGGTCGTTTTTGGACTGCCAAAATTCGATTTTTGATCCGATCAAAAAATCGATAGTTTATTTTACGGAAAACTATATATAGAACATGTAAAAAAATTGATAGTGATTGGATCATTTGTTCTTGAGTAATCGCTGCAGCAAATTCGGAAAATGCTGTTTCGAGAAAAACGCGTTTAAAGATTAAATGATCGTTATACTATATACTACATATACACTCTTTAAATGGCTGAGACTTAAAAACTATTTAAGATATCGATTTAAAATTTTTGTATGTTATTTTTAAAGATATAATCTATCGAAATATGGAAAAATTGAAAATTCGATTTTTTGAAAATTTCACACTAGTTGTGCCCCTTAATTTAAATACTGATTTTTGTCTTGTGGTACCATTTTGATCATCCAACTCGATTCGTTTATATATTGCTATAGAATCTTTTACAGTATCGATTTCACTTGTCTATTTTGCGCCACATGCAAGCTGATATAAGTCTGTAATCACAAAATCCATATTCTGGGAAACTCATTCCATTTCTTCGTCCTTATCATTTTATCACACGAGTGCAAAAGATACACGCTTCCTATTATTATTATTCATAATGCGATCGATAAAATTGTCCATACGGTTTTATATCGACATGCGACCATATTATAATTACTGAGTCATAAATTAAAGAGAAATTACACTAATACCTATTAGGATTTTTTATCAATATTGTTACTTTAACTCCTACATAAGGAAGCAAATAGTTATTGTTCAAAAATCAATAGAAAATCCTGGCTAGACCATCCAAGGCTTTTTCTCCAATAGTCTCCTCAATTATGTCCTCAATGCATTCCTTGTGATCGTAAAATAAAAATAATGAACAGGCTGATGGCGTACTTAAAGTCGTAAGAAAAATGCTACATGACATCTCACTTTGTATTATGAGAAAATTGCAGATATCTTACGATCACAAGTAGCCACATAAATCGGAAGCAATAAAATATCCGGGATACTTAATTGGATAATGATCTTACTATTTAATGTGATATTTTTATACGAAGTCAGATGTCAGATGAAGTATATGGTATGAAATACACAAATATATATCATTTGTTAACAAATGAATAAAAATGTAGGTAGGTGGTATCAGCCTCATAAATAAATCTTAACTATTCTGTATGTATTTATAGAGTAGAAATTTATATATGCGATTATTTCGAAGAATGCTTTTATCGATTTGTTCCTGTTTTGACCTCAAAAGTATTGACTGACCAAAGCACATCTACCCTAAATTTTATATTAGCCTACCCCTCGCTAACGATAACTTTTCATCCCCTTCGTAAAATCAAAACGTGCCACTGAGCTTATCCAATGCATTGACATCATTCTGCATAAATTTAAAATTAAAATAATGACACCAGATTTAAAAATAAAGAGTCATTAACTAATATAAAAATTAAAAAAAAAATGAATGTTATTAAACGTAATATTTCTATATGTATGATTAATATAAAAGTTGGTTCGATTCAAGCTTTTCTATTTAGGAACAAAACTTTTCTATTTAGGCATAAATTTAAAATTAAAATATTGACACTAGATCTAAAAATGAAGAGTCATCAACTCGTATAAAAATTTCAAAAAAATGAAAGTTATTTAACGTAATATGTAACTATTTATTTGTTTAGTTATTTTTATTTTGCACTCAAAAAAGGATGAGAATGAGAATAGTATATTTCGTAAATTGAACTAGGAATAAAACATCAATTAAATGCAATACGAATTTTATATTTCTATGTGTATGATTAATATGAAAGTTGGTTCAATTCTGGTTTTGGTATTTAAGAACAAATGTTTAATTCAGAACATATTCTATAAGGTATAATCTTTGATTATGTAATGAACTAGGTGAATAATTAAAAAATAAATAAAGTGATGAGATAAATTAAGAATTGGTAGTCTTTAATTAAGAATCCCAATTGAATCCTATCACTTATTTTGCCCAAATTCTATTACCACCGATGAGAAAATTGATCTGCCCTCAATCTATAGCTCTTTTCCCAAGAAAATTTGTTTGCTGAAGTGTCTGCTAAATAAGCAGACCACAGTTTTGGCTCCGTGAATTGGGCAATAAAGTAGTTCCACTTTACCTGAAGGTGTCATTTCATCGTCTATGAGAATGGTTTATGAGATCAAGTTACGACTTGTACGCAAACGCAGTTTTTGGGAATTTGTTGATGTAGTGCTAAATTACATGCGATTCAAATCTTTAATTAAATCGAGAATTTTTGCCTTTGAACTCTCCTCAGATCTGGTTTATAATATGATAGTAAGAAAAATATAATTAAATTCAATAAGATTTCACTTATAGATTTTTGGCATTCCATCATTAATTATGGAAATTATTATTTTTTACACCTTTGATTATCAATCCAATTGCGTACTACTGATCCGAAACAGCTTTGTACTAATTTAAAAAACAATCAATTAATTATTCATTCCCAATTCAGCAATATAATAATGAGGCTTTAATCAAATGATGAATGCATTTACATAACTGATCATTGTCTATTAGGAGACAATGACTCGATGATTAATTGATTTTAATGGACAAGCTTATACATAATCGAAATCACTACAAGTAATTGTTGTACCAAGCATTTGGTGGTGAGGCGTCCGCCGTTTCCTAAGTAATATTAGATGTAGTCAACCGCCGACAATGACGTGACGCTTATTGACGTCTGTCAACGGCTCTTGTTTGAAATAGACTAATCGCATGCGATCAGGGATGATAGACTAAGGGCTGATTGATGTAATACTATATTTATTTGTTTATTATTTTCAAGAAAATACTAAAATTATTATAAAATTGAAAAGACACTCATCAAACTAGAGTATGCAACTTCTAAAATTATTTTGAAAAATTCAAATCAATAAAAATGTTTGTGTCTTGCCTGGCATAGAAATACTACCAACTAGGTAGAAAATTTTATCATTTTACACTAAATATGAAAAAAGTGAAATTCAGAATGCTTAACTCCTAAAGGTATAGGCATGGAAGGACGAGATACAAAGGCCCAATCTGACATTGAGCAATTATATTATGAAAATCCAACCATATTGGTTCCAAAACACAACTATCTGAGACCAGCTAATACTGCATTATACAAATTTGTTTTTGCTGTTTTTCACAGATTTGTCACCTGCTCCTTTTTACTCCATAGAGTAAAATGGGACGCTCAGGGGTAAACAGATACAATGTCTTATTTTTAGTTTTAAAGGGATTTTATAAAATTATTAATATATTATTCAACCAAATGCAAGAAACTGTATACAACCTTGATCTGGTATTTTGTCAGGAATATTTATCAGCATAGTTGGAATAACTTCTTATTCAATTTATTCCTTGTACAACTGCTGTTCCTAACAGAATTTGAATTTTTATATACAATTTTTTATTGTTTGCACCTTTGTTAGGCAAAGGTTCAGTTGGTCCTTCTTACCACACCCAAGTGTAACATTTTATAAATGTCTCAAATTAAACAACAGTGCTTACAACCAAAAAACGAAGAAAAATATTTTTTGTTATAGATTTTTAAAATTGTCGTCTATCCCCTAATATCAACGTTGTAAGAATCAAAATTATGGCTGGTTACACATCTTTTTCCCTCTATTTTCAAATATTGTTAAAAAGTTCTTAACTTTACTTGATTTTGAGATACCTTCAAGCCCCTCTTAAGGTATCTCAAAGTAAAAAATTAAAAATATCCACATCTTACCTAATACAAAAATGGGTCTCTAAGAAAAATATTTATATTTTCAATACTTTGCAACAGAAAATGAAAGTGAAAGTTAATATTTCGTAGAAAATAGTATAAGAAATTTTGATATCTGGAGAGTTTTATTTTTGAAGAAATTATATTGAATTATTCAAGTACAAAGTATAAATTTTGCATTATCAACCCTTACCCTACATATTTCCAACCATCCGCAATGAATAAGTAATAAGTTGATAGCGCCTCCCGTTTAGCGGATAGATACGATACGACAGCATTAGAAATAATTAATCGCCAGTCGACTAATCAAGTAAAAAACCATTTGTATTAAGAAAACATGTGAGTCATTATTCCGGAATTCATTCCATATGCATAAAAGAAGGTTTAGTTCAGAAGAGTGATAAGCATTATGCTAACAATAAGTTTGAGCACAGCTCCGAATTAAAAGTAATATAAAATGGTAATTTTTGAAAAACTAACATTTTTTTATTAATCTGTAGTCCTAAAGGAAAGATTTGAGATTTAGAATTGCTAAAATCACTTGTATGTTACGAAACAGGGTCAGAAAGACCCTGTTATCTAAGATCTGGTTTTTTTGACATTTGTGCCGTTTCTAGGTAAGTTTTTCTACCTGACAACCTGTGAAAAATGCTTGAGTGCACAGTAACTACATGAGTTTTGTCAATATTTAGAATTATTATGAAAAGTTCTTCATAAAATAGCCTTGCCATAACATTGGTCTGTTATGCGGCAGAATCGGTTCACTAGAAAGAATGTTATCATAACAGCATCAATACACGGTATTATGTGTAAAACTCTTTTCGTACAGCAAATAATTTTTAGCACCAACTGCAGAATTGGCCCCTGATACTATATAATCTCTTCACAATAAATTGTTACCACTCATTAAACACTAAAAATACTAATCAATAGATTAATATTTGTATTACTTAATTATGATTAAATTATCAATGTTTATTTATATTATACGACTATATACTTCTATATTAATCTCTTAATAAAATATCTCGGTCATCAAGTCGTCATTAGCCGTCGGTGCGGTCCTTTTAAGATGGGCGTTGTACAGAAACAGAACATATGTCCCAAGGTGCTACTGGCCGTTCCCTTTAATTAATTAGCAATTGTGCAGCCAAAGCCAAGTCACCTTCGCGTGTCGTATACGAGTATATCTCATTAGATAAGTCGAGAGATATGCATTTTGAATTTATAAAGAATCAGGGAAAAAATAATAGGCAAAACGTTTGAAAATTGTAGTCACATATTTACAAATCAAATACATATAATTAGTATAAGTGAAAACAGCCCTTATTCCGTGTGGCTGGACCAACAAAAAATTTATCAATGTTATAGGGTAATTATAAATATCACCATGAACAACCAAGGGGAGTGAGGGATTCAAAAATCCTTAAAAATCGATCACGTGATTAATAGACGACCCCAAAAAAAATAATATTCTTATCGGTGGGTGTATTGGATGATTGTAAAGTAATTGTAAGAAGTGTTAAAATTATTATTTTCCCGTAGGGCAAGTTATAGTAATCGCAAAAAATCGAAAATGAAATTTTTATATATCTTTACGTTTCAAAACCTTCTGAACATTTTGGCATACCTTAGAAAAAATGGATGTATGTGTGTGTGTGTATGTGTGTATGTGTGTTCGGATACAAATTTTAGAGATCTAGTGAAAAAAGTAAAAAAAAATGCCATTTGGCAGTCAAAAATGATCATTAGACATATGCACATCAAATTATCAGACATTTTAAAGAGATTTTAACAATAAGTATGAATTTTGTTTACATTCCTATGGGTTCCGTACCAGTGTTTATCCGTTACGCGCTTCGATATTTCATCTCTATGCAGTTAAAGCAGTACGATTGCTTTGAAAAAAGTTCATAATTTCCGAAATATTTTAAAATAAATTTTTCTTCAAAAGTCTTTTTTTCGAAAAAAGTAAGTTTTTGTCAGAAATTTATAGTTTCTCAAAAATCTAATTTTTTCAGAGTAAAAATGTTAATCTTTTTTAAAAAAAATTTTTTGTTACGGGAAGTTCCAGCAATTTGCCTTAAGGCACGATGCCATGCGCCCCACTAGTCTTTATAAAAATAAGCTCAGGCATATACAAGGAGTTCAATAACAAGTACATAAGAATAATAGTACAAATAGTAACTAATTATTATTAGTACTATTTTATTTGCGGTGTAAAAATTTTATTTTAATCAATTTACACGCACATCATGCGTGTTTTATAATGAACTCAAACTTTTCTGAATTATTTTCAAGTTAATTATTTCAAAAATAAGGTCGAGCTCGTTTCTACTTAATAATTCTTATGCAGAGGTGCGGCTGCGTTTACTCCTGAAGGAGACATTAGTAGCCCCATTATTGCGTGGCTTACGCTAATGTGGTATATGCGTATGCTAAATATTTATATGGAACATATAACACTCTCTGGGGAACTTTTAATAGCTAGTGTAAAGGACTATTGATGAAAATTCTGTTTCAATTTTAAGATGAAGTGATAAAATGAATTTTGAACAAAACGGTTTGGGTATGCTGTGTTCGAGGAAATTTCAATTTATCAACATCTGGAATCCTAGAATATTAACGCTTTCGGGACTGCACCGATTTCAAAACAATCTACTTTACCGGCTGTAAACTTGATTTCACTGTGGTCAAAATTTGTGGTCATTGAATAACATACATTTTTAATATTAATTTATTTTTGATCATTTTATAAAGAACAATTTCCAAAATGCATAGCTGGTTGATTTTGGCATGTTTTACAATAAAATGTTGTTCGCTGCCTTCCTCCTGGTGCTTTTGTAGACAATACAATTCCTTTTTCTTTTAGAATTTAGAATATGCCACTGATGGCCACAGTATATTTGGTCATTTTTTTGCTGCCATAATGGTTTATTTTTTCTATTATATTGTCTAATAATTCATTTATAAAATATAAAGTAAAATAATCTATTGGATGTCTTATATTGCTTGGTATTTGTAGTCGGGGTGTTTGTTGATGTATGTCAAACTCGAATATTGAAGGAGAATCGGCACATTCGCTAATGTCTTCCCGCTCTTCATTTAATTTGTCGAACTTTTTCTTTTTGTTGGTTGGATAATATCATTATCACATTCATCACTATCATTGGTGCGAATAGTAATTTCGTAAAGTTTGTGCTTATGAATGTCTATTTGAAACTCATCTTCACTACTGCTTAATTCGCAAAATTTACCAGTCGTTTTGCCATATTTAAAAGCGCTCAGTCGTTTTAAATTTAAAAAAAATACCATATAGCAAAGAAAAAGGTTAAAAATACTACTAAAATAACTTAAAACTATTTTCAAAATACAATACTGTTTATCACTGCTATATGTAAGTAATTCAACTTTCCGATGCAAATTGAGTCATTGTTTATAAAATAGCCTGTGCCTCACAGAGTATGTTTGTCCTCTGAGGTGGACAGCCGTACCCAAAGTGTTAAGTATTGCTACGTGATGAAATATAGGATCTATCATGGTCACCCCGAAAAATTAATACCAGAAGCAATAATACGCCTTATATTACTATCTTCCATATAAATTATTCAAACATCCCTTGTACCGCTGCTGTAGATTTCGGTCGTGTACGTTACATGATGTTCCGTCGTATAAATAAAGTCTATTCATAAATAAATAAGCGATAGTTTTCAGGCGACGCTTATATCTCTAGATATAGAGTATACTGTAGTTCTATAATATTCCATTAGGGAATAAAATGTCATAGACGATATAATCATCCGATTTTAAGACGATAAGAATAACATCTAGGCGACCTGTGTCACCTTGCGTGCGTACCTGGCCAGAGGCCTCGGACACGCGTGTAAGTGTCGTTGCTGCTCGGAGGCGCTTGAAATGGACAAATGGTAGGAAATTTTATAACAAACCTTCAGTTTTTATTAATAAATTATTTAGAATTTATTTTCAATACTATATACTATAAATTTATCTAATTTGGATTTGAAAAACGGAGAAATTCAACTATAGTTTGCTGTCTCATACTATTTTTAACTATAAGGGATATTGAGGAGTAGATAGTAATCCAATCAGATTCCGCTTTTTTGGCATTCATATTTTGAACTTCCCTTCGGGTAAGTTATAGTAATGGACCGAAAATCCAAAATAAAAATTTTTGCATATCTTCACATTTCAAAAGTTTCTGAACATTTTGGCATATCTCAGAAAAAATGGATGTGTGCGTGTGCATGTGTGTATGGAGACAATGTTTCATCAACGATTTTTCGGCATATGGATGAACCGAATTAATAGGGAGATGTACTGTTTAGTTTTTGGCAAAGGCGGGTCAAGCGGCTTTGGGGATATGGAGCAAAAAGTGAGATCCAATAGGCAGGTCCAGCCGATTCGGAGATATAGAGCTAATGAAATGAAATAATGAAATCGATTATCTTCTTCATAACAACATTGTGCATTTTATATTTAAAGCGGAATGGCTGAAATTCAATAAAATAAATTATGATTAAAATTTCATAGATATTGATTATTTGCTGATTTTTTGTGTTTGCTGTTGTTGATAAATACTGATTATTTGTGTTGCTCTTATATGGTTTACTTTAAAATTTAAAGGTAATGAAAAAAAATTATTAAGTTCATTTGAACACTGCAACAGTAATTTTATTACAGACAGTTGCACTTAAATGTCGAGACAAATGTGACTGTTTTTATGTTACGATTTCTATATTATGAACGATTTTTTTAGATTTAGAAAAAAATATAGATAGTCTTGGCTAAAATTTATTTTATTCTATCGTGTTATCAATTTTGGTAATCTGACTATTTTGCTGTACAATGCACATATATATTTCGAATCAGCAACATTATTTAGTGGGTTCAGAGTTCGAAGACCGATATTCAATCATCGAATGTCATTATTCCATCAACTAGCTGTGCAATGCTAAAAGCAATATCTGCTCAAGCTTTATTAGCCAAATATAATTATTTACATTTGATGCATTTATATAGAAGTTATTCTTGAAGAAATTATCTATCAAAATAATACAAGTCCTATGAATTAATTAACAATATTCCATAATTAATTTGAAATATAGCAAAGAGTTTATTAAGAAATTGAAAAAGAATCTGGTATAGATGATCAACAGTATAAACAACAGTATAGGATACTTAATTCAGAATCACTTATTAATATTTTGACCACTATTTACATTAGAAGCATTTTGCAAAACATTCAGGCACATTGGCCATTTCATACATTTTTAACTTTTGAAGATTTTTTTGGTTTGAAAAAGATTTCGATCTTTTCGTTTTAAGAATTTTATACAACATCAAACAATTTTTCCTTATATTCAAATTTCGGTTATATCTCACTTTGTTTTGTTTAGTGAAATGACATTTGTTGAAGGAAACATTAATTCATCCTCGTTTGAAACTAATACTTGACCGTCTGTCAAGAAATAAATACCCTCTTATATAGACCCAATCGCTTGTAAAACAATCAAGTTATTTGATGAGAGGCAATGGCATATGTCAGGTTCATAAAATTTCTTAAGAAACCTTTCAAATATTATCAAACTTAAAAAAAAACAATGTTTACTGATCAACTTTTCATAGCCTAATACCGGGTAATATGAAAAAAAATATTTTAAGACTTGAGTCATCAACAATATACAATGTATTATATACACAACCAAGAAAAAAAATACGATCAATTTATAAAAATTATTATTTCTAAAAATACATCTAAGTTTATAACGTTTCTGTCAAATATGCTTAAAAATCTTTATTTAGAAGTGATTTTGTGTATAGCTTGACAAGGTTTTTTAAAAAAAGATATGACTTCAATATATAAACTACGAAGCATACTGTTAGGTGCAAAAGTGAGGCGCTGTCTGATTATGTAATATTGCCATTGTGTGCAGAAACTTTAGATAAGACAGTTATCAATAGTGTAAAATACCAATTCTTTGCACATTCCCAAAAAATATAACTTCAATAAAATATTATATATTGAAATAGCAAACGTTGTTCATTATACGAAGCTGATCGTAAGGCAAAGTACTTAGATTCTCTGACGACAATAATATAAACACCGCTGCTTTTTCCATAGCAAATTTATTTGAGCCATTACTAACGTCTAGATCATTCCAAATACAATTTTATGGCATCAATATTTATATAAAAATATCGTATTTTCAATTAAGACACCATATGCTTTGCGTGTCGAAGTCCAGCAGCGAAGACGTTGTCCACTAATTTGGATGTCTAAAGCCATATAACTTCTTAAAACATACGTTAAACATTTCTTAATATTAAATTGGATACCTATTTCTTTCATCTTCGTCTTAATTGGAGACCTTTTGTTCTCTAACCGTTTCTTGAAATTTTTGACAAACACGTTTATTATAGGTTTTGATGGATATAGGTAAACGGAATATCAGAAGTATGACATATGTTGGAGGAACCGTTTTGGTAAAGGATAGTTAAGTTTTTTTTAATAAATATTATCGTTTGAAATGCAGAATTGCTTACAAGTTAAAGATATTTTGAGATTTATTTCAAATTCATTGTTACAACACTACAAGGTCATTTTTATTCGAACTCTGTCTTCCAATCTCGTACCGGGTTCAAAACATTTAGGTACGATTCAGAATAATACTTAGTCGTAATAAAAATTCAATAATCATGTTTCCATATTTTTCATAAAAGAATTAATGACTTATCTCAGTTATCTTTGTATTATTTAGTCTTATATATCAGAATCCTCATACAAATAATTCGGGTATCGAAATCACCCCATAATTAAGCCAACACGTTCGGCTTCTAAACACGTTGAAGCAGTACCATAGGCTTCCCTTATGTGTCAGACAAAGAAGGATGGTGCGTCAGTTGTTTAAGGGATGATTGATTTACTACTTTGGAACTATCATAGCCATTGATTGTCTTCGATTGTTTCCAACCCTTGTGTATAATAAAATTATCTAAACTTGTAAGTAATGTTATAAGACATAGAATAAAAAATTCTTACGACAATGTATAAATATATAAATGTATATTTGTAGGGTAGGGCTGGGCACAAAGGTCCAATTTGACTTTGAGCAATTATATTGCAAAAACCAAACCAATCATATCACAACAAATAACATGTATGTAACAAACAACTATCTGACTATGTTTAGTAAAACTACAAGCTGATTCCTCATTGTAAAAATATGCTTTTTTGCTATTTTTCAAAAATTTATCACATTGGTCTTTTTCACCCCATAGACGTCTGATTTTGTTCAAATCAAAGCCCAAATCATGTCACAATTCAAAACTTATTCCAATTGATGAGTTGTGATATATTTAAAATTTTATAGCCTAAAACTTTATTCTGTAATTTTTTTTAAGAAAAAACTAGGGATTTGCTATATATCAAGTATTTTACGAGTGGGGGTAAGACAAAAAGTCATCTCAGTTTCATTCTTCAGTCTTCAGAAACACTCTTTCATACATACATATTTTTTCCAAATTTTACTTAAAGCGGCAGTAGAAAAAATATTAAGTTTCAATAAAAATTCAGTTTTGTGACTTGTTATTACTAAAAGGACTACTCAGGTAAGATCCTCAATTAATAAAATTAATATTGAGAGCTTGACTAATTTTTTGTCAGAATATTTTTCACGAAATTATATCATGTTAAAGATTCATGTGCCATTACAAATTACAATACACCTTTTATTTTTCTATTTAACCCTATTATTGAAATTGTGTTTATAGTTCTCGTCACGGTCTTATTGAGAATCTCATTTGCTAGAGTAATTGTGAAATACTTATTGACTTCTATACAATACAAGTTAAATGATGTAAATTGAAATATAATGGATTAAGAATGCTTTTAGAAAAATGACTATAAATTAGTTATCATAATAAAATATTATTTTAGTGTTGTTTGTTCGGAAATGTATTAAAAAAATTGTTTTTTATTGTATGGCACTACAAATAAATATTTTGTGGTGCGAGAAGACTTTTTCCTGGATCTACATTTATGAATTTATAATGAATTTTAAATTACTTTAATAAAAATTTAGAATGATGTGTTTTCAGGAATTTATTAATCCGCAATAACCTCGTACAATATTATTGAATATATTCAAACAGGTTTTTTTCCATAAAAATGAATGATTTGAAAAATGAAATAATTGATACAAAAATTAATTCTAGATTTATGTATATGCAACTATGTTATATTATTTAAATAAATCTTAAAGATTAATTGATTGGGCCCTTAGACAGTGGTATTTTTCTTTAGTTTAATAAATAATAGAATAAAAATTACTATAAAATTTTATTCCTATTCTTACCTCAAAATCTTTCCGCATCAGCACGTTTTTGTTCGCGAATTTAAAGTCCACATAATCACTTTATTTTACGCGCAATTAAAATAAATAATTTAAATAATCCTTTTTTTTAATATATACACTTACACACACATATTTACAAAACACTGATTTTATTAAAACTGCTGCAAGAAATACATGAATTAGTAAATGTTTAATGGTATGTCCACAATTTTGTTCAGTCATAGGAAAATAAAATTAACTAACAAATTATTCCCTAATTGATGAAAATGATTGATGAAAATGATGTTTTACAATTTTGTATAATCACACACAAAATAGAATTAACTAAGAAATTATTACCTAATTGTTGACTAGTAAATTACTTCTCAAATAAGGTCTTAAATTCGAAGAAAAGTCAAATAACACTCGTTTTAAGAAATTAATATTTATTTTTTAATTTTATTGAAGTCAATTCCAACATGTGAACATACTATTAATAAGCATGCTTAAAATTTTAAAACACTCACCATTCACCAACACACACTTTCTTCTAAAATATCCAGTTTTTTCACTTGTACTCTGCAATAACAAAAATTGATTGAAATTCTAATTTTAATAATGTTTATTATGAAAGATAAAATTTAAAACAAATGACAAAAAAGGAAAATATTGCACATTAATAAATTTATTAACTTAACAAATTAATTAACTAATAAATAAATTATTTGAATAAATAAACGCACCTCCTACTGGTTGAAACATGCCTACACATGGTCAATAAACTTTGAACTTTATAAATAAACACTAATTTTACAAACAAACGCTAATTCCGTAAATTAACACTTATACGAACACTAAACACTAATAAATCTACAAAAATTACAAAACTAGCACTAAAAATTTAATCAAAAATTCGCACTCCGATTATTATTATTCACGATTTATAGTCATGACACGACGACGCTAATTGGAGAAACATCTGAAAAAATAATATTATATATTAAAAAAATGTGTTAAGTTTTAGCAATATATTAAATTTGTTAAAGATTTATAATTATTGCTACTTACACATGTCTCAATCCAATTTCTGTACGAAGTTTCAATTGTATCAGTTTGATCTGCGAATAACCAATAAAGAAAAAGTAAATAAAAAATTAATTAAGATAATATGATAATAATATTAAGTAAAATTGAAATACTAAACTTTAAAATGTAGATAATACTAATTACCTACAAATAAACAAGTCCGCTTTATAAATAAAAATTATTAACCCAATGCACTTCTGTCCACCGGTTACGTAATTCAACATATATTATAATAATAATGAAAATAAATAAGAAATTCAAATTCAAGATATTACTTAAGTTAATCCCTGCATACGATACAACTCTGGTTCAAACATATGCATAGTTTGGAAGAAATATAAAAAACAATCTTTATTTTTTTTTAACAAAATACATAAATATTGCAAAGGTTCTTAGGCCAATATCTAATTATATTAATTAAAATTAAAATTTTAGTTAGATATGCTTGAATTCTATCTTCAAAACTGGTCGTCCCATGTTCATATCCAAAAAAATTGACCAAAAGTTTGAAAAAATCAAAATTAATAGCAGTAACTATTATTGATAATAATATAATTAACCGTTATTTAATAATCAAGGAAGGTTGATAAGAAAAGCGCCACTGGATTTAAGCCATCAACTCTCCTGATAAAAAATGGAAATAACTTAATCATTATTTATAAGAAATTATTTAATAATAGTTAAAATTGTATAATTATCAATAAAATATCAATAAATATAAAACTACTAAGTTGTTTTTTCAACATGCCCTTGTAGTGTACAATGTTCCTTTTTAGGACGACTATTGTAAATTCCTCAAATTTATTGAATGTCCTTTACTGGACAGTTGTAAATGAAAGAGATAATAAAAAAAAATTAATTAATGCATAATGATTATATCATCAAGTGGTTAATAATTATCACTCACGAGGTATGTGGTACAATAAATTGTGCATTCACCACATAATTTGTTTATAAATTATAAAAAAAATCATTTAAAGAATTCAAATATTTATTTGCATATAAAATAAATCATGACATCAAATTAATTAACTCACAGCCGAAATAACATCCGAGGTGTTGTTCTTTCAGCAGTTGTATGAGGATAAACTGGTCGCTCTCAAACTTGGTATAAAAATATACCAACATAGACTATTTAAATGTTACATCATTAATAGGATATCATGTATTGAGTCGTAGTTCATAAATAAAACGTTTTGACACTTTTCAAAGAGTTTTTGAGAGGGAAATTTAAAATACAACAGGTGTAAGCAAACTTGTCGAATTTTATAACTTCCAACAAAAGATAAGACATTTTTTCTACAAAGCTGATGAATTTTGCACAATTATGTTGGTTTACTTGCAAAAATCCATTGCTTCAATTTCTGTTATCGTTTCTGTAAATTCTAAAATTTATTTTAGCGTTATGCAATTTTTAGGCAAATCCAGCAGTCTGTCTTGTGGCACAGTACCATACACGACTAGTTTTGTTTTACCATTATCATTTACCCATATATTTCTCAGTCGAATTTTGATCTTATCTTTGTCATGTGCAATTAATATCAATCAACCTAATAATGATCGTTTATTATATATAGAACATTATTCGGCTATATATTCCGATGCACTCAATTACGCATAAATTATATCCGATGTGATATAGAGCACAGCTCGTTATTCAATATGATCATTTAGTTTTTCAATTTTAAAACTGTGCAATTAATTTATGACTCTGTTACAAATTATAAAAGTGCAATGTGTTATTTTTGTCTATATATGAATACTGTTTACAGGCTGTTTTGTTGCTTTTCGTTCTGGCCAAAGGCTTAATTAGGGGTGGGAATGGGATAGCAATTGGATTAGAAGGAGAGCTGGGGTAAAAAAATAATATAAAAATAATTAAGAAAAAAAACATTTAAAATATGTATATGTTTATTCAGTAATTTGACAATTTTATTTATGTTAAATTAATTATTACTTGTACATATGGTTGATTTATATTTTTATAATATTTTGATTTTTTTAGATTTTGCTTCTACAATATAATAATGCCGTCATGATTATTTCTGAATCACTATTTTCAAATGTAAAACAAAATATTATTGCATAAATAACAATTATTTCCTCTATTGAAATTAAACCCAAATGAAAATTTAAATTTCCTAAATGCATGTTAATGAAGTTACCATCGAATTTTGATCAACCTTGTTTCATTTCTCATTCAAATTAGATAAATTATTTCGTGAAGATAAGCTATTGCAAAAAAAAAATCTGCTTTAATTTATAGACGTAAGACGTTCTAATAATATCCAATTCTGTAAAAAAATTTACGTATAATATTAATGAATGTTCCAAGAAATCTAATAAATAAACCCATGAATAGATTATCAATTCACGATTAAAATTTTGCGTTATTACTACTACACTGCGTTAAATTATTTAGGCAATTATATTGTAAGTCTTTATTTAGACAATTATATTTATTGTCCCAAATGTAACAATTGTTAACTGTATATTTTTTTAATCTGATTATAGCACTGAAAACAAGATCATGATATTATTTCCAAGTTTTATATTCAAATATGTATATAATTTAGAAAAATAATAAAAAATACTTTGATTTTATTACTCTAAAAGAACAAACTACGATGCTGACTGTTTGAATTATTTTACTTAATAATTTAGTAGAATATTAGAAGATTTTCTACTTTATATAATCAATCATATTTGTTGTCTTTTAATTGTGAGACCTGTACATTTTTTATCCAATTACAATATTAATTGTAATAATTTTAAATTTTTTTTGTATAATTATTATGATTTCGATTTTGTATCAATTGTGTCAATATATAGCTGCATGAAGATAAAACAAAGTGTTAATAATATTAGTAATTTTGAATAATTTTAAAATAAACGCTGTACGCATGCATATTGAGCTCTGTTTAGGTTTCAAAACTTTATTTAATTTTTATAATATTAGACCATTTTGCATAGGCCTATAATATTTTAAGGTGGTTGGTTTGATTATTAACTATATCACCGTGCGAAGTATCATCAAAATCCCAGAAAAGTAAACCTGGAGGTTCTCCTTGTCAGACCATTCTATTAGTTGTATTTCAACTTTTATACATTAAGGTGAACTGCAATTTTCTATTATTTCGTTATGAGGAAAATTAGAATATTTAGAATTGAAGAATGATATTAGATTTTGTATGAAAAATATTACACCAAATGAATTATTTTCCTAATTATTACCAGAATTAACTAATTTTCGGCCAGCTCCGCCGCCAATTGCTAATATACTGATATATGGGCCGCGTAATATAGCGGCACCGCAAAAATGCGCTCTCTAATTGGTGTTTTTAAATCGAGTATTGCGGAATTATGGATATTACCCGATGTACGAGCTTATATTATGTATATCGCTAAATAGAATTTCGATTGTCTGTATAATGATAATTATAAAACTAATAATTCAATTGGCGTCGGTAATGTGTTTTTAATTTTTATTCGCGTTCAACATATGTACAGCTTTATGTGGCCATATCGATATACGAGTATAGGCGAATATGTTCCAGTGTTTAATTTTTAATCGGAATATTTAAAATGCGATGCATGTTTTTAAAGGTGTATTTTTGCATTGTTTACATTCATAATTAGCTTTAATTTATGAGCGATCTGTTATTCTTTGGATAATTAAATATTTTATATTATGCTGATAGCCATTGACTAATTAATGTATTGGATTTTATAAAGGTAATTATTGTTAGCGGTTGAAAAATTGTTTATGAGCGCGTTAATTGAATAAACAACTTCTGATTATTTTTTACCGTTTATTATGGTAATTATTTTATAGGAATTAATTAATTTAATTAGGAATTTTAAATGCAAGTAATTGAAGAAATCAGGAATCTTAGACACCTCTGTTGGATTTCTTCAATTTCTTAAACATCTAATTGTTTCAGTTATTACACTATTCACCATAATTTTATATTACATTTTCTATAATAATTTCTTCTTGAAATACCATAACTTATAAAACTATTTTTGAAGCTTTTTATAATATTTTGAGAACTTCTTATTTTTGTAACTAATTTGTCAAATCGACTAATCTAATATCGCAAATTTAAATGATTTATTCCAAATAGTTAAATCTAAAATCTAATTTTTTGTTACAACTGTTATACTCGTATAACAAATATATAA
>NW_020537758.1:15097970-15127876 GCF_003426905.1 Ctenocephalides felis | reverse complement strand
CCACCACTTAAAACAAGTCCATTACTCAAAAACAAGTAAAGTATAGATTTTTTCTAACGATGCTATTTTAAGTAGAGGTCAAAACATGTGTGACTAGCCATCACCGTAATTGTTTACGGCGGTTACGTAATTCATCAGGAGATAAATGCATATATCAATATATCCACAAGAAGTATATTTTTCACTGGGAGATCTTTTGGTTTTGAGCTTTTTTATTTAGTTTATTATTTTGATTCTAATTTCAAGTATACCTTTTTCAGTTGTTTTATCAGATGTTTAGTAATTTTTTAATCAGGATCAACAATTTTTTCGCATATCTCAATTTAAGCTTGTATGTGGGTGGGGTGAAAAGGACCAACCAAACTTTCTCCGTCAAAGCAGAAAAGTAGAAAGAATAAATAAAAAGTAGATTAATTTAAAAAAAGCAATTTTTCTAGAGAATATGAATGAATGAATTAGGAGTTATTCCAACTCTATTATCATAGAAAAATCATAGCTCTATTATCATATCATAGAAAAAATTTATGAAAAAGTACCAGATCAAGGTTATATACAGTGTGATCTTGGTAAACAAAGTCTATAAAATTTGAATTTCGTTTTGTTTAAAAAATAGAGCTCTTGTTTCGTAAAATCTCTTTAAAATTAAAAATAAAACGTTGATTTTGTTTGCCTCTGGCTGTCCCTTTTTACGCCCCTCCTCTATGAGGTAAAAAGAGAAAGATGATTTTTCGAAAAATAGTAAATATACATATTTATATAATTAGGAATTGGGAATTTAACTGAACATAAAGTTGTTTGTTTGATACGTAGCATTGTGTGTGAGGCAGTTTTTGATATAGACAGAAAAATTACTGAAATTCAATTGGTCATTTATGGCTCCACCTTACACTATTAAATATTTATTATCTCACGTACAATATTAATTACATTCGACCATTTTTCGAAGAATGCAAAAAACACCGATATGCAAGAAACAAAAAATTTAGCAGTACGTGAGTTTCTTCAAGAATTCTTAAAACATTCTTCATTGTCATCAGCAAAAAAAAACATTCAAAAGACTCCTCCGCACGAAACCTGCTCCTTTTGAATGGATCAATTTAGAAACATTTTATAATATAATGGATCGATTCAAAGGCGATCTATATATTTGTATTCTATATACATAAACGCCTACCTGTACACCAAAAATTCTATTCATAGAAGATTCTTTATATTTTGCGAAGAAGCTTTTTATCCACGTACAATACTGTGCGCTTAGTCACTTACGTTTTTATAATAGAAACACATTGATGTTTTTGGAGAGAAAGGTTAAGAGGGTCGTCGTTTTATATCGCGGTTTTGCGATAATTTATAATCGATATATTTGAACGATGGTAGATCAGATGATTTTATGAGTGCCTACTTCCGAAAGATGGTAAATAAATCTGTCGAGTACAGTTAGTCGAAGTAACATTTGGTACAAATGGGATAAAAAAATCTTAAGACGTAGTAAATATATAAATCTCATCCTTACTAGCACCCCAATAAAATTAATATTTGTTTTCTATTAATTTCTTTTTATTAAACATTCATTTATCATACTGGTTGATGAATTAATAAGCATGATATTTTCTTCTACACTTTGTGAAAATCTTGTTCAAAATATAATGAAAGATACTAAGGTTTTGGGACTATATAATAGCACAAGATGCAATATTTCCAATGTAATTGCCTATTTCAATTCTATCTTTTACCAGCCGTCATGTAACAAGATACATGCTCTTTTCTCTGAACATTTACCGATGTGTTTGTTTACTGACAGACAACTCCTTATTGTTTAACTTGAGTTAATTCACTAAACAGCTGCTCTTTTTCGTGGACCCCACAGAAATATAATCGATACATCATCATTGTGGGTAATAATTGGCCGAAATAAACAGAATGAATGGTACACGGTCAACATCACAAGATCTACCCATATCCAATTCTAGGAGAATGGACGGTAACAAAAAAAAAGCCGCACGTGGTATACCACATGGTGTACACGTTTATGGAAACAGAGGCGTTTTTTTGGGAGAAATTCGAATTATTCACGTGTGATAAATCATAGAGAAGATAAAAAAAATCTATTAAATGTATATAAAATAATCTGCTTTGGGAGAAACTCCACGCAAATTAAGATTGAGCTTGAAAAAGCTCCATATGAAAAATGTATAACATTTAATATAAATAAATATAAATATGAAAAAATCATATGTATATTATTAAAAAATCTGCAGTTTGATTGATATTAGTAGTAAATTTTATTCGGTTCTCAATTACAATAAAATATTATTTATTCGTTTTTAGTAGTTGTATTTTTATTTTCCCTTTCGTCCCTGTCATTATAAAAATTCATACTTCTCATTTCGTTCCGAGTAATATTTGTGCAATAATTGTTATATTTGTGAATATTAACGGTATTGTGTGTAAAGCGATCAATCAACTGATCCATATTTGGTAATTTTCAAAAAGTACATACAATGAAAAGCATATCCATCAGAATTATGTCAGCTTTCGAGAGTCGATTTGCATTATTGCGAAAATTGAGTCCTTCAGAACATTTATGCAATATTAACAAAAATCTTTAGAAATTGACACTAAGTCTATGAGATATGCATAGATTATATAAGTTTATTCTTGAAATTGATTGATTGGACTTGAAGATTGTAAAAGCAACTTATTTTCTTTACACAATTCTACCTAAGTCTATTCTGAAATATGTTAATTCAAGAATTTTGTATGCATGGTAAGGTTTACATAGCATTCAAGAAATACCTTATCTTAAGATGTAAATCTAACCATTAATATAGTTCAGCAGCTTTTTGTGGTACAAGTTAAATTAACTTGGACCGCAAACTATCTAATCCTTGTCAACCTTTGACATTATCTAAAGTCTTGCGGCATCTTGGAAACAATTTTCTATTAACGAAAATCAATTACAGAGAATCGAGTTCTTTAGAAATGGAGACAGACTAACTATTGAAAAAAATTGCTTTGTCAATTGATAAGCGATTTAAGAAAAAAATGAATAATTCATAATACTAGGCAAATGTATACAAATATGCATATATGATATATAGTTTGATCTAATGATTTAACAAAAATTTAGCAAAAATGGGAAAAGCGTGGTCAAGAACTGTAGAGAAACATAGTAATGCAAAAAATCTTCCTCCCAAATAATTTTAATACATTGGTGACAAAAAAAGAATATATGGTGCGCTATATAATTATATACAATCTAATAAAATAAAATTGTAAAGTTAACTTAAAAATTTATATGACTAATGTACGTATATACAAAGTCAAAGAAAAAAACAATAAAAAAATCTGTACACATATAGGCACACACATACATACATACACACACATATTTTTTCCAAATTTGGTCTTATTCGATTCAGAATAGCTTGAAACGTCGAGAAAACATAAAATTAGCAAATCGGATTTTTAATGAAAACAAACTTTTCCTTCAGGAAGTTAAAAACAAATCTAATGATTTATTTGACAATTTTATAAATATTACTAAATATGCTTCTTGACCTTAAAGAAAATAGATCAAATTTGAAAATATATATTATTTTAAAAAAATAACTTAAGTCACTAATTTACTAAGAAATTATTCCACTCCAATTTGAATACAATTCGAATTTCAATTTGAATCATTTTTACAATGAATTTATCAAACCTTTGTTAATCTGAAGTTGGAACTTAGTTCTTTTGAAGTTCAAATTCAATTATTTATTTTAAGAAATTCTTGAACAAGAAATAAATAGATGGGTCGGTAGAAACTACTACTAATTATATAGAACAAATTTGCATTAACAAAGTATGAATAGGTCTGAATAACATTGAATATTCTAGAGTCTAAATTGTTATAAACAATTTGTACAATCTCACTTTTCGAGACGGCAATTATATGTATATAATTAAAATTAACAAAGAAAATACTAGTAGGTACTATATAAAAATATTTCGATCAAGATGTTAAGACAAATTACACACACTGTATATATGTAGCAGTGTTTGCCAACAGTTTATGTAATATAAATAAGTGTATCATAGTTTTATTACAAGTATGTGGTATTACTGTTACTGTTACTTTTATTATAAGTCACCACCGAGGACTTTTTCAAATGAACCGCGTCGCTCATTTTCCCCTAAGGCTCGTAATTCGAGGCAGCTGCGGAATTGGCGTATCTCCAAAGGTGAATTCGAGTTTCCAACTATCGTGCGTTCACCCTAACCATCATATCATCAATGCAGGGCCAAACTAGTATTTACATCGGTAATAACATATTATATTTATATTTATTTCGTAACTAATCAGCACGTCTCCTTATCAATACGAATCGAATGTTTTTTGAATTATTCAAATCGGCTGATTCGTGTTCCCGAAATTGTCGATGAAAATTTGTATCCGCACATATACACACACATACATACATTTTTTCTAAGGTATGCCAATATGTTCAGAAACCTTTGAAACTTAAAGCAATATGAAAATTTTCATTTTTTAAAGTTAAATAAATCATATATTGGACATGTGACTGATTGTCACCTATACTCGGTAGCGTAATTTTTTGCTCCTTGATGAATTTAAGTAATAGAGTTCTTTTTTTTCTGATAATTTTGTTGCTATATATATATATATATATATATATGTATGTATATAATTCTTGATATATAATATAACTTCCCCGAGTTCGTGCAGCGCCAATAGCGCACCGTGAATAATTACACCTGGAGGTGAGCGTCATGTGTTTGTGAGGAATCGAAGGTGGGATATGTTATTCCAGAAGGGGCACAAAATTTCTAATAGAGTTTCTAGACAACTAAAACGCATCGTAAAGTATTTGTACTAATATCTACGATGAAGCTTCTCAAAATTTTCATAACAAACATAAAAAGGAAAAATATTTCTATAGAGAGTATCTAATATAAAATACTGATTTTTTTTTTAAATATATATTTTTTATTTCACCATTCATACTTTATTATAAATTAGTATACTAATTTATTTTTACTGGTAAAATAAAAAATATATATTTAAAAAAAATCAGTATTTTATGTTAGATACTTTAAATTAGTATACTAATTTATTTATACTGGTAAAATAAAAAAAATATATTTAAAAAAAAATCAGTATTTCATATTAGATACTTTGAACTTAAAAACAATTGGAACGATATCAGTGTCTCAAATTAGATACTTTTAATGTTTTATAAATATTTTTTATGAAAATATTTTGAAACAAATTACATTATTTATTTTTAGATGTTTGGGTAAAGCATATGTAGAAAGTTGGACATGAATGAGTAAAATGAAACAAAATATAATTAGTTTGAAATTATTATTAATTATAAAGAATAAGTTTCTATTTTGTAAAGTTAATAAATATTATTATATTGATTTTTTATCAAAGTTTAAGAAACATTCCCACTTCATATATAAGTGTGCCATACGTTTCTAGCCAGATGCAACAGAATCTAAAATGATCTCCTAAAATTCGCGCGAGAGAGACTCAAAAAATATATAGAAGTCCCCTTCATTCAAAATTAACAATTTTTTTCTTTCGATGTACCGTAAATAATAATGATCGATCCTAATGTGCTGTTCACGTGATCTTTTAAGAAATGATTAATGATAGTTGGCTTAAGACTTAATAATTAGTTATCAGGCAATGGTAAAATAGAACCATACGGTTTCGTAAGATAATGTGATATGTTTAGATAAATCTATTCTAGGGCAATTAAAATTATGTACTATATAAGTTAAACTATGTTTTTTAAAAATTATTATTATTTTTAATTTTGACTTGAACTGTATTTTTAAATTACACTATTCAAAAGTTATTATTTTGCTAGTACAGCTTATTGTGTTTTTTTTGTGTGCATTATTAATTGGCAATATATTACCAATTATATTACTAACATTTAATTAAGTTAATGAAATCTTTTAGTATATAATATTTATGAAAAATATCATACATAAACTATTATAAAATAAAGAATGCAATTATAACAATTCTATCAATTATATTAAATAAGTATAATAAGATTTTTTTTTATAATTTTAATATCCTATAAATAGATCATTATTTAAATTATAAGTTTGCTCAATAAATTCAAAATGTAAGTTCAAAGCACTTTTCTAATTGGAATCCGCGTTTAAATTCTACATCCGAGTTGACCAAGTGTGTTTCCTTCCTTTAGTTCATGCATGAGTTTACCGTGAAAATACAGGGATGTACTGAATAAGTAATAAAAATTACAAATATAAATATTTTATAAAAAACAATTAAGTACATTTTGAAATCTATCTGAAGAATTATTTAAAATCTTCTAAAATTGTGATTTATTAGATTTTTTTAAACGGTGTATTAGTTTCTGCACGTTATATTGATTCCTAAAAGTTGATTTTGCTTTATTTGAACACGAAAAATATTAAACATAGGGCAGAGTGGGTCTTGATGGTTAAAAAGGTCCACCACCGATATCTCAAAAATTAATAAACATGACAATATTTGAAAGTAGAGGGAAAAAGATATATAACGAGGGATTGCCTTGATTCTTACGACGTTGGTATAGAAAAAACGTGATACAAATGATAAAATAAATAAATAATTATTCCAAAACTGCTGATGAATATTTTTGACAAAATAGCAGATCAAGGTTATTTACAGTGTTACTCTGTAAAAAATCACCCATAAAGTTTATATTTTGCATTGGTTGAATATTGTAGCTATTAAACTATAAAATCCTTCTAACACCAGTTTTATGGATGTGGATTCTATATCTATTTTTACTAAAGTGAGCCAATTGTAATCTAATTTTACTGAAGTGGGCTCATACAAAAAATTGTTTTTTTTTTTTTAAAAAGGCCAATTTTAATAAAATGTCTACTATCTAAAAATTCAGATTAAACATTTTCAACCGCTTGATCAAGTACAAGCCATACTTGTATGTAGTTTTATATGTATATAGTCATCAAATTTTGATGGAGTCAAATTGGCTCGAGTACGTAAATTAGTGTTAAATATAAAATAAAATATTGCCGCCAACGGGATAAAAAGGTCCAAGATATAAATAAAAAAAAACACAGCAAAAAATTCTACAATAATGAATTAGCTGTGAGTTATATTGAACATAGTCAGATAGTTGTTTGCTTGATATGTGTTATTTATTGTGGTATAATTTGTTTGGTTTTTACAATATAAACCCCCCGCCCAACCCCACTCTTTAAATGTGCCAAGTTTTCAAGTATTAATACTGATATTACCTAAATGCTTCTCAAACGTAGAGGTTTGGAATACCGAAATCAAATGCAGTATCAAGTAAAGAATAATGGCTATTACATAATATTACAATAGACAATGATAATGATTGATTATTTTGAAAAAAAAATATAAAAAGAAAAATTTATATAATTATTTTCATAGTGAGTGAAATTATTTAATTAAAAAAATAGATTGTGAAAATTGAATATACAAATACGAATAGTATTTTATTGACCAAAAATTTACGATATACGAGTGAAATCTCGTATTAGTGAAATGGATAATATTATTGCATTTATCAATAATTTTTTTTTTCAATGAAGAAATGTATTTATGAAATTGTTTCGATAACTAAAATATTTCACTTGTTATATCATGTGCAATACGAATAAAACAGTCAAAATTAAAAGTAAATTAAAAAAAAAAAACAAAAGTGTGTTATCAACAAATACTGAATTTGTTCGTCCTTCCTCCAGGCTAAAATTTTCCCTAAAGTTCAGTTCTGTCTTCGCCGCACCGGTATAGCACGGTCACGGTTTATGACCGCGACCTAAGTCGCGGAGACACGACTCAGAGCCCTTCCGGTGCCACCTCGGAAAAAGAGGAACTCTGCCGAACAATCATACAACACCATCGTCATTATTATTATTACATCCGAAAAAGGGGAAAAACTCAATCGCGATGACCACTGACTTTGGTACCAGACAATGGTAGCTGACTCACCAGCTTGATATCGCGTGATAGACGAGCAGCCGAAACTGATGAAGGCTCTTGATACACTTACATTATGCATGTGATCAGAACAGCAACAGGTCACCGAATTTAGAATATATTATCAAAATTTATGCACAAATGCAACAAGGGATAGCATAGTGAAGTGCCGATAAGCACGAGAACGAATCGAAAGCTATGAATGAGGATCATAAAATTGAATGGGTTTCTCTCTTTTTTAGCACATATGCTATAATTGATTTTATATAAATAACCTGTTGGCTAATACAAATAACTTAGAACACCTATATATTTTATCAGCGCGGAAACTAAAAATGTTATATAATTTAAAAAAAATATTTTGATAAAATTCATACTTAATTTGCTAATTCACATATGATATACATGATAACAATCAGGGGTATCAAATATATAGTGTATGGATAAATCATTCATCCACCTCTTGAACCAAATCAACTGTCATTTTTTTATTTTTAACTTCCCGAAGGGTAAGTTATTGTAATGGGCCGAAAATCGAAATTGAAAATTTTTACATTACTCTTTTGAAGGTTTCTGAACATTTTGGCATACCTCAGAAAAAATGGATGTGTGTGTGTGTATGTATGTATGGATACAATTTTTCGTCCAGGTTTTCGGGCGCACGGATCAACCGATTTGAATGGTTCAAAAAACATTCGATTCCTATTGATAGTGAGATAAGATGATTAGTTTTTGCAAAGGCAGGTCCAGTCGTTACGGAGATACGGAGCAAAGAGTGCAGAAAATTGAAATCGAGTTTTTGAGAGAACGGAGCATCCGATTTGAATGATCAAAAAAACATTCAATTAGTAATGATTGGGAGAAGTGTTTATTAGTTTTTGGCAAAGGCAGGCCCAGCCATTTCGAAGATACGGAGCTAAATGTGTAAAAAATGGCAGTTTTTGAGAGAACTAAGCATCCAATTTAAATGATTCATAGAACTTTCAGCTTATTTGAACAAAATAATTAATTTTGGAAAAAAAAAATTTGTATCATTTTTTTTATTTATTTTTTTAATTTATTTTTTATTTTTTTTGTATCCAAAATAATTCAGATTTTATTTTTAATTCTGACTATAGTTCTAATATACTTAAAACAAATAATTTCAACTTTGCAATTCAGTTTATATAATTCTTATAAATATTCGACAATGTTACAATATTAATAATAATCTATTTGAAAACATTCAGTATTCCTCGAACATTTCATTACGGTAAGGGAAGTTCCAGCAATTTGCCTTAAGGCACGATGCCATACACCCCACTAGTTTTTTAATTTTTTTATAGTGTACCCAATGCACCCTCGAATTTTAGTTTGTATGAATTTAGATGTTGTCAACAATTATTACTTCATTACCATGAATTAAAAATTAACATTTTAAATCGGTGTAAATGTAGCAATTTTTGATTCAGTTTATAAAAATACTAACATAATTTATTAAAAAATTTAGTAATAAAAAAATAAAATAAAACATTATCTCAAACTTTTATGAAAGATATGACGTTTATATTTTATTTCGATTTTCCAACTTTCAAAAACAAGTGAAATTAACTAAATAAAAATGCAAAAAATCTAATAATTTACAACTTATTAATATTTAAAATGTCAAGTCATAGTATCCCTGAAGAACCCAGGCAATACAATCCCCAATGCATTAAATTTTTATTCAGCCCAAATATTTTTTATGGTTATAGTACACCACATATACCACCACTTGGTGATGATGGACAAAATATTAATTCCGATGAAGAAGCAGCTGCTGGACCTGAACCTGTACTTGAAGTTCCGTCTCAAGAAATTAAAAAATTGATTGAAAATGATTGCTATCAAGAGAAACTAATTGAAGATCTAAGAATTGAGACGGAAAAACTGATTTCGATGTGTTCTGGACCATGCAGGTGATAAATTTAAATCATAGAATATATATTTCTTTTTTTTTTCTTTCCCTGAAAATTCAACCAGATATATGTTTTTAGGTCTGAGCTTGAAGCTTCAGTCAATAACATCATGCGATTTCCATCTCCGGATTCAAGAACTAAGGAAGCAGATGAAGCTTATAAAACTTTTCCTCAACTTTTACAAACATACGCAAATCAATGCGAAAATAAGTTAAAGTCCCAAAGAAATGCTGTGGCCATTTTGAGGCAGCAAGAAAACCAAATTATATCAGGTGTTGAAAGACAGAAGAAGCTTAAAAGGTTCAATCGTGTTTTTAATGAATTTGAAGAAATCAAATATCGAATGCGTATACTTCAGAAAAGAAGAACAATGAACTTGGATGAAGCAGCTTTGAGGTAATTGATTGACCAGAGTATAATTTTACAGGGTTAAACTTTTTGCATTTGTATATTCGTCAATATTTTCTTTAATACAATGTAAGAATATTTGATTGGAAATGAGTTATTTAAATAAACATAAATTAAATTAACTTTTTTCAGAAAAAACTGGTTAGAAATAACCGAAGTATCGCGCCTTATGGATTTGAAGCGCGAAGAATGCAGAAAACTAATGGTGGAATACAACACCTACTACCAAGAAACTCAAAATGAAAACAAGACATTGAAAACACAATTAGAGAAACACAAAAAGGATTTTGAAAAAAGCAGTGTTTTAGCGACAAAACAACTACAAGAAATATGTGATACAGGTGAAGAAATCACTAGGATATCCAACGCCAGTATGGATCGACTTCAGGTTGAGTTAGAAGACACCAAAAAAAAGCTCGATGAATATTCTAAAAAAATTTCAGAAACTCTGGCACGCAGAAAAACGCTTACGAAAAGTTTCGATGAAATGATAGCCCAAATCCGAAACAGCCGTAATAATATAGAAGAAACGTTAAATTTCAAACGCTAATTTTTAGAATTGTATTTTTTTCAATTTGTAATAATTGAATAATAACGAATTTTATGTATCTAAGAATATTTGTTAAGGGGAGTTTTATAAGTTTTCAAGTATAATTAATTTGGAAGATGGACTGAAATGCAGAAAAAAATTAGAAATATTTTATGTAACATACAGATCTGAGTAATATTTAGGAAAGTTTGAAACAACTAAGTGTCTTTTTCAATGAATATTGGAATACTACTGAAAGCATACTGTGTCTTATTTCTAACAAATATGTTTATATGATTAATAAAAGTAAATTATGGAATATTATACCTTATTAATAGCATTGATTATAAATATAAACTAGTGGGGTGGGTGGCATCGTGCCTTAAGGCAAATTGCTGGAACTTCCCGTACCGTAACGAAATGTTCGAGGAATACTGAATGTTTTCAAATAGATTATTACAAATGTTGTAACATTGTCTAATGTCTATAAGATCTAATATTTATAAGAATTATATAAACTGAATTGCAAAGTTGAAATTATTTGTTTAAAGTATATTAGAACTATATTCAGAATTAAAAATAAAATCTGAATTATTTTCGATATACAAAAAATTAAAAAAAAAAAATTTAAACAAAATTTTTTTTTCTCCAAAATCATTTTGTTAAGACAAGCAGAAAGTTCTTTGAATCAATTAAATCCGACGCTTAGTTTTCTCAAAAACTACCATTTTTTGTACATTTAGCTCCGTATCTTCAAAATGGCTGGGCCTGCCTTTGCTAAAAACTAATAGCCACTTTTCCCAATCATTACTAATTGAATGTTTTTTCGTTCATTCAAATCGGATGCTCCGTTCTCTCAAAAACTCGATTTCTATTTTCTGCGCTCTTTGCTCCTTATCTCCGTAATGGCTGGACCTGCCTTTGCAAAAACTAATCAGCACATCTCCTTGTCAATAGGAATCAAATGTTTTTTGAACCATTCAAATCGGTTGATCCGTACGCCCGAAAACGTGGACGAAAAATTGTATCCATACATACATACATACACACACACATCCATTTTTTCTGAGGTATGCCAAAATGTTCAGAAACCTTCAAAACGTCGAGAAATGTAAAAGTTTTCAATTTCGATTTTTGGCCCATTATAATAACTTACCCTACGGGAAGGTAATATTTAATGAAGTCTAAGATAAGCAAATAAAAGATAATAAAATTTTGGATATATAAATAATTAAATTATGATTTTTTTTTAATTCTTAACATATAGAAATGTATCATATCATATATCTTAATACACATGCTATAGTACAAAGTTTTCCATGAAACCTCCCTCCAAATATTCCGGAATTCTTCCGCGTTCCCGCGAAGAAAAGGCGCGCCGTCTTAACGCCGCCCACGGCCCTCCACGGCCCCCCAAAGAAACGAAGCACATTGGTTGGCGGAAAAGAATATGCCGAGAAAAGTTTTTGTAGAGGTACAAACGTTCCGGAACGAAGAACTCAACGAGCGAGAAAAATAGCTAATCTGAAGTTGTGTCTTTGAAAAGGAGAGTGTATGGAATATGGAGGTTTGTATATAATAATAAATAGTAGTCTGCCAGAAGACAAGTCTATGGTATAAGATTACTCAGTTACTTTAATTACTGTTTATTATCATTAATTAATGACCATTAATCACTTTATATTCGTTTTTATGAATTTTTCTTTCCAAACTTCTGCTTTCATGCTTCCAATGGTCCAATGCTTCTGGTCTTGTGATTACATACATCATATACTTAATTAACTTCCCGTAGGGTAAGTTATTGTAATGAGCCGAAAATCGAAATTGATAAGTAAGATATTATATGTATTTATTTTATACCGAAATTTTTGGAAAAAAAACTATAAAACATATGTATTTTCAATAATTCGAAAAATTTGTTTGAAAAATTTTACGTAACTAAAAATACACGTGATATTTCGTGGCGGAGGGAGGTAATTTTAAATATCACGACGTATCAGCAAATTGGAGGGAGGTTCAAAAATCCCTAAAAAATCTATCACGTGATTAATGATATAAAAACATAAATTTTACTAGGTGGAGCATTTTTCATTTTTCATAAAAGCCGTTTTCACTCAAAATGGAAACATGACATTGAAAACACAAATAGAGAAACACAAAAAGGATTATGAGAAAAGCTGTGCTTTAGCGACAAGACAACTACAAGAAATATGTGATGTGAAGAAATTACTAGAACATTCAATCTTCAGGTCGAGTTTGAAGAAACAAAAAAAATCACGATAAATCTTCCAAAAATGTTGCAAAAACTCTGGTGCGTAGAAAATCGCTTATAAATTGTTTTGATGCAATGAAACCCAAAATTCGAAACAGACGTAATAATATAGAAGAAACGCTAAGTTCTAAACGTTGTTTTATATAATTGTATTTTTTTCATTCAGTTCAAGTTAAATATTATTCAGTTGTGCAATTAAAACTAATAATACATAATCAAATCTAATGTATATACATAATTGCTACATTTTTTCTTTGGCGTGCAATTACTATTTTTATTAACCAATATGGCAATTATATCTATCGATGCATAAACACGAACAACAGACTTCGCCGAGCATGATCTCGATGACGCAAAAGGCAAACTTTGCAATAGAATTCGAAATCACAATAACACTGATAGCAGTTAATCAGCTTCTCATCAGGAACAAATCAGTAAAACTCTCAGAGCATGACACACATCCGCTGTTTTCTCAAAACACGATAATTCGTCCTCTTGCGCAACGATATCTGTGGCCATTGTTGGCGGCTTCGCGGGCAACAGGAAATCGTGTTCTGTGCTGAAAATCACGTTTCGACATCAAGGACTCTGATTTGATGACTGACCTCTATAAGTATTCTATAAGTATATTCATTAATTACATTTATTGGTAGATAATAAGATTGCTTTGTACAAATAAACCCAGCACCCTAAGTATTCAAAATCCATTTTTTGGAGAAAATGAGCATGCTGTTGACAATCTGGAAATTCGATGTCTTGATTGGGTTATGAGATATTTAAAAATGAGGAACCAAATCTCACTTCATCTGTAAATTTAAGAAATTGTCTTTATTATATACTAATAACATCTCGCAGCCCATCTCTCATGTGTCAAATACCAATCTAAGAATAAAACTAGCGGAGTGTATGGCATCGTGCCTTAAGGCAAATTGCTGGAACTTTCCGCACCGTAACGAAATGTTCGAGGAATACTGAATATTTTCAAATAGATTATTATTAATATTGTAACATTGTCTAATATTTATAAGAATTATATAAACTGAGTTGCAAAGTTGAAATTATTTGTTTAAAGTATATTAGAATTATAGTCATAATTAAAAATAAAATCTGAATTATTTTCGATATACAAAAAAAATTTTTTTAATTATTTTGTTAAGACAAGCAGAAAGTTTTTTGAATAATTTAAATCGGACACTTAGTTCTCTCAAAAACTGCCATTTTTTTGCACATTTAGCTCCGTATCTTCGAAATGGCTGGGCGTGCCTTTACCAAAAACTAATAAACACTTCTCCTAATCAAATTGGATGCTCCGTTCTCTCATTGGATGCTCCGTTCTCTCGATTTCTATTTTCTGCACTCTTTGCTCTTTATCTCCGTAACGGCTGGACCTGCTCTTGCCAAAAACTAATCAGCTCATCTCTCTATCAATAAGAATCGAATGCTTTTTGAACCATTCAAATCGGTTGATCCGTGCGCTCGAAAACGTGACTGGAAATTTGTATCCATACATACATACACACACAAACACATCCATTTTTCCTGAGGTATGCCAAAATATTCAGATACGTCGAGATAAAATAAATACACATAATATCTTACTAGATCTCCCACGTGATTGTCCGTGATCTTTTGTCATCCCCCTAAAAGTCTCACGTGATTAAAAGAGCGCTCCCTGCGCAAAAAGGTCCAATTTGAGTTCCAGTAATTATACTGTCTAAACCAAATAAACTATTTCACAACAAATAACAAGTATCAAACTATGTTCAGATTCAGATCAAATCCACAGTTAATTCATAATAAATTTTTTTTACAATTTTTCTGAAATTTGTCATTTGTCTTGTTTTACCCAATCGGAGGAGTAAAGATATCCTATCTAAGGGTCGAACAGATCTTAGTCTTATTTTTAATTTTGAAAGGTTTTCACGAAACAATAGCTACATTATTTAACCAATGATTGATTTAATGGGTATTTTTTTTTACAAATGTCACACTGTGTATAACCTTGATCTGGATTTTTTTTAGAAATATTTGAAAGATAAAATTGGGTTTACCCTATTTATCTTACTTCGAAATATTACTCAGTTGTTGTTCAAATAAAAAACAAAAAGACCTGCTAAAACAAGTACCTATGAGAAGATTAAAAAGAAAGTGGCCGCAAGATTTAATAAATTAACAATCAATATATTTATGAAAGGAAATTCCCCAATGGTGGAATTTCTAAAAACCTTGTACCCGTCAGCAAATAACCTCATTGAACCCAAGATTCAGATTGGTTATAAGAAATAAATAAAAAAATAAAAAAAATAAAAAATAATGAACAAGATGCATTTTTTATATTTATGTATGAATAATTAATGAGACCATGTATGAATGAAAAAGTACATTAACTTTAATATTTTCCTCATCGGTTCACGTAAGACCATTTGACCTCCGCCCGCCTCGCGCTATTGTGTTAACTCAGAATCCGCGACCTGCAGTTCTTTCTGCAAGAGCGAATACCGCGAATGAGATTGCTTCTAACAAAAGCGGAATTCATCACGCCATGAAAAAACTCCTCCCGTTTTTTCAAATCGTTTCTACCTCTTCGAATCAATAGCATTGTTTGGTTATTTATATCAGTTGCTTCACTCCGTGATTATATCAGTCCGCGGCTTGACCGGAGCTATGGTCCGCGTGCGAATAGGAACGATCCGCGACGGATGGGCGACTTCTAATTATTGGCGGATCGTGACTAAACATGGGCGTGGGAATTAAGAATCATAGGTAACATTGCAGAATTCAATTACAAACACACCAAGAGACCACACACCAAGAGACTTCATATGGTTCTACAGGAAGATTTAGACATCTCATGAACATTGAAGTCAAAACTTACCAAAACAAGTTTTATCAGCAGCAAAAAATACATAACTATTTTTACCATTCTCTATCTACGCCTATGAGATATTTCTACCGAAATGAGAGCGTAAAAAGTATTTTGATTAGTGCCAAAAGTGGTCAATAAACGTCGGCGAGGACAGGAACTGTTCACAATAAACCGGATGAATTTCTGTGAACACACGTCTCCGCTCCGTTGCGCAGATAGACCACTTAACGCAATGTTACAGATCCATGACTTATGCAAATTATAAAATAGTTTTTAATGAGGCTTACTGAGATTTTATCTACAACTTTTTTGCCCATAGATATACCACATTGTTCGGCCAGAGAATCCATGATAGGAGATACGAAAGATATGTTTTATTGCCTAATCATAAATTTGCTCCTCATTTAATTATTTGCTAAGCGAATGATGTTATCAAGTTTTTGCCCCAACCCTTCTGAACTAGACTTTAATATTTTATAACTTGCTCTATAATTATCCGCAAAGTTTCTCAACGTCAAACTCTGAAATGTCAAACAAAACTCACTCGCCAATTATGAAATTAATCAATTACAAACGATAAACTTGCACCCCAAAGTACAAGACATAAAATAGTAGTGTACAGTACAAAAAATGTATACTTAACTTTATTGGATTTATTCGTTATACTCTAGAAATAATTTTGAACAGTTAAGTAATTGGTAGGTAAAAAAAAACGTGTTCAAATTTTTAGTAATTTTAACTGAAGAAGATAAAAGATAATATGGAGGACCTTTAGAACTACCATAAGTTTTTATGAACAATCACTTATTGAAGCGATTCTCTAACTATCAATATAATATTTATCTGATTCTTGAATTTCTGTGAATTTATATGTGTGTTTGAAAGCGTATGTGTATGTATGCGAGTGAACGGCATAAGCCAAATAGCTCATAGAATTGTCCTGTTTTCTGATTGCTATTGAATATAAAATTATAAAAAATAAAAAAAAAATTAATAAACTGATTTTTTATCATTTTTGAAAACTGCTCAATTTTAACATCGTATATTCTCAAAATGTGTTGAAACTAAATTCATAATATTTCTGCTGCAAATTTCTAACTTCACAATTAATAGTAACTGCAAATATCAGCTCAATCCGAGCAAATAAAATGTTTCACAATATTTTAGAGCTTTTTATAGGGCTAATTTACTTCAATTCACGCGTCAAAAGATAGAAATATTGAAATAACAGTTTTTTCATTATTTTTGCCTAAATGACAAATGTTCTAACACTTGTTCGAACTCCTTATCTGGTCTAGATGTCGTTTATTTGTCAAAACAATGAATTTTTGTTCCAAAATTATTTTTTTACACGACTATTATGAATCTCAAACTTCTTAACTCAGTCCAATACTTTTTTTTTAAATTATTTATTTGATATAATTTATACATACTGTATCTCAGTCAGACAATTGTTTTCGTATGAGAGCTCACAGCAATTATAACAAAAATAAAATCTAAATTTTATGTAACGGACTTAAACATTAAGACATATATTTTTACTTATTACTATTATACACGCATATATACACAGAACGCCTGCGTCATACATACGTACTTATACTTAATTGTAATTAATATTTTTACAGAACAGAAGTAATATAGTATTTAAAATAAGGAATTTTTATCTCATTTATTTCATTTATCTCTTATGTAATTTTTTAATTTAAATTTGAAATTGTTTAGGTCCGTCATTGTCTTTAGTATAAAATTATATGAAGCAATTTTTGTAATAAAATAAAAATAAAAAAATTCAGCATAAAATTTTATGAGAAAAAAGAGCAATCAAATTTATAAAGTTAGACTTTTGAAGTAAATAACAATGTTGCAAGATATGATAATAGCTCTATTTATATTACAAATTTCTACTAAGTATCTGTTTCCCAAGTTGTATCGTTATCTGTCACTTGGTCGGCGGTCAACTTGCTGGGGTTTTCTTGGGCAACTTCGGCCGTCCGGTCTGCGCTATCGGGTATCTCTACCCAGAACGGTTGTGGTTAAACAACAAAGTGTAACTAAGGCGGCGCAAGGCGAGGGGAAGGTGTCGCAAGATTATGAAGCCGCTTATTATTCGTATTAATAATAATAATCTCTCATATCTCGTCCGCAAACGCGCGAAGCACTGACCGGAAACAGGACGGGCAGATAAGCCAAGAAATGAGGAGAATATCTGAGGCACAGGCACCATACTATACTATTGCAACCGATAGAGATAACTTGGTAACTGATAAAGCTTTGCCTCCGAGACAACGACAACGACAACGGAAACTGACCGAGTGCGTTCTTATGATACCAGAGGACGAATTCCAAGCCAAGTGCGATGTAGAACACGTGCCGGGGAAAATAACCGAGACATTCGTTGTAATGATCATATTTGACCACTAAATTGCAATTTTTATGGATCTGCCTTCCAAAAAGTTTAATCAGTTCTTTATTCCATCAACCCAAATAAATTGTTTTTTGAATCAGTCCAGTCGAATGCAACGTTCTCTCAAAAACCATTTTGAGCACTTTTTGCTCCATATCTCTGAAACGAGTAGATCTGCCTCTGCCAAAAACAAAGCATCAATAAGAATCTAATTGTTTTTGAATCAATGATCAATCGGTTCATCATCTCATTGCTCTCAAAAACGTCGGCGAAAAATTGTATCCGCACACACATAAGCACGCATACATCCACTTTTTTCTAATAATAAGATATGCCAAAATGTTCAAAAATATTTGAGACGTGAATTTTTTTTTTTATTTTTTTTTATTTGATCATCTATCTACATGAGATATAGAATCAATTGCATGGCTATATTGAATTCTATATTAAACAAAAATTAATCCAGTGATGCAGTTCTTTACAGTATGATATATGGATTGGAGACGTGAAAATAAGCAAAAAAAATCAATTTCGATTTATTTGCGATTACTATGTGTCTAAAAATAACTGAAAAATTAAATTTTCTTTACTCAAAGAAATGGAGAAATATGATTAGAAAATAATACTCAGCTATCTAACGAAAAAAAAACATTTAATGCTGATATCAAATCTAATTTAATATTTTCAACAGAAGAATTACGAATGATGTGACAAACTTTATAATGCAATTGCAAAAATTGATAAAATAATAAAAATTGTATTTTAAATTGAAGTTTATCATACCGAGAACAAATGCAAGTCAGAGCAATGTAAAATAATTGCCTGGGAAAATAACTGAAACAAATTGTATTTTCTCTACTCAAAATACATATTAAGTAAAATTAAGAAAAACATCGTATGTCAACTTAACATATAAAGTAGTTTAATATTTTGAACAGAACTTAGTAATTAAATTTTAAAAGTTGATTAGTTTATATAAATCCATATATAAAACATACGTAGGAGATAAATTTGTATGTTCTGGTAGATAAATTATGAACTTGTTGGTTGGTATATATATATATATATATATATATATATATATATGTATATATATATATATATGTATATATATATATATATAAATATTAGGGTGGTCCTTAATATGGACATTTTCGAATTTCTTTGCTCCCAAGGGCTCAAATGGTTCCAAATTGATAATAAACAATTCTATGAAAGTTTTAGCTCTTGATTTTGTCTTTTAGATAGAGCGCAATTGCATGAAACTTCGTATGGAAATAGCATGAAAAAAATTTTGAAAATTGAAAAAAAAAATTATGTATAACTTAGCGACAAATGAATTAAAAGTGAAAATTCGTGTCATTCTTTATTGAAAATTCGACGCTCTACAAAATTTTTGAAAATTTTGCCATGCTATTTCCATACAAAATTTTGATTGAAGTGCGCACTATCTTAAAGACAATATTAAAAGTTCAAACTTTCAGAGAATTGTTTTTCATCAATTTGGAACCATGTGAGCCCTTCGAAGGAAATTCGAAAATGCCGATTTTAAAGACCATCCTAATATATATATATATATATATATATATATATATATATATATATATTTATTTATTTATAACAAATTCCGAATAAAAGTACATATCAATATATTCTAAAGAAACCATTCTCCTCAATTTAATCCAGACATTTTTATATGTACACAACAAAAAATGTCCCGTTTTATGTAAATATAATTACAGACAAAAACACATTAGTCGAATAGGAGATTAAATACAGATTTTGACAAATGCACACACTCAATATTTGTCTTAAGAGTGATAGATTACTAATAATGACTCCAGTTTTTTGTAAGACATTTACTCATTTCTTGCGTATGTAATAAAATATTTATGATTTGTCGTGTTAGTATGTATTGACGTTAGTTACGAGGACTATATGGTAAAAATGATTGAAAACTCACCCTTTATGTGTTCTTGAAGTACTATAGGGTGAGGAAAAAGCAGGAATGTTTCTGAAAAAGAAAATGGTAAATGAAAAAATGAATTTAAGTGACAATGCTTGCAGTAGATGACATAGAAATAAATCATAACATTTATTTGACGTCTTAATTATATTTGAGCAATAAATTAAAAAAAAATCTTTATAAAATTTAGCGATGGGGTTTAGGAAAACAGTAAAACAGTGAATTTTTCATAATTGTAAATTATCTAATTTGAAACACCGTCACTGTCGATTTCAAGTACGATTAGGCTGAATTGTTGTTTTAGCCAGTGGCTTTCATGGTGATCATGTGATCATGACCTAGTGACAGTATCAATGTTCATTGACCGTTGATTGCATTGTACATTGTGTTTTGGAGGGTGAGCGCCTATTTCGGGGATGGCGTGCTCCCCACTGCTAATGCTGTGGTGATAATATTACCCTCAATCAATTTGGCAATCATCGAGTGATTACCGTAAACAATTAATATCGACCGAATTAATTGTGACCGATATGATTTGTTAGCAATTGTATGCATTTTGCGGATGATGGTGCACGGATTTTGCAATTCTAATCGCACGGTGAGAAAATAATTCTGGGAAATCTTTAACTTGATAAATTCATAAAATATATTACATGTTTACTGTAAGTTTTGGTTCTAATAAAACTAGAAGAATTAAATTCGAAAAACAAAGGTTATCGTAGTACATGGCAGTTGTCGGGGTTGTACTGTTGAGTTTTGCTAATAATAAACTCTCACAAATTAATATGTCAGTATGATAATTATTAGAACTGTTCATGTACGAAAAAGCGAAAAACAATGTATGTCATGATTAGACAAACGATTTCGCATAAGCAATATCTCTCAATATGAATTAGTAATATCCAAAGTCCACGCCGATAAAAAAACAAAGCAAAATAGTACGCATTTATTTCTTTGTGTGAATTACCAAAAACTTGCAAAATATAATATAAAACTAGTGGGGTGTATGGCGTCGTGCCTCAAGGCAAATTGCTGGAACTTCCCGCACCGTAACGAAATGTTCGAGGAATACTGAATGTTTTCAAATAGATTATTATAATATAAATAAATAATGTAATATTGTCTAATATTTACCAGAATTATATAAACTGAATTGCAAAGTTGAAATTATTTGTTTAAAGTATATTAGAACTATAGTCAGAATTAAAAATAAAATGTGAATTATTTTCGATATACTTTTTTTTGAAAAAAAAAAGTTGAAACAATAAATTTTTTTCCAAGATCAATTATTTTGCTGCCATTTTTTACACATTTAGCTTCGTTTCTTCGAAATGGCTGAGCCTGCCTTTGCCAAAAACTAATAAACACTTCTCCCAATCATTACTAATTGAATGTTTTTCAGATCATTCAAATCGGATGCTCCGTTCTCTCAATAACTGCTGGACCTGCCTTTGCCAAAAACTAATCAGCTCATCTTCCTATCAATAGAAATCGAATGTTCAAATCAAATAATCGAACCGTTCAAATCGGTTGATCCATGCGCCCGAAAACGTGACTGGAAATTTGTATCTATACATACATACATACATACACACACACATCCATTTTTTCTGAGGCATGCCAAAATGTTCAGAAACCTTCAAAACGTTGAGAAATGTAAAAATTTTCAATTTCGATTTTCGGCCCATTGCAATTACCCTACGCAAAGTTAATTAATAGAATGTTTCATATTTTATTGAAAAATGCGATAAGAATAATTAAAATAAAATAAAAAAATCTATTACATGATATACTTTTCGGTTTTATTCAAGAAGTGGCCAGTTTTAAATCATCTATATACTAGTTCAATTTATTTACTGTAATTTGATTATCTTGATTCGAATATAGAAATTTTTAAACAACAACAATAAAGTGAAATGAATATATTCTAATATTACTGGACCGGTATAAATAGTATATTAATGAAAAATAATTAATTAAGAACTGTTTGAATGTTTTATACTGAGAAAACAAGTAAATCAGATATAAAAATTTTGATAAAAATCGCTAAGTAAAGAATTAAAAAAAAAAAGAATTCTGAAACAGTGTGTATTATTTGCAATTTTCAATATGAAAAAAATCTCGATCCCAAATATAAATTTTAATTCAATTTCAATCTCGCGCAAAATGATCAAAATATTTGTCAATTGGCCTGCTAGTTAACTGTTGGCAATATAATATGCATTACTATTAACGGATATATATAGGTTATAATCAAGGACATAATCTAATCGATCTAATGTGCTGATAAAGCACTGTATATATATTCTATACTGTGGTTGATCATATAGTGAACATAAACTATGTAGGAAATGCGTGCGAAGTGTGGATACTGGATATATATCCATAGTATATATACCCAGTCAATGGGCTGGAGATGGTTGTAGTAGGATAGTAGTCAATGAAGCTGTTTAGACATAGGTATGCAAATACACTAAACATATCAGGTAGGATTGAATCGAGGAATATATGGAATTGGAGATTTTTTCATGTGCATCTAGTAATTATAGACTCATCCAGAAATGGTGATTATAGGAACTCGATTCCTAGCCTGATACAAGGCGCCAAATTTTTTTTTGCAAGTATTGTATCTAATGATTAATAATATATTCTACACTGATTTCAATTCCAAGCTATTCACTTCCACGCTTCCACTTCTTAAAGAAAAACATTAATCAAGTCCTCAAGTTTACGTATACAGCCAGACATCAAAAAAGGCTTCTGTATTAAAAATACGAAAACGTACGTAGCAATAAATAAATATGCATTTTGTAATAATTAAATTTGTAAAGAAATTGATGAACAGACTGAGATACTTCTTATCTAATTTATATTAAATTATAATAAAGTATTGTGTATTTGTACATAACTTTACAAATTTAAGGCTATCTCTCATATGACTAAATTTTCTTCTTCTTTTGCTTCATCGTGAAAATAAGTGACATTTATGGCACAAATCATTTATTTTTTAAATACATTTCACCGGTTGATTTTTCCCAATTTGATAAATTTATCCTTATGATCTTTAAAGCTCGCTCTACTCTATCATTAGTCATTTCTAGTATAATTAAGTTTTCCTACAAAGTTATATTATGAATGATGTGTTTAAATACAAACTTGGGGTCCGTTTAAGTTATGATATAGTTTACTAAAGACATTAGAATGAATCAAAATTATACGAGCAAGTATTTAAACTTTAGCGAATACAAAGATCTCTGAATTCACAAACTGTTGAGGTTGTTTACAAACACAAATTGTTGAAGGTATATGTCAAAAATATGGTATATATATATATATATATATATATATATATATATATCAGTTTACATTTTAAAATTTAGAAAAAAAAAACACAATTTTCAACATCAAGTGCATGTGTTTTAAAGAGTATTCCAGTGTAAAATTATTTTCATTGGTTGCATTCGAATAAAGCTTGTCGCGTAATTATTTACAATATTGAACACCATAAATCGCTAGAGTTTGTGCAAATAATCCCTATCAAATATTCGTGAGATATAAAAAACTTGACGGATTTTGTCGAAATCCTACCGATAAAACGTGTACGTTTATCCTCGAAAATGTAAGCTCGTGTTTAATCGTAACTATGAGATAAAGGACTTTCTAATTTGGGAAAAAGGACTAAATTATTATTATTAAATTTGGAAACATAAAATTCGTGCAAAGTGTTCTCCTGAATTCATGCAACTAAAATAACATCAGAGAATGAACAGGCAGATTTTAAAACTAGGATCAGGGGACCTCACATAACTGACAATACACAAAGGGAAACAAACGGTTCCTATACGATAGTTTCTATTCAAATGCTAAGAATTTATTATTAATTTGAAAATATAGAAGTTGTGCAAAGTGTTCTCTCCTGAATTCATGCAATTAAAATAACATCAGAGAATAAACAGGCAGATTTTAAAAGGAGGGTCAGGGGACCTCATATAATAGTCACTATGAAAAGGGAACCAATGGTTAATAAACAATATTATCAATTCAATACACTACATTGATTTATGAGTGATTTGTGATAAATTCACAAAGATTAACACTTAATCCATTTAAGTTAAAGTTTGTGACAAAAATTTGATATTAATGCTTTTAGACAGTATTATTCAAGTTCGCATAAAAAAGAGTGCATTGTTTGCATACTTACATAATTCAATAATGCAACATGTAATACAAAATATATATATATATATATATATATATATATATATATGTATATATATATGTATATGTATATGTTTATGTAAAAAACATTTCATGAATAGTAAATCCAAAAATGCGTGCGAGGTTCCCATTTTCACAATTTTGAAACAATCGCCAGTTAGCCGCGAGAATATTCAATCAAATCTCCGAATGCACTAGAACTCGCCTTCATTACTGATGTAAAATAGTTCTCTGGCTGCATACATGCATTTTGCCGCGGATTGTGCAAAATCAAATTGAAATTCATTCTTTTCATATGCGCCACAGGCCGGTGGACTCTGGCCGGGCCGTATTCAAATATCGGGCGCGCGCATCGCCGAAAATCCCCATGAAAATATATTCATGTTTGTGAAAAATAAATATGCGCCATAGAGAAAGAGGCCGAGTACAAAATTCGACATGCAAATGTACTTTTTGTGTACTAAAACACCATCCCCTATGCGAATGGCAACAGAACGCGGCTATTTTTTTAATACTGGACATATAGGCTCGTTTCGGACGCACGCAGATACGAATGTATGGGGACGAGATGGAACGATGCGCATGAATATGTAAAATGCACGCGTAATTACAAGCGCACATGGGGCGATGGACAAAGTTTCTCAACGACTAAACTATTCATCACCACAAAATAAACCCTGAAGAACTATCGAATTAAATTAACACCAAAAAAATATTTATACTGTCTAATCCAAAAAAAAAAATCGTATAAAAAACAATCACAAGATCTAGTCAAGGTCCTACTATTATAATTGGGGTAAGATATAAATGTACCAATTTAAAAAATCTGAGATTATAGAAAGAAGTGATAAACTGTACAACTTTATGCTATTCGAAAAGAAATTTTCGAGTATTACTATGATTAGACTGTTTTCTACAATATCCCTGAAATTGCATCAATCTTACTCATATCCATATTTTATACATGTATTATTTTAATAGTTCTAATATAGAAGCCACACATATTAATTTTGACAAACCAAGCTCTTATTTCATAAAAAATGACGAGTTAAATTGGAAGATATTTAGAAACTCAAAATAAAAAAATAGATGTTGTTATTAAATCATTAAATTAACTCTTTTCAATCGGATGCTTACGCTCCGGCGACAAAATACAAGTATTACTTTTGCAATCTAATTTATCATTGTTATTAAATTTAAACTAATTTGTAGTATATACCTATTTTTTCTAAATCAATTGTATCATTAGTTTTTGAATTGATTGTCAATATGCACCATTTAATGGTATTCAATGTTATAATTCATTCATATCAACTATTTAGCCCTGTATTATAATTTATAGGTTATGAGTTGAGTAAACTACTCTACTCTCAAACTTAACGAACAAAATATATTGCGAGTGCTGTAATTTAATATGCTTATTTTTTTCTCAAAACAATTATAATAATTAAACGTTGAAAAAAAAAATAAAGTCCTAAGAAGATAAAGATGAGAAACTGCCCTATTTTGAGTTCTAGTTATTTTAAAATGTAGATTCTTAGTATAAACCGTCCTAATATAAAACCGATTTGAATATACTTTTTCTATTTATGCATTTCATTCAGTGATATGAATATTATTAAACACGAAAATAGTTCATCTTTGAAGAGGTTGCTTTTAAATACGATTAGGTGCATGAAGGTACTACTTGAAACATTCGAATTTTTTTGGAATATTTACGATAAAATAGACAAAAGCTATTTACTTATATTATATTCAATAAAAATACTTATATTCAATAAAAATTATATTAACTTTCAACACAATCAGTCATAACAAGGAATGTAACAAAAAATACTAGCACAAGACAACAATTGATTTTAAACAGTATTTATAAATTTGTTAAAAATTTATCAACACTCTTTTAAATTGAGAATCTGTTACAAAACGTATAGGGAATCCATAACAAAAAAAGACGATGGTCAGATTTTTATAATGACTAGCTTATAATTTTTTTGGTTTTATTTCCATAAAATAGACAAAACTGGTTATATATAGAAATCACTCACAATCAATAAAAGCATCAATAAACATAATAGAATCATGATGTTTTAAATATGCCACATACAATATTTGAAATACTCAATAAAAATTATGTTAACTTTTAACATGTAGCACCAACAGAAAAATGTAGCGAGAAAATACTAGCACAAAACAAAAAATGATTTTAAACAATATTTATAAATTTGTTAAAAATTTATCAACACCGGTTCAAATTGAGAATCTGTGACAAAACGTATAGGGACAGATTTGGTCAGATGGTCAGATTTTTATAATGACTTGCACCAGCGGCGCCAGCTATCTGGCAAGGGACAAAGTGATCACAACCCCGAACCCATGCAAAACTGACCAATTCAAATAGTAAGATGTATTTATATCAATATTATAACGTTGAACATGATATTGACGAAATTAAACATTAAATGCACTAAGAATATTTGAAAATAGATGCACTAAGTAAATTATCTAAATAGACAATTTTGTGCGTGTGTGTTTTTAACATTTAAGAATTAAAAAAAATTAATATAATAACAAAATTTCAACTAAAAATAAATGTCATACTACAAACATAAAACTTTGCATAATTTTGAAAATTCTGAATAATTACAAAAACTTATAAAATTTTTATGTTTTAAATTTTGAAGACAATTCTACTTACACAATTTTAATAAATTTTAAAATTCTATCAATATTTCTATTAAATTTAAATATAAAACTAATCAGGAAAACTTTATTATTCTAACAACAACCCGACTTATTATCCGTATTTTTGCAACCATCACAAAATGTGTATTCCCAAAGAACTCCCTAAGTTCATATTATAAATAAGACAAAAATAAGTTTAAAAAATTATTAAATCTTACTCAGAATCTATAATATAAAAATTCGTTATATTTTCACGATCATATATTATTTGAAACCCAAAAGCGAGTTTGATGAGTTATGAACATAGAGAAACACGTTATTCTAGTTTGAAACTGTAAGCGGGATGACATCTGCAGATTGGACTTCAGTTCAGATTCAGATAAGGTGATGTACACATGTTTTGTATTTATAAATATTATTCTAAAACTAAAATCAAAATAATCTTCTTTGTAAACTCAAGATACGTGACATTGCTATTTGTGTGATGTGGGAGAAAACTGAATGTGATATGCCGTCAAAAAATATTTATCAAGCAAGTGGTAGTTTGTTTCAATTCGGGTGTAATAACATAATCAGATACTAATACGCAAATTTTAAATAACACGTGAATGTAAAATTCAAGACACCTCATATTGCTATTTGTGTGATGTAGGAGCAAACTGAATGTATTATTCCGCCAAAAAATATATATATCAAGCAAGTGGTGGTTTGTTTCAAATATCGGGTGTAATAACATAATCAGATACTAATACGCAAATTTTATATAATACGTGAATGTAAAATTTATTGAAAATTTTTAATTGAAAAAGTAACTAGATTTTTCACAAAATGTTGATTGTATGTAGTTATATACTTTTATATTTAATGTAAAAAAATTAGCAGTGCAAAAACTACAAGTATATTTAACAACACTTTAGTTATTTATCGCGTCATGTTTTCTTTCTGAAAAAGCTTTGTTTAAATTTTATGTTCATGATTATAAAGTGAAAAAATATTTAAATTAAAAATAAAAATTAAAAATAGAGAAAATACCATCACTGTGTATTCAAATGTTTGTGTTATTTATTAAAATCGCATACCTTTAAAAAATATTTTAAATTATTATCTTGTACACTTTTTCACGAAAAGTTCCGTACGATTATTACAAAATCACACTAAATGTCAAAAAAGTCTTTTTCATTTTTTTCATAAAAAAACTAAACACGTGTATAGTCCATATCGTGCTAAGTCTTGAGCTCCATGCTTCGTAGCGCGTAGCCGCGCACTGACGTAACGTCGAAGAAGCAATGCGCTCTACGGCGCCTAAACGTAGGTATATAAGGATAGCCAAAAGACGTCTACTGCTACGTCTACCCCGTAGTGGGGGTGTATTCGAAGACAACCCGAAGAACACGAACACTAGCTCGTGAGAGCGAGCAAGGCACATAAGGAGTTAGAGTCTACTCCAGAAGGAGAGAGGGCTACAAGATGGAGCATGCGCCGAGAGCAAAGCATCCGAGAAAAGAATCTGGGGAACTCACACCACATGCTTCGGACTTCTAACCTTCAACCCCTTAAGGCCCGCTGAAACCCTTTGCCCCTTGGAAAACGTTTAACCCCATCCGCCCGCCGGATCTCTGTCGGGAGACAATTTTCGTGTCCCCACTTTTCTACGCGGCGAAGCTTGAGGTGCGATAGTGAAAAAACTCACAGTGAGATAATAAAAAAAATGTATATTTCGTTAAACACGTGATATGTGTTTGATATTGATGTTTGCAGTGGTTTATTTTCGGTAATACGCGGGAATCATGATTTTAATTTTTTTTATATAAAAATATATATCATGCAAATTCAATATGAAAGTTGTATACATTCAGTTAAAAATAGATACCATATTTTGTTGTTATTGAAATTTACTTTAGATATTTAGTTTTGCAATTTTATGCCTTGGTAATAATTCAAACAAAAGTTAAAACACTTCAATTTCATAGTAAAAAAATTTTTATTCGAGTGTTTGAAAAAAATTTTATACGTGATTTTTTTAGTTCTTACCAAGATAACATAAAAATAAAAAATCGTACATGTATTTTTCTGTGGTGCTATTATATTAATTAATTCAGTAAAATGATTTATCTATAATTATATATGTTTTACAAAACTACAAAATCCGCGGCACTGAATTCTAGAATAATAAAAGTTTCGAGAAACTATACTACAAAATGAAAATATATACAACTTTTGAATTTTTTGATGAGCTTTAAATTTTCAAATTTGTATAATTTTTTAATAATAAATATTAATTTTTCTGTTATGCATCAACAACTTGATGATAATAAATGATGTGATTTTATAGAAGTATTAGATGCTTTGTAAATGAAGTAGTATAAGATTACTTTGTAAAATTACCTTATAGAGCTTTTATTAATTTTAAAGAAGCGTCGCAGAGAACACGCAAAGCTTGAGAAAAGTTTACGATTGTATTAACGCAAATTCAAGCATGATACATTTTTACCGTAACGATAGAAAAAAATACCGTGCGATAAAAAAAAATCATTATATTTTATAATCATATAATTTTATAAATCATAAAGAAAAGCATATGAAGCATTTTTTATTTTACTTGGTAAATCT
>NW_020537758.1:15078919-15096970 GCF_003426905.1 Ctenocephalides felis | reverse complement strand
TGTATTATAATTTATAGGTTATGAGTTGAGTAAACTACTCTACTCTCAAACTTAACGAACAAAATATATTGCGAGTGCTGTAATTTAATATGCTTATTTTTTTCTCAAAATAATTATAATAATTAAACGTTGAAAAAAAAAATAAAGTCCTAAGAAGATAAAGATGAGAAACTGCCCTATTTTGAGTTCTAGTTATTTTAAAATGTAGATTCTTAGTATAAACCGTCCTAATATAAAACCGATTTGAATATACTTTTTCTATTTATGCATTTCATTCAGTGATATGAATATTATTAAACACGAAAATAGTTCATCTTTGAAGAGGTTGCTTTTAAATACGATTAGGTGCATGAAGGTACTACTTGAAACATTCGAATTTTTTTGGAATATTTACGATAAAATAGACAAAAGCTATTTACTTATATAAATCACTCACAATCATTAATAGCATTGATAAATATAATAGAATCATGATGTTTTAAACATGCCACATACAATACTTGAAATATTCAATAAAAATTATATTAACTTTCAACACAATCAGTCATAACAAGGAATGTAACAAAAAATACTAGCACAAGACAACAATTGATTTTAAACAGTATTTATAAATTTGTTAAAAATTTATCAACACTCTTTTAAATTGAGAATCTGTTACAAAACGTATAGGGAATCCATAACAAAAAAAGACGATGGTCAGATTTTTATAATGACTAGCTTATAATTTTTTTGGTTTTATTTCCATAAAATAGACAAACTGGTTATATATAGAAATCACTCACAATCAATAAAAGCATCAATAAACATAATAGAATCATGATGTTTTAAATATGCCACATACAATATTTGAAATACTCAATAAAAATTATGTTAACTTTTAACATGTAGCACCAACAGAAAAATGTAGCGAGAAAATACTAGCACAAAACAAAAAATGATTTTAAACAATATTTATAAATTTGTTAAAAATTTATCAACACCGGTTCAAATTGAGAATCTGTGACAAAACGTATAGGGACAGATTTGGTCAGATGGTCAGATTTTTATAATGACTTGCACCAGCGGCGCCAGCTATCTGGCAAGGGACAAAGTGATCACAACCCCGAACCCATGCAAAACTGACCAATTCAAATAGTAAGATGTATTTATATCAATATTATAACGTTGAACATGATATTGACGAAATTAAACATTAAATGCACTAAGAATATTTGAAAATAGATGCACTAAGTAAATTATCTAAATAGACAATTTTGTGCGTGTGTGTTTTTAACATTTAAGAATTAAAAAAAATTAATATAATAACAAAATTTCAACTAAAAATAAATGTCATACTACAAACATAAAACTTTGCATAATTTTGAAAATTCTGAATAATTACAAAAACTTATAAAATTTTTATGTTTTAAATTTTGAAGACAATTCTACTTACACAATTTTAATAAATTTTAAAATTCTATCAATATTTCTATTAAATTTAAATATAAAACTAATCAGGAAAACTTTATTATTCTAACAACAACCCGACTTATTATCCGTATTTTTGCAACCATCACAAAATGTGTATTCCCAAAGAACTCCCTAAGTTCATATTATAAATAAACAAAATAAGTTTAAAAATTATTAAATCTTACTCAGAATCTATATATAAAAATTCGTTATATTTCACGATCATATATTATTGAAACCCAAAAGCGAGTTTGATGAGTTATGAACATAGAGAAACACGTTATTCTAGTTTGAAACTGTAAGCGGGATGACATCTGCAGATTGGACTTCAGTTCAGATTCAGATAAGGTGATGTACACATGTTTTGTATTTATAAATATTATTCTAAAACTAAAATCAAAATAATCTTCTTTGTAAACTCAAGATACGTGACATTGCTATTTGTGTGATGGGGAGAGAAAACTGAATGTGATATGCCGTCAAAAAATATTTATCAAGCAAGTGGTAGTTTGTTTCAATTCGGGTGTAATAACATAATCAGATACTAATACGCAAATTTTAAATAACACGTGAATGTAAAATTCAAGACACCTCATATTGCTATTTGTGTGATGTAGGAGCAAACTGAATGTATTATTCCGCCAAAAAATATATATATCAAGCAAGTGGTGGTTTGTTTCAAATATCGGGTGTAATAACATAATCAGATACTAATACGCAAATTTTATATAATACGTGAATGTAAAAATTATTGAAAATTTTTAATTGAAAAAGTAACTAGATTTTTCACAAAATGTTGATTGTATGTAGTTATATACTTTATATTAATGTAAAAAATTAGCAGTGCAAAAAAACTACAAGTAGTATATTTAACAACACTTTAGTTATTTATCGCGTCATTTTCTTTCTGAAAAAGCTTTGTTTAAATTTTATGTTCATGATTATAAAGTGAAAAAATATTTAAATTAAAAATAAAAATTAAAAAATAGAGAAAATACCATCATGTGTATTCAATGTTTGTGTTATTATTAAAATCGCATACCTTTAAAAAATATTTTAAATTATTATCTTGTACACTTTTTCACGAAAAGTTCCGTACGATTATTACAAAATCACACTAAATGTCAAAAAAGTCTTTTTCATTTTTTTCATAAAAACACTAAACACGTGTATAGTCCATATCGTGCTAAGTCTTGAGCTCCATGCTTCGTAGCCGCGTAGCCGCGCACTGACGTAACGTCGAAGAAGCAATGCGCTCTACGGCGCCTAAACGTAGGTATATAAGGATAGCCAAAAGACGTCTACTGCTACGTCTACCCCGTAGTGGGGGTGTATTCGAAGACACCCGAAGAGAACACGAACACTAGCTCGTGAGAGCGAGCAAGGCACATAAGGAGTTTAGAGTCTACTCCAGAAGGAGAGAGGGCTACAAGATGGAGCATGCGCCGAGAGCAAAGCATCCCGAGAAAAGAAATCTGGAACTCACACCACATGCTTTCGGACTTTCCTTCAACCCACTTAAGGCCCGCTGAAACCCTTTGCCCCTTGGAAAACGTTTAACCCCATCCGCCCGCCGGATCTCTGTCGGGAGACAATTTTCGTGTCCCCACTTTTCTACGCGGCGAAGCTTGAGGTGCGATAGTGAAAAAACTCACAGTGAGAATAATAAAAAAAAATGTATATTTCGTTTAACACGTGATATGTGTTTTGATATTGATGTTTGAGTGGTTTATTTTCGGTAATACGCGGGAATCATGATTTTAATTTTTTTATATAAAAATATATATCATGCAAATTCAATATGAAAGTTGTATACATTCAGTTAAAAATAGATACCATATTTTGTTGTTATTGAAATTTACTTTAGATATTTTAGTTTTGCAATTTTATGCCTTGGTAATAATTTCAAACAAAAGTTAAAACACTTCAATTTCATAGTAAAAAAATTTTTATTCGAGTGTTTGAAAAAAATTTTAAACGTGATTTTTTTTAGTTTCTTACCAAGATAACATAAAAATAAAAAATCGTACATGTATTTTTCTGTGGTGCTATTATATTAATAATTCAGTAAAATGATTTATCTATAATTATATATGTTTTACAAAACTACAAAATCCGCGGCACTGAATTCTATGAATAATAAAAGTTTCGAGAAACTATACTACAAAATGAAAATATATACAACTTTTGAATTTTTTGATGAGCTTTAAATTTTCAAATTTGTATAATTTTTTAATAATAAATATTAATTTTTCTGTTATGCATCAACAACTTGATGAAAATAAAATGATGTGATTTTATAGAAGTATTAGATGCTTTGTAAATGAAGTATAAGATTACTTTGTAAAATTACCTTATTAGAGCTTTTATTAATTTTAAAGAAGCGTCGCAGAGAACACGCAAAGCTTGAGAAAAGTTTACGATTGTATTAACGCAAATTCAAGCATGATACATTTTTACCGTAACGATAGAAAAAAATACCGTGCGATAAAAAAAAATCATTATATTTTATAAATCATATAATTTTATAAATATAAAGAAAAGCATATGAAGCATTTTTTATTTTACTTGGTAAATCTGACCCCGACAACCCGTAAACGCAAATATATAAGATCAATTAAAATTATTTATCATGCAAAAGATGTAAATAAACAAATATGTAAATTATTTATGTTAACACAGTATAGAAAATGATAAAAAAAATTGAAGACATGAACAAAAATGCAATTTTTTAATATGAAAGTTTCATTCCCTCTCCTTACCTTGTGTTTAGTTATTAAAATCCAACAAATATCTTGATCATTCTGCCACCGGCGTAAGAAGCGCACGTGTATTACAAACTTATAAGATAAAGCAACCGGGTCCTTCCAAGACACAAAGTCACTGAGCGCGTGGATTAAACTCAACTCAAATAAGTAACGATATTATCCTTACAGTAAACAACAAAACCAAAATCATAATTTAAACACGATCGCACACATCGTTTTCACATCATAAACGTTCGCGACCCGCCGTCCGTCTGTATAAAAAAATCCAACAAAAATAAAACACGGTCTTAAATAGTAAAATTTAACTAAAAAACTATTTGGTTAAGTTCTAAGTTTATTTTAGTTCACAAGAGCACAACACAGTTTTTTGGCTGCTTTTCTCTTCTGTTAGCTGTGTCTTGCGACGGCGGGTGCGGGCATGACTGACGTACCGCGCTTTCACGAAATAACGCCGACTGCGGACAACGGGGGTGAACGACGCTCAAACGGCGTTCGAGCGGCGCAGGCCCGTAGGACACCCTCCCACTCTAGGCCGATGTAATAGACGTAGCAGTAGCCTCGTAGCCTCGCTCTACAGCTACGATTTCTGCTACGCGCCGGACGTAGCGGGATAAGGAGAGACGACTAGAACGGGCGACGATTCGCTCTCTTTCTGGGCAAAAGACGCGACGACTGACACTGTTATTCAAACGGACGCTGTTTAGACGCACGACTCGAGAGTTAATGGTCTAAGAGGACGTTTTTTTTTGAAAAATAAAAAAAATCGAAAAAATATAAAATAAATAAAAAATGAATTTTTGCATATTTTTCGTAGATCACAAAAATTATAAAACACAGCAAAATACAAATTGAGCATATAACGCACGACTTGAAAGTAAACCTGAAGACTTTTTTTTACAAAAATAAAAAATCGAAAAGGTATAAAATAAATAAAAAATGAATTTTTGTATATTTTTTGTAGATCACAAAAATAAAAACACAGTTAATATCTGGTACTTTATGGTGAAGTAGCATAATCCAATTTGAGCATATAACGCACGAAAGGAGAGTAAACCTAAAGACGTTTTTTTTTTCAAAAATAAAAAAATTGAAAAAATATAAAGTATTAAAAAAATGAATTTTTGCATATTTTTCGTAGATCACGCAAATCATACAACATAGTTAATATCAGTTACTTTATAGTAAAGCAGGTATGCATACCGATTGGAGCATTTTACCTAGAATACACTGTTTCCTTAAAATCACTCATAAAGCAATAATTTGATATATAAAGCATTAGTAAAAACTTACATATATTTGAATCAAATCTCAAATTTTGTATGAGTTATTTTGGGAAATGTATAGATTTTATTTTACAGCAACAATGAGATGAAATATCATCATCAAAAACACCGATAAAAATGAGATGCGATACCTTAATCAAAATCTGACAATGTCAATTATAATGCTCAATAAAATAAAAATATCATCGATAACAATAAAAAGCTATATATTCATAAAAATATAAGAATAAAAAAACCTTCAAATAAAATGCTCAATAAATTAAAAAAAATCATCGATAATAATAAGAAGCTATACAATCATCAAAATATGAAAGTATAAAAAACCCTCAATTATAAAGCTCAATAAAATAAAGATTGTCATCGATAAGGATAAGGTGGCGTCCATTAATCACGTGAGCGAGTTTTTAAGGATTTTTGGATGCCCCCTCCCCCTTGGTGATCCATGGTAATATTTGAAATTACCCCCCCTCCCCCACCGCACTGTATTTTTTTTTATTTTTTTTTGAAAATGTTTGATTTTTTATAAAGAAGTCAGTTAAAAAAAATACACGTGATATCTTACTATACCCCTCCCTCCCCCAGGTGATATTTTGTGATTTTTTGTCAGACCCCCCCTCCCCCTAAATACCTCACGTGATTAATGGGCTCCCCTAAGAAGCAATACAATAATCAAAATACGAAAGTATAAAAATCCTTCATTTATAATGCTTGTTTTATATCTGACCGTTTGGCCGCATGCATACACAAAACCACGTGTATACTATTTTTTAAACACGAAAAAATGTTTGTTTGATTCTTATTGGAAACTAATAAACATGTGATCGCTCGATGGCAGAGCGCGGTCGGTGAGAGGTGGATACTACACTATACTCATATCCTTGTTTTTGATGGTGATATTTTATTTTGTTGAGTATTTCTATTTTTTATTTTTTATTCGGAAACAACACACGCCGAACGGCGTTTGCGCTCTGCACACGATTGCAGATTGCAGATTGTATCAGTGGGTTAAAGTTGATGTAACGGTTTGAAATGTGGTAATTTTTATGGAATTATGATAGTACAGATAATATTAAAAAAGATAAAAAAATCTTATAACAAACACAAATTAACAAACTAATTATGAACGAAATTAATGAGTATCTTGTACTGGCCTGATAGGTAAGCATCTCGTTAGACCTACTGTCTAACAAAAAGGATCACTCAAATATATTTAATAAAATTTTTGATAAATATTCAAATATATCAGATATCACACATTTTTGATTCATCTAAATTATTATTAAAAATAACATGCAAAATTCAAATTATTGAAATGGCAATATAAAATTGTTCTCTCAAATAATAAGAAGTCAGTCTCTTGTATAGAAAATGTGACTTGAAAGATAGCAAATACCCCTACACATCTAATGAGTTTTCAGTTATTTTTTATGTCATCATAAAACAATTATTTTTGACCAAAATTAATAAGATATAAATACCAATTACGTTACAATTCAATTACTGAAATACTACACTCCGCGTCGACTGCTTTAATATTCATGAATGGAAATACAAAAATGAAATAACCACATTGTTGGCAATAATTCACATATAAAAATCGAGCAATTATAATTCATGTAAACACATGTGAGTTACGTTAATACCCCCGTGGTACGGGGGTAGTATGTATAATGTATATATATTATTTCATTAACATATAAAAAATAAAAATACCATCGACATCATTTTCACTTTCCGATAAAACCATGCGCAGTTAAAAAATGCAGAGTATTTTTATATATATCGTATTATAAAGCGTGGAGATAAATAGAGAAAAAATACATATGTACCTATTAATTAACATCGAACCATTTATACGTTTATTTGTGTTTATGTATATGGAACGATTTTAAGTGTGACTCGCCACGTTTTAATTCGTTTGATGGGATAGAATTATGCTATGAAAGTATAAAACTGAATTGAAAAAGTGAATATTATTAATATATTTTTAAATATTTTGTTTTTAACTTATAACACATATATCATGGACATCTCAGGATTATGACAAATTCTCCATTTTTTTGTCAAACAAAATCTGCATTTTTGGTAATAGGTACTAATGACATTGACTCTATGCGTGAATATTTATAATTCCTAATAATTGTATATATCTTATACACAATTTCCTTTTACAGTATTTTGTGAATTAGCTTTTTTTTTGCTGCCAATTTTATACAATGTAGAATGTTTGATCCTAATTTTTGTAAAGAATTTTACAAGATATGATTAGCAAATAGCAAGTAAATCATCTTCCTGACAAAAAAAAAATAAGGATTGATAAAATAATATAAGAATTTTAAAGTTTTCTTGGCAAATTGATAATTTTATTATCAAATAAAAGCAGTTAAATTGATTACAAAAATAAAACTTGAACAGATCACTATATAATACACTTAATATGGTTTTTAGTGCATTTTTGTGAAGAATTTACAATGATATTTAGAAACTGTTAATAAAATTAATACAATAATATATATAAAGATAAAAATAAATTGGAAAATTCTTGATTTATTATATATGCATATCGATAAATATTTAGAATATTATCTTTAATACATCAGGTTATTTTTAAATTTTTATTCTAAATATAGAATCGATATTCTAAATCTCGATGAGCTACAAAGTGTATTTTTATATTAGTAGTATTCAGTTTGTAATATGTAATGATATACAATGAAACCTCGGTTAAGACAAACATGCTTAATACGATTACCCGTATACTACTTATAAGAAAAGCTTTTTATAGTACTAAAGATTATATTTTTGCAAGCATCAGGAATAAAAATTTAATATTGTAAAAATTTAATATATTTGAATATAATTATAATAATATTGATTATAGCAATATTTACAAAATATACGATTTTACCTAATATTATTTTATAAGTACATTTAGGCATATAAACTTAGATATTTAAATTAAAGAAAAAAAAATCATAAACTAGTACAGAAGAAACAAATGAGCATCCAAACAACTTCTACAAATAAAAAATCGCTCACACAACATTTTACCTATATTTTTCTTATTTTTCCTCAATCCCAAATTGTGTATCCAGGAGGTGGCTCCCTCGCAACTCCGAGCGGCGTTTTAGCAAAGCTTTACCCCTTAGACGACCCCCTAATGCCCCTACCACATTTTCAAAGGGCGATTCAACCCTTTCAGAAAACCACCCTCGAGTGAGAGAGCTCTTTCTCTCTGAGAAAGATGAGAGGAACGATTTCGTACGCGATCTGTGTACCCCTTCCAAGTCAAACAAGCGTTCGCTCGGCGATAATGAAACTGTATAAATGCTAAAGGACGGATTGAGAGAAAACGTTTTGGGAAAGTGTGAATGGGAATGAATTTTTAAGAAAAAAATAGTAATGTATATGTAATCTAATTAGCTCATAGGTAATTCTAGCTCATAAGTTTTCAGCTTTTTGTATGTGACTGTTACTTTCAGTATGTTCTATACTTATCTAGGATTTTATCAAAATATTGGTTTAAAATAATTATTTATTTATTTATTTATTTATTTATTTAAATATATAGCCCACAGATTTCTCCAAGAGGAATCAAAAATACAATTATTTTACATAATTAATAACAATTAAAATATATACAAAATTACAATATATAGTTAGTAACATAAAATTACATATAATGCAGAATGTAACAATATTATTTATAAACAGAATAAGATAAAATAATGAGATATTTGAAAAGAAAATAAAAAGGTTAACTTGTGCAGATGGAGATTATTTGATTAGGTGAAGTGTTCTGAATATCTATTTCATTATTAATTAAGTTAAAGTTAGAGGACATAAGTAAAATAGGTGAATTTAAGAGAGGATTAGATTTAGGAGTAGGATAATTGAAAAATAATTGTGAACGCTTAGATAGCCTTGGAACATTAAAGGATAGTTGATTGAGAATAAGAGGACAGTCTATAGAATTATTGCGAAGTTTAAATAAGAAAATAATTGTACAGATAAATCAACGTGAGACAAGGGTTTGAATACCAAATTCTTTTAGTAAAGTATTGTGGTCAAAGCCACGTTCAGGGTAAATTTTATATGTTTTATAATAAAGGTATTTCAGAAATTTTCGCTGAACCTTCTCTGTCGCATCAGAGTTGTTGATGGGGATACCAAATAATCGAACCATATTCTAATTTTGAACGTACAATAGAATAGTACATGCAAAGAAGTGCATTGGTAGATTTAAATTGTTTACAGTTTCTCAGTATCAAACCTAAAGATTTATGTGCTCTATTACAAATATCAGTTATATGATCCGTGAAAAACAAACCAGAATCAAATAGAACTCCTAAATCTGAAATTTTATTACATCTATCAATGCTGATGTTTTATAATCAAAAAGTATTGGAACGCGCTTATGTGAAAAACTAAGAATCTTGCACTTTGATATATTTAAATGTAAATAATTTGTTATAGATACACCAAGAGTGGAAAGAGTCAAGTTGAGACTGTAATAATAAGCAGTCATCAATAGAATTTATTATAAATGAATATAATGCAAATTGTATATATTGCATGTTCGATATATTGTTCATACAGAACATGAAAGATGCAAGAAAAAAATATTTCAAAATTACCCCAATAATACAATTTTGTTCTAATGGATTAAATAGCACAAAGACAAAACAAATGATAGCTCGGTACAACAATCCAAATTATAAGTCTGTATTTTTTTTATACAATATCAATAAAATACAAAGAATATATTTCATTTATTATCAACTGACCAGATACAATTAGTCTCTTTCTTCCTCTAAGCCGATAAAGAATTCTTTCATCTTTTCCAAATGGGACAACCGCCCTCCCAAAAGACTTGTCCTAATAATTGCTACGAAAGACAACTCGACTTCATTAAATGAGAAAAATGCGCGGAATAATCTCATTAAAAGACCAACTCTTTCGTAGATTCAAAGTTTTCGTCGTTCAAAGTTTTTCATCCCGCTTATACTGGTCAGTTGGAAATAAAACTTATTAAGGACTTTATGAAATGAAAGTTACTTTGAAGAGTACCTACATTTAGAATTCAAAATAAAGACAAAGGCTTGAAGTTGTAAGTGAGATAAATGAAAATAATGACTACGAGCTCTTTTCTGCACTGTGCAAGTTCTTGAGAGCTTTGCACTTGCGTGCATGATTTACTTTTAGTAATATTATTATAAGGAATTTAAATAAATTATATCATTTTGATGAAAGTGCACTTAAATCAGTCGAAATATAAGACATTTTGAATAAACAAAAAAAAAATCATTTATCCCCTAAATCTTAATCTCATTGATCAGGTCTATTACTTCAAATCGTCAAGTATGCCACTTGTTTTAAGACGCCACTTACACATAATTATACTTTAAATTTAATGAACCCATAAATTAGAGATAATAATAGCTGTTCATCATAAAATACCAGATGATCATATTTGTCGTGTAATTTGTACGTATTGTGTTCCACGAAACGCCTGCTCCACTTACATTATTATCTATTACAAGTGTGAAATTTATCTGTTCACATGTGTTATGTGTCTATATAGGATAAGTGCGATATCTCCAGCTTATCGTTTAATAGGCGACAAGTGTAACAGCTTGATAGTTTAATACTGCTTTTAACGTCAGCCAGGATAACAAGTCATTTGAGACGATTTATGATAATACTTCGGATAATATTTCAATTCGAAAGACTAATGTGGGATTTTGGAGTGAAAAATATTATTGAATAAATTGTCACTTAGGCACAAGATTTTTTAAAAAAAAATATGTGTATGAGTGTATGTATAATAAAAAATCAGTACCTACTAGTTGCTTTCGAAGTAGTTGCAATTAAGTCATATTTATAAACCAAATGGTTTTTCTTTCTAATTTATCAAATTTATTTTCAATTGCAGTTATATTTATGATATGTCGTAGCATTGACCCAAAATGCTATTTTTTCTATGGACTATATTTTCAAGTAAAATAATTGATGATTTTACATTAATTGCTTCAGAAAATGGTTATCATTATTGATATCAGCCTATCCGAGATGGGAATTAAATCTGGGACCTTTTTGATGCAAAAATAAAGCAATCATTAAGTTATCCACTATTTTATTATTTCATTATTTACTAAATTCAGGGATTCGTACATACATAAAATACATAAGAATTTTTAGATTCTATTTTTTTTTAATTTTAAAATTGTGATGTAAATCTTAAATGTACTATATGTAAGTATCTTAAAACCCACATAAAAGCTGGACAAGATTTATAAAATCAATGTTTGATTTTCACGAATATAGAAATTGTACCAATACATGTATATACAATTGTATAATAAAATTTACTGAGTTTTTTTATATTTTTTAGATGTTTAAAACGTGACCCACCAAATTTATTTTAAAATATCTATGAAAAATGTATGCTGTGAAAATACAATAACACATTTCATGACAATATTGTGCTATTATTATCAATTTTTCATTCTTCAAAATATGAAAATGTGAGTTATGCAAAATGATTGATTCAGGTTGTCATGTACACAGTTTTTTATAACAACAAAACTATAGTATAATATTATTTCTATATGAAGAATACATATTCCCAATATGAAAATTTATATTTTTTCTGAATTTTTTAGAAGTATTTAAAGTTTAGTAATAATGTGAAAAATGTAATAATAATAAAGATAAAATAGAAATATGCGCAGAATAAAATAATGTAAAGATTCGAAGGGTGTTAAATAATGCTCTAATCCAATATTCATACAAATTGATACAAAAACGAACAATTTATTAATCTTAAAACCAATAAAAAAATAAAAAAGTTGTTTCATTCTTTCTTCCAGAACTCTCAGTTTACCAGTTACTGAACCTTTACCAGTTACATTTAAAATCGATAATTTTTGTAATATTACTATTGCTGTCTATTTAAGACTAATTAAAGAAGCAATTGAAAAATTCATAAAAAATTAAAATTTCTTTACTTGTTGAAACTAAACCGAAACTATAAAATATAATATGAACAAAAATTTGATAATTTTCTGTTGTCTCCTTAATATTATATGATTTTATCTAATAAATCATGTGTGCTAATTAATTCAAAATATTTTATTGTTTTGTATAGGTACCATATAGTAATATACTATTGAATTGTTAGTTTTCATCATCAATTACAGAAATTCATAAGGAAGCAAAAAAGTTGTTCCATTCTAGTTCCAGTTCGGAGAAACTGAGCCTTCACCAGTTCCATTTAAAGTTGATAATTTTTATAATATTACTATTGATGTTCCTTCCACACTAATAGTATTAGCAATTGTACTTATTTTTAATACAACTTTCCAACTCTAATTTCAATTAAAATATCGTTCAACTCTTTGTATCTGGGATTGAAACTGTTCCATAATCGTGCGTATTTGTATGTAATCTAAAACTAAAAGTATACGAGTATTGTTTGGTCGCATGTGACACTATTCCAAAATGATAGCATAAATTTCCATACGATGGCAATTGCTTCGTAATTTATTTCGTGAGGGACTTGACCGTATTGAAACATTGTGGTCGAAACTAAAACATAAATCGTCACCTATGGTCAATCCAAGCTGGACTAACTGGCATTTAAGGAATAGCAATTTAAATTTAAGTTTAAAGGCACGATTAAGTTAACATTCTCTCGCAAATGGTGCAATGGTGGTCAATTGGAAATGGTCAGAGAGGATGCAGGATCAGGAGAATTTTTTTTCCTAGGTGTAAATGGCATGCATATGTATAGTTGACTTTACCAATAAAAAAATTGTGAACTTTGATAACATTAATATCAAACTATTCAGAATAACTTGAAACGTCGAGCAAATATAAAATTAGCAAATAAAATTTCTGATGTATTTACATATAAAAACAAAAATATGTGATTGATGTTGTAACAAAAAATAACAATAACACTACGATTTATTCTTTCAATATGGTCTAAGATTAATAACCGTATTTTTGGTTACTCATTTAAAATTAAATTGACTCCATATTTCTACAAAATAATGTACGATTTAAAACAATTAATAAATCTCGCGCGATTATCATTTGCCATTGCGATAATTGAAACAATGTTGTATTTATTAAATTACGATCAATTTCCGACGGCGGCATTAATTAAATTCAGTTATGAATATTTTAAAATAAAATTAGCTTTCGCTTTTTTTGCTTTTTACCGATTTCAATGCCCCCATTATGGCAGATCATTTAAATTATATACGCGAAAGTGAAACGCAATGCAAAATTAAATATTTTCATTTCGATTTCATGAAAAATGATATAGAATTGAGAAAAATTATTTTACAATTATTTCACAGGTCGACAGAATCGATTGGCATTTGAATGTGGGGTTCTGATATTGACAGATTAGCCCAGATAATGTGAAATTTAAAATATTTTCATATAATTTGCTATTGATATTAATTAAACAGTAAAGAGATGTCTTCTAGCAGTAAAACAATTTTTTTAAAAAAGTATCTTAATCAGTAATAAAATACTAACTATGCTTATAAATAATTGTTTTACTATTTAACTATCTTGTAAATAATAGTCTTGTAAAAAATTGTATTTGAATGAAATTAGAATTAAATTAATAATTTCTAAATATTAACAAAAAAACTACTGTTAACTACTAAAAATGTAGGAAACTGGAAAAATCGAGCGTTGACTGATTATCATAATATATTGACATTCTATGGTATTTGTCTTGAATTTTTGAGAGATATCACATACAATATCTTGTAATGTGATGCTTTTTGCATCCAAACTATCTTTTGGGGGCGTTATAGGAGGTCTGGTCAAGTACCCACAATACCAGATGCCATTTAATTGAATTGAGAGAAAGAGGAGTATCATGTTGCCTATTCTAAGATAAGTAACTGTTTTTCTACAGAAAGTGATCAGATAATTAGCTTTACTTGCCAATGTGGTATACCATTAAAATTACTATCGATAGGAAAAAATATTAAACAAGATAGTTTTATTTCTACTAAACAAGAATATATCAAGTAATCAGAACAAGGCAAGTATCTAAGGAAATTATTGACAAGATAATATTAGCAAGAGCAAATTATATTCAGTAATAAAAACATTTATATTAACTGAAATACTCAAAAATGATTACTCACAGTCAAACAAAAGCCAAAAAATACTATGCTCTCTGTATGGCTTCCAAAATCGATATGCTATTTAATATATCCATAACCAATTGTTTTAAACTGATTTTACAAGAATATTATAAAACTTTGTTAAATATCATCTGAATTCTTACCAAAATAATGTCATACAACCCTCTCTTTACAAAGCCCCATGTTAAAGGCTACTTTACCCTGTGGTCAAGCAGTCTTATTGTCACCAAATGTGACCAAGAAAATACTTGTGCCTATTTAATCAGAAAATGTCAACCCAGATCAATATTATTGTTTCAGATATTAGGAATATTTAGAAGAGCTATCGATGTCGAAACCATGAATAATGTAACGAAGGTATTTCGGTTGTACATCCTCCAAATTTGGGTAATTTTTGAATTGAGATAAGAGTTTATTAAATAAAGGAAATAATTGTTGCTCTAATTGATATATACTAAAATAATTATTATAATATGAGTATGATTTTAATTTATATTTGAGTAAAAAGATTTGAAATTATTTGTTGTTGCCAATGTTACTTTTGGTAGAAACGCAGTTACCTCTTACAAATGTTAAATATTCATGAATTATGTAATCTTTCATTAAGAAAGTTTTAAAATTTTGCAAAAAATATCTAGATATACGCAGGATAGCAAAATTTTAATACCTGTTGAAAATTTATGAAGATTTACGGTGCTACAATACAGCTTTTCTAATATTAACACATTGATTTTATACTAAAAATATTTTGTTTGAAATTAAATATTGTAAATGATATTAGTATAAGATACACTGATAAATAATATTATTAAATATAGTAAATATAATCATTTTGGTGAAATCATCAAATTAATGAAAATAAATAAATAAAGATATTTTTTAGCAGTTAATTGCTATTACAGGTGAAATATAAAATAAAGAATATTTTTAATTAGAGGGCTGTAAAATTATATATCCAGAACTCAAAAAGTTTGGAACTATGTAGAAAGAAAATTAATCAATTTTTTTATTAACTATTTTAACTGAATCATTTTTGTAATGCCTGAATCTGAATATAATAAAAATGGTGAAATTTTATCGCGGTTAACCTGGAATGTATCCATTTTAATGATATTACCTTTAGATACACTGATAATTAAAATTATTAAAAATTTTTTAATCACTTTGGTAAAATAATCAAATTAATGATCATAAAAAAATATGATATATTTTTGCAGTTAATTGCTATTACAGGTACAATATAAAATAATGAATAATTGAAATATATCCAACTAAATGCAAAGAAGAGTAAACAATTTTTTTATAAACAATATGAACTGAATCATATTTGTGATGCCCAGAAAAAATCGGAATATAATAAAAAGGGTAAAATTTTATCGGAGTTAACGTGGAATATCTATTTAAATGATTTAGTATTAGATATCTGATAATTAAAATTATAAATATTTTATAATAACTTTGGTATATCATCAAATTAATGATCATATTTTAGCAGTTAATAGTTATTACAGGTGAAATATAAAATAACCAATATTTTTTCATTAAAGGCCATGAAATTTCATATCCAGAACTCAAAATATTTAGAACTACATGTAAAGAAAAGTAATCAAATTTTTATAAACAATATGTACTGAATCAAATTTATAATGCCCATCGGAATATAAAAAAAATTGGTAAAATTTTATTATAGGGATGTATCTATTCAAAAATGCGGAATATTAACATAGAAAGAAAACGTGCAAATATTTGCCAATTGCATAATACAATATTGTGATTTAATTGCTCATATGTAAAACTAAAATAAAAGCAGTAAATACAAAAAGCAAACGTTTCCACCTGCATTATTCCAACGTGTTAAAATTAATATTTCATCTCTCGGAATGAAAAATGCAATAAAATTCAAATAAAAATCCGGCGGAATACAATTAAATAGACTATTTACCGAACAGTTCACATAATATTTATATATACTTTCATTTATAACCAATTAATACGTCATATATTTTCAAATGAGTTACAACGCGATGTGAGTTGATTTTGAAATATAAAACATTTCAATTTATTCGTTTTAAGTTTGACCGTTCGCATAAAAATCAAACAGTAAATTAACCGCGCGCGGCAATTAGCGAAATCCAGTTTTAATAAAATTTAATATTTAAAAATCGTTTCAGAGTGCCGCTGCTGACGCTCGATCGAAAAATACACACAGAGCAGTAAGACTCGTGAGGTTTAGTAAGTATAGTTTAGTAATATATATTCTTTTTCAGTTAATATTACTTAAGGGGCACAACTAGTATGAAATTTTCAAAAAATCGAAATTTCAATTTTTCATATTTCGATAGGTTATACCTTTAAAATAACATACCAAAATTTAAATCAACATCTTGAATAGTTTTTGAGTCACAGCCATTTAAAGAGTATATATATATATATATATATATATATATATATATATATATATAGTATATAGTATAACGATCATTTAATCTTTAAATGCGTTTTTCTCGAAACAGCATTTTCCGAATTTGCTGCAGCGACTACTCAAAAATAAATGATCCAATCACTATCAAATTTTTTTACATGTTCTATACATAGTTCTCCGTAAAATGAAGTATTACTAGTCCAAAAACGACCAAAATTTTGGGTAAAATTCGACTTTTTATAAAAATACGCAGTCATTTTGTCTTTTTTGTAATTTCTTGTTTTTATCGTAGTTCATTTTACAGACAATATTATCTAGTTTAACGAGATCTTTTTTTTTAAATTTCATCCACGTAGAAGACCTGAATCACTGCAGCAGTAAAGGGTCTTTTTTTGCCGCGCCGTTGGAGATCGACGATAACTTAAAAAATATTTATTTTTTTCCTTTCAAAATTTTACTGTATGTATTCTTAATGTATTCTTAAAACATGTATAAATATATTTCTAGAATTTTGAAATGATTGATTAAGTAGTTTTTTAATATAAATTTCCAAAAATCATCTTTGTTTAGGCGGTTACACTAGTTGCGCCCCTTAACACAATGTTTCTTTATATTTGCCTCCTTATCTATTCACACAAGGCACTAAATCATTTGTTAATTAAAGTACTGAAAAATAAATCTAACAAGAAGAACACGCGCGGATTTTGATGAAACTTGGATTAATGGCAGATTTTATGTTTAAATTGACCGTTGCAAAATATTAGAGGCGTACGAAAAGCGGTTCCATTAAAAAAAATTCAAAGTTTACAAACCCCTCTCAAGTTTTTTGCAAGTAAGTAATTACATCTAGTGGTAGCAGTACAAAAAGGAAAAATATGGATTTTAATCATTGTAAAATATGGATTTCGATATTTAGGTATGGATGTTATTGTGAAAATATAACGTTTGAA
>NW_020537758.1:14996706-15077919 GCF_003426905.1 Ctenocephalides felis | reverse complement strand
TTATTTAGAAGTGATTTTGTGTATAGCTTGACAAGTTTTTTAAAAAAAAGATATGACTTCAATATATAAATACGAAGCATACTGTTAGGTGCAAAAGTGAGGCGCTGTCTGATTATGTAATATTGCCATTGTGTGCAGAGAAACTTTAGATAAGACAGTTATCAATAGTGTAAAATACCAATTCTTTGCACATTCCCAAAAAATAACTTCAATAAAATATATATATTGAAATAGCAAACGTGTTCATTATACGAAGCTGATCGTAAGGCAAAGTACTTAGATTCTCTGACGACAATAATATAAACACCGCTGCTTTTCCATAGCAAATTTATTTGAGCCATTACTAACGTCTAGATCATTCCAAATACAATTTATGGCATCAATATTTATATAAAAATATCGTATTTTCAATTAAGACACCATATGCTTTGCGTGTCGAAGTCCAGCAGCGAAGACGTTGTCCACTAATTTGGATGTCTAAAGCCATATAACTTCTTAAAACATACGTAAACATTTCTTAATATTAAATTGGATACCTATTTCTTTCATCTTCGTCTTAATTGGAGACCTTTTGTTCTCTAACCGTTTCTTGAAATTTTTGACAAACACGTTTATTATAGGTTTTGATGGATATAGGTAAACGGAATATCAGAAGTATGACATATGTTGGAGGAACCGTTTTGGTAAAGGATAGTTAAGTTTTTTTTAATAAATATTATCGTTTGAAATGCAGAATTGCTTACAAGTTAAAGATATTTTGAGATTTATTTCAAATTCATTGTTACAACACTACAAGGTCATTTTTATTCGAACTCTGTCTTCCAATCTCGTACCGGGTTCAAAACATTTAGGTACGATTCAGAATAATACTTAGTCGTAATAAAAATTCAATAATCATGTTTCCATATTTTTCATAAAAGAATTAATGACTTATCTCAGTTATCTTTGTATTATTTAGTCTTATATATCAGAATCCTCATACAAATAATTCGGGTATCGAAATCACCCCATAATTAAGCCAACACGTTCGGCTTCTAAACACGTTGAAGCAGTACCATAGGCTTCCCTTATGTGTCAGACAAAGAAGGATGGTGCGTCAGTTGTTTAAGGGATGATTGATTTACTACTTTGGAACTATCATAGCCATTGATTGTCTTCGATTGTTTCCAACCCTTGTGTATAATAAAATTATCTAAACTTGTAAGTAATGTTATAAGACATAGAATAAAAAATTCTTACGACAATGTATAAATATATAAATGTATATTTGTAGGGTAGGGCTGGGCACAAAGGTCCAATTTGACTTTGAGCAATTATATTGCAAAAACCAAACCAATCATATCACAACAAATAACATGTATGTAACAAACAACTATCTGACTATGTTTAGTAAAACTACAAGCTGATTCCTCATTGTAAAAATATGCTTTTTTGCTATTTTTCAAAAATTTATCACATTGGTCTTTTTCACCCCATAGACGTCTGATTTTGTTCAAATCAAAGCCCAAATCATGTCACAATTCAAAACTTATTCCAATTGATGAGTTGTGATATATTTAAAATTTTATAGCCTAAAACTTTATTCTGTAATTTTTTTTAAGAAAAAACTAGGGATTTGCTATATATCAAGTATTTTACGAGTGGGGGTAAGACAAAAAGTCATCTCAGTTTCATTCTTCAGTCTTCAGAAACACTCTTTCATACATACATATTTTTTCCAAATTTTACTTAAAGCGGCAGTAGAAAAAATATTAAGTTTCAATAAAAATTCAGTTTTGTGACTTGTTATTACTAAAAGGACTACTCAGGTAAGATCCTCAATTAATAAAATTAATATTGAGAGCTTGACTAATTTTTTGTCAGAATATTTTTCACGAAATTATATCATGTTAAAGATTCATGTGCCATTACAAATTACAATACACCTTTTATTTTTCTATTTAACCCTATTATTGAAATTGTGTTTATAGTTCTCGTCACGGTCTTATTGAGAATCTCATTTGCTAGAGTAATTGTGAAATACTTATTGACTTCTATACAATACAAGTTAAATGATGTAAATTGAAATATAATGGATTAAGAATGCTTTTAGAAAAATGACTATAAATTAGTTATCATAATAAAATATTATTTTAGTGTTGTTTGTTCGGAAATGTATTAAAAAAATTGTTTTTTATTGTATGGCACTACAAATAAATATTTTGTGGTGCGAGAAGACTTTTTCCTGGATCTACATTTATGAATTTATAATGAATTTTAAATTACTTTAATAAAAATTTAGAATGATGTGTTTTCAGGAATTTATTAATCCGCAATAACCTCGTACAATATTATTGAATATATTCAAACAGGTTTTTTTCCATAAAAATGAATGATTTGAAAAATGAAATAATTGATACAAAAATTAATTCTAGATTTATGTATATGCAACTATGTTATATTATTTAAATAAATCTTAAAGATTAATTGATTGGGCCCTTAGACAGTGGTATTTTTCTTTAGTTTAATAAATAATAGAATAAAAATTACTATAAAATTTTATTCCTATTCTTACCTCAAAATCTTTCCGCATCAGCACGTTTTTGTTCGCGAATTTAAAGTCCACATAATCACTTTATTTTACGCGCAATTAAAATAAATAATTTAAATAATCCTTTTTTTTAATATATACACTTACACACACATATTTACAAAACACTGATTTTATTAAAACTGCTGCAAGAAATACATGAATTAGTAAATGTTTAATGGTATGTCCACAATTTTGTTCAGTCATAGGAAAATAAAATTAACTAACAAATTATTCCCTAATTGATGAAAATGATTGATGAAAATGATGTTTTACAATTTTGTATAATCACACACAAAATAGAATTAACTAAGAAATTATTACCTAATTGTTGACTAGTAAATTACTTCTCAAATAAGGTCTTAAATTCGAAGAAAAGTCAAATAACACTCGTTTTAAGAAATTAATATTTATTTTTTAATTTTATTGAAGTCAATTCCAACATGTGAACATACTATTAATAAGCATGCTTAAAATTTTAAAACACTCACCATTCACCAACACACACTTTCTTCTAAAATATCCAGTTTTTTCACTTGTACTCTGCAATAACAAAAATTGATTGAAATTCTAATTTTAATAATGTTTATTATGAAAGATAAAATTTAAAACAAATGACAAAAAAGGAAAATATTGCACATTAATAAATTTATTAACTTAACAAATTAATTAACTAATAAATAAATTATTTGAATAAATAAACGCACCTCCTACTGGTTGAAACATGCCTACACATGGTCAATAAACTTTGAACTTTATAAATAAACACTAATTTTACAAACAAACGCTAATTCCGTAAATTAACACTTATACGAACACTAAACACTAATAAATCTACAAAAATTACAAAACTAGCACTAAAAATTTAATCAAAAATTCGCACTCCGATTATTATTATTCACGATTTATAGTCATGACACGACGACGCTAATTGGAGAAACATCTGAAAAAATAATATTATATATTAAAAAAATGTGTTAAGTTTTAGCAATATATTAAATTTGTTAAAGATTTATAATTATTGCTACTTACACATGTCTCAATCCAATTTCTGTACGAAGTTTCAATTGTATCAGTTTGATCTGCGAATAACCAATAAAGAAAAAGTAAATAAAAAATTAATTAAGATAATATGATAATAATATTAAGTAAAATTGAAATACTAAACTTTAAAATGTAGATAATACTAATTACCTACAAATAAACAAGTCCGCTTTATAAATAAAAATTATTAACCCAATGCACTTCTGTCCACCGGTTACGTAATTCAACATATATTATAATAATAATGAAAATAAATAAGAAATTCAAATTCAAGATATTACTTAAGTTAATCCCTGCATACGATACAACTCTGGTTCAAACATATGCATAGTTTGGAAGAAATATAAAAAACAATCTTTATTTTTTTTTAACAAAATACATAAATATTGCAAAGGTTCTTAGGCCAATATCTAATTATATTAATTAAAATTAAAATTTTAGTTAGATATGCTTGAATTCTATCTTCAAAACTGGTCGTCCCATGTTCATATCCAAAAAAATTGACCAAAAGTTTGAAAAAATCAAAATTAATAGCAGTAACTATTATTGATAATAATATAATTAACCGTTATTTAATAATCAAGGAAGGTTGATAAGAAAAGCGCCACTGGATTTAAGCCATCAACTCTCCTGATAAAAAATGGAAATAACTTAATCATTATTTATAAGAAATTATTTAATAATAGTTAAAATTGTATAATTATCAATAAAATATCAATAAATATAAAACTACTAAGTTGTTTTTTCAACATGCCCTTGTAGTGTACAATGTTCCTTTTTAGGACGACTATTGTAAATTCCTCAAATTTATTGAATGTCCTTTACTGGACAGTTGTAAATGAAAGAGATAATAAAAAAAAATTAATTAATGCATAATGATTATATCATCAAGTGGTTAATAATTATCACTCACGAGGTATGTGGTACAATAAATTGTGCATTCACCACATAATTTGTTTATAAATTATAAAAAAAATCATTTAAAGAATTCAAATATTTATTTGCATATAAAATAAATCATGACATCAAATTAATTAACTCACAGCCGAAATAACATCCGAGGTGTTGTTCTTTCAGCAGTTGTATGAGGATAAACTGGTCGCTCTCAAACTTGGTATAAAAATATACCAACATAGACTATTTAAATGTTACATCATTAATAGGATATCATGTATTGAGTCGTAGTTCATAAATAAAACGTTTTGACACTTTTCAAAGAGTTTTTGAGAGGGAAATTTAAAATACAACAGGTGTAAGCAAACTTGTCGAATTTTATAACTTCCAACAAAAGATAAGACATTTTTTCTACAAAGCTGATGAATTTTGCACAATTATGTTGGTTTACTTGCAAAAATCCATTGCTTCAATTTCTGTTATCGTTTCTGTAAATTCTAAAATTTATTTTAGCGTTATGCAATTTTTAGGCAAATCCAGCAGTCTGTCTTGTGGCACAGTACCATACACGACTAGTTTTGTTTTACCATTATCATTTACCCATATATTTCTCAGTCGAATTTTGATCTTATCTTTGTCATGTGCAATTAATATCAATCAACCTAATAATGATCGTTTATTATATATAGAACATTATTCGGCTATATATTCCGATGCACTCAATTACGCATAAATTATATCCGATGTGATATAGAGCACAGCTCGTTATTCAATATGATCATTTAGTTTTTCAATTTTAAAACTGTGCAATTAATTTATGACTCTGTTACAAATTATAAAAGTGCAATGTGTTATTTTTGTCTATATATGAATACTGTTTACAGGCTGTTTTGTTGCTTTTCGTTCTGGCCAAAGGCTTAATTAGGGGTGGGAATGGGATAGCAATTGGATTAGAAGGAGAGCTGGGGTAAAAAAATAATATAAAAATAATTAAGAAAAAAAACATTTAAAATATGTATATGTTTATTCAGTAATTTGACAATTTTATTTATGTTAAATTAATTATTACTTGTACATATGGTTGATTTATATTTTTATAATATTTTGATTTTTTTAGATTTTGCTTCTACAATATAATAATGCCGTCATGATTATTTCTGAATCACTATTTTCAAATGTAAAACAAAATATTATTGCATAAATAACAATTATTTCCTCTATTGAAATTAAACCCAAATGAAAATTTAAATTTCCTAAATGCATGTTAATGAAGTTACCATCGAATTTTGATCAACCTTGTTTCATTTCTCATTCAAATTAGATAAATTATTTCGTGAAGATAAGCTATTGCAAAAAAAAAATCTGCTTTAATTTATAGACGTAAGACGTTCTAATAATATCCAATTCTGTAAAAAAAATTTACGTATAATATTAATGAATGTTCCAAGAAATCTAATAAATAAACTCATGAATAGATTATCAATTCACGATTAAAATTTTGCGTTATTACTACTACACTGCGTTAAATTATTTAGGCAATTATATTGTAAGTCTTTATTTAGACAATTATATTTATTGTCCCAAATGTAACAATTGTTAACTGTATATTTTTTTAATCTGATTATAGCACTGAAAACAAGATCATGATATTATTTCCAAGTTTTATATTCAAATATGTATATAATTTAGAAAAATAATAAAAAATACTTTGATTTTATTACTCTAAAAGAACAAACTACGATGCTGACTGTTTGAATTATTTTACTTAATAATTTAGTAGAATATTAGAAGATTTTCTACTTTATATAATCAATCATATTTGTTGTCTTTTAATTGTGAGACCTGTACATTTTTTATCCAATTACAATATTAATTGTAATAATTTTAAATTTTTTTTGTATAATTATTATGATTTCGATTTTGTATCAATTGTGTCAATATATAGCTGCATGAAGATAAAACAAAGTGTTAATAATATTAGTAATTTTGAATAATTTTAAAATAAACGCTGTACGCATGCATATTGAGCTCTGTTTAGGTTTCAAAACTTTATTTAATTTTTATAATATTAGACCATTTTGCATAGGCCTATAATATTTTAAGGTGTTTGGTTTGATTATTAACTATATCACCGTGCGAAGTATCATCAAAATCCCAGAAAAGTAAACCTGGAGGTTCTCCTTGTCAGACCATTCTATTAGTTGTATTTCAACTTTTATACATTAAGGTGAACTGCAATTTTCTATTATTTCGTTATGAGGAAAATTAGAATATTTAGAATTGAAGAATGATATTAGATTTTGTATGAAAAATATTACACCAAATGAATTATTTTCCTAATTATTACCAGAATTAACTAATTTTCGGCCAGCTCCGCCGCCAATTGCTAATATACTGATATATGGGCCGCGTAATATAGCGGCACCGCAAAAATGCGCTCTCTAATTGGTGTTTTTAAATCGAGTATTGCGGAATTATGGATATTACCCGATGTACGAGCTTATATTATGTATATCGCTAAATAGAATTTCGATTGTCTGTATAATGATAATTATAAACTAATAATTCAATTGGCGTCGGTAATGTGTTTTTAATTTTTATTCGCGTTCAACATATGTACAGCTTTATGTGGCCATATCGATATACGAGTATAGGCGAATATGTTCCAGTGTTTAATTTTTAATCGGAATATTTAAAATGCGATGCATGTTTTTAAAGGTGTATTTTTGCATTGTTTACATTCATAATTAGCTTTAATTTATGAGCGATCTGTTATTCTTTGGATAATTAAATATTTTATATTATGCTGATAGCCATTGACTAATTAATGTATTGGATTTTATAAAAGGTAATTATTGTTAGCGGTTGAAAAATTGTTTATGAGCGCGTTAATTGGAATAAACAACTTCTGATTATTTTTTACCGTTTATTATGGTAATTATTTTATAGGAATTAATTAATTTAATTAGGAATTTTAAATGCAAGTAATTGAAGAAATCAGGAATCTTAGACACCTCTGTTGGATTTCTTCAATTTCTTAAACATCTAATTGTTTCAGTTATTACACTATTCACCATAATTTTATATTACATTTTCTATAATAATTTCTTCTTGAAATACCATAACTTATAAAACTATTTTTGAAGCTTTTTATATAATTTTGAGAACTTCTTATTTTTGTAACTAATTTGTCAAATCGACTAATCTAATATCGCAAAATTTAAATGATTTATTCCAAATAGTTAAATCTAAAATCTAATTTTTTGTTACAACTGTTATACTCGTATAACAAATATATAATTAAAAATTTAAAAATATTAATAGGTTATTAATTAAAATAATTAAAAATTGTGAAAAAGAATAATAGTGAAAAAAATTGCATCAAATAATAAATAACTAAATAGTTCATAATGTACAAAGTAGTATGAAAATTGAATTTCGAATTTAGGAATTAAATTAGCATAGTAATTCTATTTAAAATCTTTTTGTTTCCATTAGTCAGTCTAACTATGAATCTTGAATCATTCAGTACATATATTTGTTTCTTTTACATTTATTGCACTATGAATTACATTATGTAATATTGTTTTAGTCGGTTATTAATATTTTTATCATTGTTTATTTTAATATTTATACCATACAATTCATAGATTTTAATTAACTAAGCAATTACAAATATGTATATATTACTTGTACAAAATTTTATTCAATATTATGGGATATCATAAATATGAATTAGTATTTCTAAATAAACATATGTTTCATCGACGTAGTAATCGTTTTCAGATTTAAAATTAATATTAATAAAATTAGCAAATTAGTTATATTAATCAAATTAAAAATAATAAATATTTAGCGAATTAGTTATATTAATCAAATTAAAAATAATAAATATAATTTTAACTTTAACTAGATTAAAAACTCGTTTAGCTGGAAAACGTATTTATATAAAATACACAAAATTTGCATTACAAGAAATAAATTATTATAATTTTGAAAAAAATCTTGTTATTTTAAGTTTTTTCACAATTTAAAAATACTTCTTTTATCTTTTAATTGTACATGTTCTGATCTTTATTTTATAAAAAACTAGTAAACCCGACGAACTCCGTTTCGCCACCAGATGGTTTCGTGAGAAAGATGAAGAAATTTTTTGTTTGTTTTATATTTGAAAAATAAATTGATTTTATTATACAACAGTAATGAATTTATTTCGATTACAAAAATTGTTTTTGAGTTGAACTTCTCTAAGTAAATGAAAGTGAATCCGCCAATTATCCGTTTCATTGAAGTGCTCTTTGGTGAACCACATTTTTTGTTTTTTGGGTCTGACGTTAACACAAACAAAGCGGATGGTTTTCCAACTCGTGAACAGGCAACGTATAACTGCCCATGTGAAAAACAATGATTTTCTAAATAATCTATTTGAAATTTATCCCGCAAACACTAAGCGATTGGCCTTGCGACATGTTATTGCGAACGCAAGGCGAACTGGATATTGCAATCGTTTGAAGTCAAACGGAAGACCAGTCAGAATCATTGGTATGTCACCAAATCGCCAGCACTTTTTGATTGAATGGTGAAATTCAGTGCGTGTACATCATTATTCTTTGCGGCAAGAATTGCTCGTCGACTTAACCAAGCATAATTCTGATAATTCTCACTAATGCAATTACTCGAATTTTAAATTACGGTGCGTGAAGTTCCAGCAGCTTGCATTTAGGCACGATGCCATGCACCACTAATTTTCTCAGCTATAAACCTTGCGGAGCCCGAGACCTTTCTAACGAATGCAAAATTGTCGAAATCGGTTCGTGCGTTCTGGAGTTATTTCGTCAGGAAGGAAAACCCGACTTATTTTTATATATATAGAAGATTACCTTCTTCTTATTGACCAGAATCACATATCGTTTGGTATGAAAAGCTGAGAGTAATTTCCATCTATTTGTGCACAACACATTACTCAATGACTGAGTTATTTTTGTTTTTGGCCAAAGAGTTGATTTTTTCTCATTTTCTGAATCGCAGGAAAATTCGATGACATCGAACACCTGTTGCCCGTGTGTTTATACCCTCGGCCGCGCGATGTAACTTGTTATTTTTATTTTATTTTTTGCCTATATATGGATAAAAGTCTAGACAGAGAGCTGGGAGATCGATAAAACGTTATTTATATACAGAGCAAAATGTAACAATTTATTTGCAATACAGATAGAAAATTTTACAACGCTTTAATAATGGATATCTATATTTATAATCCTAATATTCAAATATTAATTTTGTTCAGATTTCATTCGAACGTTATATGTTCCTAATAACAACCATACTTAACATATCGAAATCCATATTTTTCAATGATTAAAATCCACATTTTTTCTTTTTATACTACTATCACCATACGCAGTTCTTACCTGAGAAAAACTTGAGCTGGGTGTGAACTTTCGAGATGTAAACTTGATTTTTTTTGATAGAACGGTTTTCCATAGACCTATAATATTTTACCACAGTCTATTTGGGCATAAAATTTATCATTAAGTCAAGCTTGATCAAAATCCAAGACAGTCTACGCGCGGGTTATTTTTGCTAGATTTATTTTTCAGTACTTTAATTAACAATTGATTTAATGTAGATACCTTGTAGGTACCTTGTTGACAAGGGTAGTCTTGTGTAGATAGATGATAAAGTATTGGGGGGCGTCCATTAATTATGTGGAGTTTTTAGGGGCAGAGGGGTTGACAAAAATTGCGAAATACTACATGGGGGAGGAGGGATATAGTAAGATATGACTTGTGTTTATTTTTACTTGATTTTTTTTAAAACTCCAAACATTTTCAAAAAAAACTAAAAATATACGTGATGTTTGTAGGGGAGGGGGTAATTTTGAATATCACCAGGTATCACCAAGTGGGAGAGGGGGTCCAAAAATCCTCAAACAATCGATCACGTGATTAATAGACGCCTCCTAAATTGAAAGAATTGCCGTAGCTCTAAAGATGTGTTGTTCGTGCACTTTTCTAAAATTTACCAATAATAACTAAAAAAAAATATCTTACTACCAACTCTTAGTTTACCTCTGGTTGTGTATTTTTCGATCGAGCGTCAGCAGCGGCACTCTGAAACGATTTTTAAATATTAAATCTTTATTAAAACTGGATTTCGCTAATTGCCGCGCGCGGTTAATTTACTGTTTGATTTTTATTGCGAACGGTCAAACTTAAAAACGAATAAATTGAAATGTTTTATATTTTAAAATCAACTCACATCGCGTTGTAACTCATTTGAAAATATATGACGTATTAATTGGTTATAAATGAAAGTATATATAAATATTATGTTAACTGTTCGGTAAATAGTCTATTTAATTGTATTCCGCCGGATTTTTTATTTGAATTTATTTGCATTTTTTCATTCGCGAGAGATGAAATATTAATTTTAACACGTTGGAATAATGCAGGTGGAAACGTTTGCTTTTTTGTATTTACTGCTTTTATTTTAGTTTTACATATGAGCAATTAAATCACAATATTGTATTATGCAATTGGCAAATATTTGCACGTTTCTTCTATGTTAATATTCCGCATTTTTGAATAGATACATCCCTATAATAAAATTTTACAATTTTTATTATATTCCGATGGGCATTATAAATATGATTCAGTGCATATTGTTTATAAAAAAAATTGATTACATTTCTTTACATGTAGTTCTAAATATTTTGAGTTCTGGATATGAAATTTCAATGGCCTTTAATGAAAAAATATTGGTTATTTTATATTTCACCTGTAATAACTATTAACTGCTAAAATATGATCATTAATTTGATGATATTACCAAAGTTATTATAAAAATATTTAATAATTTTAATTATCAGTGTATCTAATACTAATATCATTTAAATAGATATATTCCAGGTTAACTGCGATAAAATTTCACCATTTTTATTATATTCAGATTCGGGGCATTACAAATATGATTCAGTAAACATTGTTTATAAAAAATTAGATTACTTTTACTTGCATGTAGCTCTAAATATTTTGAGTTCTAGATATGAAATCTCAATGCCTTTTAATGAAAAAATATTAATTATTTTATATTTCACCTGTAATAACAATTAATTGCTAAAATATATCATATTTTTCTATGATCATTAATTTGATGATTTTACCAAAGTAATTATAAAAATATTTAATAAGTTTAATTATCATGGTATCTAATAGTAATGTCATTTAAATGGATACATTCCAGGTTAACTGCGATAAAATTTCATCATTTTTATTATATTCAGATTCAGGGCATTAAAAAAATGATTCAATTTAAATAGTTAATAAAAAAATTGATTAATTTTCTTTCTACATAGTTCCAAACTTTTTGAGTTCTGGATATAAAATTTCACAGCCCTCTAATAAAAAATATTTTTTATTTTATATTTCACCTGTAATAACAATTAACTGCGAAAAATATCATATTTTTTATGTTCATTAATTTGATGATTTCACCAAAATGATTATATTTACTATATTTAATAATTTTATTTATCAGTGTATATCATTTAAAATATTTAATTTCAAACAAAATATTTTTAGTATAAAATCAATGTGTTAATATTAGAAAAGCTGTATTGTAGCACCGTAAATCTTCATAAATTTTCAACAGGTATTAAAATTTTGCTGCCCTGCGTATATTTAAATATTTCTTGCAAAATTTAAACTTAATAAAAAATTTGATAACACATGTATGTTTAACAATTGTACTGAAGTAACTGCGTTTCTAATAATAGTAATCTTTACAACAACAGATATTTCCAAATCTTTTTACCTAATAAATTAAAATAATACTCATTAATTATTTTAGTATACCTCAATTAGAGCAACAATTAATTCCTCTATTTAATAAACTCTTATCTCAATACAAAAATGACCCAAATTTGGAGGATGTATAACCGAAATACCTTCGTTACATTATTCATGGTTTCGACATTGATAGCTCTTCTAAATATTCCTAATATCTGAAACAATAATATTGATCTGGGTTGACATTTTCTGATTAAATAGGCACAAGTATTTTCTTGGTCACATTTGGTGACAATAAGACTGCTTGACCACAGGGTAAAGTAGCTTTTAACATGGGGGTTGTGTAAAGAGGGTTGGGTGACATTATTTTGGTAAGAATTCAGATGATATTTGGACAAAGAGTTATAATTTACTTGTAAAATCAGTTTAAAACAATTGGTTATGGATATACTAAATAGCAATAAAGTGAGAATTTATATGATATTTAGACAAAAATTAGTTTAAAACAATTAGTTATGAATATATTGAATAGCATATCGATTTTGGAACCCATACAGAGAGCATAGTATTTTTTGGCTTTTGTTTGACTGTGAGTAATCAAATTTTGAGTAATTTCAGTTAATATAAATATTTTTATTACTGAATATAATTTGCTCTTGCTAATATTATCTTGTCAAATAATTTCCTTAGATACTTGCCTTGTTCTGATTACTTCACTATTCTTGATTATATTCTTGATTAGTAAGAAATAAACTAATCTTGTTTAATATTTTTTCCTATCGATAGTAATTTTAATGGTATAACCACATTGACAAGTAAACCTAATTATCTGACTATTTTCTGTAGAAAAACAGTTACTTTATCTTAGAATAGGCGACATGATACTCCTCTTTATCTCAATTCAATTAAATGGCATCTGGTATTGTTTGTACTTGACCAGACCTCCTATAACGCCCCCAAAAGATAGTTTGTATGCAAAAAGCATCACATTACAAGATATTGTATGTGATATCTCTCAAAAATTCAAGACAAATACCATAGGACATCAATTTATTATGATATTGAATCAATGCTAAAATTTTGCAGTTGCCTACATTTTTTATCAGTAGTTTTTAATTAATATTTAGAATTGAGCAATTTATTTCTAATTTCATTCAAATACAATTTTTTACAAGCCAGATATTTACAAGATAGTTAGATAGACAACCAATTATTTACAAGCATAGTTAATATTGTATTACTGATTAAGATACTTTCTAGAAAAAAGTGTTTTACTGTTAGAAGACATCTGTTTCCATTTACCTCCAATGCAATTTATAATCAGCATATCAATAGCAAATTAAATAAATAATATTTAAAATTTTACATTATCTGTGCTAATCTGTCAATACCAGAATTCCACATTCAAATGCCAATCGATTCTGTTGACCTGTGAAATAATTGTAAAATAATTTTTCTCAATTGTATATCATTTTTCATGAAATCGAAATGAAAATATTTAATTTTGCATTGCGTTTCACTTTCGCGTATATAATTTAAATGATCTGCCATAATGGGGGCATTGAAATCGGTAAAAAGCAAAAAAAGCGAAAGCTAATTTTATTTTAAAATATTCATAACTGAATTTAATTAATGCTGCCGTCGGAAATTGATCGTAATTTAATAAATACAACATTGTTTCAATTATCGCAATGGCAAATGATAATCGTGCGAGATTTATTAATTGTTCTGAATCGTACATTATTTTGTAGAAATATGGACTCAATTTAATTTTAAATGAGTAACCAAAAATACGCTTGTTAATCTTAGACTATTTTGAAAGAAGTAATCGTTGTGTTATTATAATTTTAATTTTACAACATCAATCACATATTTTTGTTTGTATATATAAATACGCCACGAATCTTAATTCAAGCATACTGTTTTTTTAATGGATTGATAGATTGAATTTTGAAGGACCAATTGGATGTAAAATACTTTGATTATAGCTTTATGTATTTATTTTATAATGATTACAAATTATAATTGTATTTACGATAATTTCAATGTGTTTTTATTATCGTATTGATTGATTTTTATATGATGATTTTGGATTGATTGCTTTTGTTTTTATCAATATAATCGCACGCTTTGATTTGGCGTGAACATACTTCCAGCCTTGAAATATATATTTCGAAATAATTGGTATTTTTCAAAAATGTGAACTCTAATATTAGTATGCGTCTGTAGTTTTTTCGTAAAATGTTATCAATGCATGGAACAGTGGCTTGTTCACAATTTTTTTATTGGTTCAAGTCAACTAAACATACACTTATCTACAAGTTCCTTAAGACCACATGCCATTTATACCTAGTAAAAAATATTTCTATACAATCCTGTACCCTCTCTGACCATTTCCAATTGACCACCAATCTATTGCACCATTTGCGAGAGAATGTTAAGTTAATCGTGCATTTAAACTTAAATTTAAATTGCTATTCCTTAAATGCCAGTTAGTCCAGCTTGGATTGACCATAGGTGACGATTTATGTTTTAGTTTCGACCACAATGTTTCAATACGGTCAAGTCCCTCACGAAATAAATTACGAAGCAATTGCCATCGTATGGAAATTTATGCTATCATTTTGGAATAGTGTCACATGCGACCAAACAATACTAGTATACTTTTAGTTTTAGATTACATACAAATACGCATGATTATGGAGCAATTTCAATCCCAGATACGAAAAATGGAATGATATTTTAATTAAAATTAAGTTTGATTATAAATATATACAATTGCCCATACTAGCAATACTAATATTACAAAAATTACCGATTTTAAATGTAGCTGGTAAAGGTTCAGTAACTGGTAAACTGGGAATTCTGGAAGAAAGAATGAAACAACTTTTTTATTTTTTTATGAATTTTTTTAATTGCTTATTCAAAACTTAACAATTCAATAGTATATTACTATATGTTATTTATACAAAACAATAAAATATTTTCAATTATTTAACCCACATGATTTATTAAATAAAATCATATAATATTAAGGAGACAACATAAGATCATCAAATTTTTCTTCATATTATATTTTATAGTATCACTTTAGTTTCAACAAGTAAGGTTGGTTTTAAGACCAACAAATTGTTCGTTTTTGAATAATAGATTAGAACATTATTTAACACCTTTTGAATCTTCACATTCTTTCATTCTGTGTATTTATTAATTTTAGATTAAGCGGTTCTATCCTTATTATTATTTATTTTTATTTAATTTCAGATAAGCGGTTCTATCCTTATTATTATATTGTCCTCATATTTTTCTTATTATTGTGCAAGTTATCGATTTAATAAAATACTTTACATACATGTAATAAACTCAATAAATATATATTCTCATATTGGGAATGTGTATTCTTCATATACATAGAAATAATATTATATTATAGTTTTGTTATTATAAAAAAACTCTGTACATGACAACCTAAATCAATCATTTTGTATAACTCACATTTTTAATATTTTAAAGAATGAAAAATTGATAATAATAGCACAATATTGTTATGAAATGCATCATTCTATTTTCACAACATGCATTTATCTTCCATAGATAAAATTCGATGGGTCCCACGTCACACCTAAAAAAAATAAAAAAAAATTGTGACTGATTTAATTTTGCGAAATTTTCTTTATGTACATTAGTACAATTTCGTGAAAATCAAATATTGATTTTATAAATCTAGCTGCTTTTATGTAAGTTTTAATATACTTACATTCAATACCTTTGGCATTTACATTATAAACAATTTCAAAATATTAAACAAAATCGAAAAAATTTAGTAAATAATTAAATAATGAAATAGTAGATAAATTAATGATAGCTTTATTTTTGCATCTAAAATGTCCCAGATTTAATTCCCCATCTCGGATAGGATGATATCAATAATGATAACAATTTTCTGATGAATCAACCAATGTGAAATCATCAATTATTTTACTTAAAAATACAAATCCATAGAAATATAGAAAAAATAGTCTTTCGAGTCATTTCTACAACGTATCAAAAATAAAACTACAATTAAAAATAATATTGCTAAATTAAAAAGAAAAACCATTAGGTTTGCGAATATGACTTATTCGTAACAGCTTAGAGAGTAACTAGTAGGCACTGTTTTTTTATTATACATACTTATAATAAATTTAAAAAAAATCTTGTGCCTAAGTGACAATTTATTTAATAATATTTTTCACTTTAAAATCCCACATTAGTCTCTCGAATTGAAATATTATCCGAAGTATTATCATAAATCGTCTCAAATGACTTGTTATCCTGGCTGACGTTAAAAGCAGTATTAAACTATCAAGCTGTTACACTTGTCGCCTATTAAACGATAAGCTGGAGATATCGCACTTATCCTATATAGACACATAACACATGTGAACAGATAAATTTCACACTTGTAATAGATAATAATGTAAGTGGAGCAGGCGTTTCGTGGAACACAATACGTACAAATTACACGACAAATATGGTCATCTGGTATTTTATGATGAACAGCTATTATTATCTCTAATTTATGGGTTCATTAAATTTAAAGTATAATTATGTGTAAGTGGCATTTCGTCCTAAAACAAGTGGCATACTTGACTTGCAATAGACTTAATCAATGAGGTTGAGATTTAGGGGCTTCATAATTTTTTTTGTTTATTCGAAATGTATCAAAACTATATTGTTTGTTTAAATTTATTATTCAAGTTCCTATTTTAATGCAAAGCTCTCAAGAACTTGCACAGTGCAGAAAAGAGCTCGTAGTCATTATTTTCATTTATCTCACTTACAACTTCAAGTCTTTGTCTTTATTTTGAATTCTAAATGTAGGTACTCTTCAAAGTAACTTTCATTTCATAAAGTCCTTAATAAGTTTTATTTCCAACTGACCAGTATAAGCGGGATGAAAAACTTTGAACGACGAAAACTTTGAGTCTACGAAAGAGTTGGTCTTTTAATGAGATTATATCGCGCATTTTTCTCATTTAATGAAGTCGAGTTGTCTTTGGTAGCAATTATTAGGACAAGTCTTTTGGGAGGGCTGTTGTCCCATTTGGAAAAGATGAAAGAATTCTTTATCGGCTTAGAGGAAGAAAGAGACTGATTGTATCTGGTCAGTTGATAATAAATGAAATATACTCTTTGTATTTTATTGATATTGTATAAAAAATACAGTGTTGGATTGTTGTACCGAGCTATCATTTTTGTCCTTGTGCTATTCAATTAATTGGAATAAATTTGTATTATTGGGGTAATTTTTTAACTTCCCGTAGGGCAAGTTATAGTAATCGCAAAATGAAAATTTTTATATATCTTTACATTTCAAAACCTTCTGAACGTTTTGGCATACCTTAGAAAAAAATGGATGTATGTGTGTGTGCGGATACAAATTTTCGTCGACGATTTGAATGATTCAACACCGATCAACCGATTTGAATGATTCAAAAAACATTCGATTCGCATTGATAAGGAGACGTGCTAATTAGATTTTGGCAAAGGCAGGTCTAGCCGTTCCCATGATACTGGGCAAAAAGTGCCAAAAATGGTAACTCAGTTCGTAAGAGAACGGAGCTTCCGATTTGAATAATTCGAAAAGCATTTTACTTGTATTGACAAGATAAAGAATTGATCAAATTTTTATGAAGGCAGGTCTAGCGGTTTTGGAGATCTAACAAAAAAAGTAAAAAAAATGCCATTTGGCGGTCAAAAATGATCATTAGACATATGCTCATCAAATTATCAGATATTTTATAGAGATTTTAACAATAAGTATAAATTTTGTTTGCATTCCTATGGGTTCCGTACCAATGTTTATTTGTTAGACGGCGACGCAGCGCTTACGCACTTTGACATTTCGTCTCAATGCAGTTAAAGCAGTACGATTGCTTTGAAAAAAAGTTCAGAATTTCCAATATATATAAAAATAAGAAAACTTTTTTTTTCTATAAAAATTTTTTTTCAAAAAAAAGTTATTTTTTGTCAAGTTTATAGTTTCTCGAAAATATAATTTTTTTTAAGTAAAATTTTTTCAAAAATGTTAATCGTTTTTAAAAAAATAATAATTTTTGGTACGTGAAATTCCAGCAATTTGCCTTAAGGCACGATGCCATGCGCCCCATCAAACATGCAATACATACAATTCACATTATATGCTCAGTTATAATTATAATTTTTGTAAACCAATGTTTTGATAAATTCTTAGACAACTAGAGAAGATATTGAAAGCAACATACACCCTTTGCTTGTACATACAAAAAGCTGAAAATTTTAAAACTTACTTTTCACCTATGAGCTAATTAGGTTATATATACATACCTTACTATTTTTTTTCTTAAAAATTCATTCCCATTCACACTTTCCCAAAACGTTTTCACTCAATCCGTCCTTTAGCATTTATACAGTTTCATTATCGCCGAGCGAACGCTTGTTTGACTTGGAAGGGGTACACAGATCGCGTACGAAATCGTTCCTCTCATCTTTCTCAGAGAGAAAGAGCTCTCTCACTCGAGGGTGGTTTTCTGAAAGGGTTGAATCGCCCATTTGAAAATGTGGTAGGGGCATTAGGGGGTCGTCTAAGGGGTAAAGCTTTGCGAAAACGCCGCTCGGAGTTGCGAGGGAGCCACCTCCTGGACACACAATTTGAGATAGAGGAAAAATAAGAAAAATGTAGATAAAACGATGTGAGAGTTGATTTTTAAGCTGTAGAAGTTGTTTGAATGCCCCATTGTTTCTTCTGTACTATTTTTTTATTATTTTTTTAAATTTTGAATATTTAAGTTTATATGCGTAAATATATACTCAACTGAAATAACATTTTGTAAAAGAGGGTGGGTAGTATATTTATCTATAATGAAATCTGGAAAGTTTTCACAAGATTTTGTTTCTGATGCTGAAAAAAAAATTTGGTACTAAAAATAAAGCTTTTCTTAGTTTATGACCAAAATTGTCAACTATTTTACAAATAAGTTGGTACTTTTTGAATAACTAAGGATATATAATAATAATAAATTTCTAAAATTTATTCGATAATTTCTTGGTTGTGTAAATAAGTTATAAGTGTTAATTTTTAACTTTCCGTAGTGCAAGTTATAGTAATCACAAAAAAATCGAAAATGAAAATTTTTATATATCTTTATGTTTCAAAGGTTTCTGAATATTTTGGCATTTCTTAGAAAAAATGGATGTATGTGTGTGCGTGTGTATGTGTGTGTGCGTATATGTGTGTGTGTTCGGATACAAATTTTCTTCGACGATTTCGGGAACACGGATGAAGCGATTTGAATAAATCATAAAACATTCGATTCGTATTGATAAGGAGACGTACTGATTAGTTTTTGGCGAAAGCAGGTTTAGTCGTTCCGAAGATATGGGGCAAAAAGTACCAAAAACGGTAACTCAGTTTTTAAAAGAACGGAACGTCCGATATGAATAATTCAAAAAACATTTTACTTGTATTAACAAGATAAAGAAGTGGTCAAATTTTTATGTAGCCAGTTCTAGCGGTTTCGGAGATCTTGTGAAAAAAGTAAAAAAATGCCATTTGGCGGTCTAAAATGATCATTAGACATATGCACATCAAATTATCAGATATTTTATTGAGATTTTAACGATAAGTATAAATTTTGTTTGCATTCCTATGGGTTCCGAAACAATGTTTATCCGTTAAACGGCGACGCCGCGCTTACGCGCTTCGATGTTTCTCTTGTCTCTGTGCAGTTAAAGCAGTACGATTGCTTTGAAAAAAATTCAGAATTTCCAAAACATTTTAAAATAAAATTTTTCTTCAAAAAAAGTAAATATTTGTCAAAATTTTATAGTTTCTCAAAAATCTAATTTTTTCAGAGTAATTTTTTTACAAAAATCTTCTTTAAAAAAAATAATTTTTGGTACGGGAAGTTTCAGCAATTTGCCTTAAGGCACGATGCCATGCGCCCCACTAGTATTAATATTAAATTGAACAGTTTACAAATATCATTGTAAATTCTTCACAAAAATATATTAAAAATCGTATCGCGTTTTATCATAAAGTAATTTGTTCAAGTTTTATTTTTGTAATCACTTTTACCATATTTTAATCAACTTCCTAAGAAAGCATTTAAATACTTATATTATTTTATCATTTCTTAAATATTTATTTTTTTAGAAATATAACTAACTTGCTAAATGTATTTTGCAAAATTGTTTACAAAGATAAGGATACTAATGTGTAAAATAGGCAGTAAAATGAAGAAAATAATTTACCAAACACTGTACAATAAAATTGTGTATAAAATATATACAATTATTAGGGATTATCAATATTTATGCATAGAGTCAATGTCATTAGTACCTATTACCACAAATCAGATTTTTTTTGACAAAAAAATGGAGAATTTGTCATAATCTTAAAATGTCCATAATATATGTATTATAAGGGAAAAACAAAATATTTAAAAAAATATTAATAATATTCACTTTTTCAATTCAGTTTTATATTTTCATAGCATAATTCTATCCCATCAAACGAATTAAAACGTGGCGAGTCACACTTAAAATCGTTCCATATACATAAACACAAATAAACGTATAAATGGTTCGATGTTAATATAATAGGTACATATGTATTTTTTCTCTATTTATCTCCACGCTTTATAATACGATATATATAAAAATACTCTGCATTTTTTAACTGCGCATGGTTTTATCGGAAAGTGAAAATGATGTCGATGGTATTTTTATTTTTTATATGTTAATGAAATAATATATATACATTATACATACTACCCCCGTACCGCGGGGGTATTAACGTAACTCACATGTGTTTACATGAATTATAATTGCTCGATTTTTATATGTGAATTATTGCCAACAATGTGGTTATTTCATTTTTGTATTTCCATTCATGAATATTAAAGCAGTCGACGCGGAGTGTAGTATTTCAGTAATTGAATTGTAACGTAATTGGTATTTATATCTTATTAATTTTGGTAGACATAATTGTTTTATGATGACATGAAAAACATGACTGAAAACTCATCAGATGTGTAGGTATATTTGCTATCCTTCAAGTCAATTTTTCTTCGATTTCGTCAATTTGACTGACTTCTTATGATGCTAGAGAAAATTTTTATTATTCCATTGCAATAATTTGACAAGCATACTTTAAATGCAATTCATTTTTAGTACTAATTTCAATAAATCAAGAATTTGTGTTCTTCAAAATATTTACCAAAAAAGATGTGTGTTTGAATGATCCTTTTTACTAGACATTAGGTCTAACGAGATGCTTACCTATCAGGCCAGTACAAGATACTCATTAATTTTGTTCATAATTAGTTTGTTAATTTGTGTTTGTTATAAGATTTTTTTATCTTTTTTAATATTATCTGTACTATCATAATTCCATAAAAATTACCATATTTCAAACCGTTACATCAACTTTAACCCACTGATACAATCTGCAATCTGCAATCGTGTGCAGAGCGCAAACGCCGTTCGGCGTGTGTTGTTTCCGAATAAAAAATAAAAAATAGAAATACTCAACAAAATAAAATATCACCATCAAAAACAAGGATATGAGTATAGTGTAGTATCCACCTCTCACCGACCGCGCTCTGCCATCGAGCGATCACATGTTTATTAGTTTCCAATAAGAATCAAACAAACATTTTTTCGTGTTTAAAAAATAGTATACACGTGGTTTTGTGTATGCATGCGGCCAAACGGTCAGATATAAAACAAGCATTATAAATGAAGGATTTTTATACTTTCGTATTTTGATTATTGTATTGCTTCTTAGGGGGAGCCCATTAATCACGTGAGGTATTTAGGGGGAGGGGGGGTCTGACAAAAAATCACAAAATATCACCTGGGGGAGGGAGGGGTATAGTAAGATATCACGTTTATTTATTTTTTAACTGACTTCTTTATAAAAAATCAAACATTTTCAAAGAAAAATAAAAAAAATTACAGTGCGGTGGGGGAGGGGGGGTAATTTCAAATATTACCATGGATCACCAAGGGGGAGGGGGCATCCAAAAATCCTTAAAAACTCGCTCACGTGATTAATGGACGCCACCTTATCCTTATCGATGACAATCTTTATTTTATTGAGCTTTATAATTGAGGGTTTTTTATACTTTCATATTTTGATGATTGTATAGCTTCTTATTGTTATCGATGATTTTTTTTAATTTATTGAGCATTTTATTTGAAGGTTTTTTTATTCTTATATTTTTATGAATATATAGCTTTTTATTGTTATCGATGATATTTTTATTTTATTGAGCATTATAATTGACATTGTCAGATTTTGATTAAGGTATCGCATCTCATTTTTATCGGTGTTTTTGATGATGATATTTCATCTCATTGTTGCTGTAAAATAAAATCTATACATTTCCCAAAATAACTCATACAAAATTTGAGATTTGATTCAAATATATGTAAGTTTTTACTAATGCTTTATATATCAAATTATTGCTTTATGAGTGATTTTAAGGAAACAGTGTATTCTAGGTAAAATGCTCCAATCGGTATGCATACCTGCTTTACTATAAAGTAACTGATATTAACTATGTTGTATGATTTGCGTGATCTACGAAAAATATGCAAAAATTCATTTTTTTAATACTTTATATTTTTTCAATTTTTTTATTTTTGAAAAAAAAAACGTCTTTAGGTTTACTCTCCTTTCGTGCGTTATATGCTCAAATTGGATTATGCTACTTCACCATAAAGTACCAGATATTAACTGTGTTTTTATTTTTGTGATCTACAAAAAATATACAAAAATTCATTTTTTATTTATTTTATACCTTTTCGATTTTTTATTTTTGTAAAAAAAAGTCTTCAGGTTTACTTTCAAGTCGTGCGTTATATGCTCAATTTGTATTTTGCTGTGTTTTATAATTTTTGTGATCTACGAAAAATATGCAAAAATTCATTTTTTATTTATTTTATATTTTTTCGATTTTTTTTATTTTTCAAAAAAAGACGTCCTCTTAGACCATTAACTCTCGAGTCGTGCGTCTAAACAGCGTCCGTTTGAATAACAGTGTCAGTCGTCGCGTCTTTTGCCCAGAAAGAGAGCGAATCGTCGCCCGTTCTAGTCGTCTCTCCTTATCCCGCTACGTCCGGCGCGTAGCAGAAATCGTAGCTGTAGAGCGAGGCTACGAGGCTACTGCTACGTCTATTACATCGGCCTAGAGTGGGAGGGTGTCCTTTGGGCCTGCGCCGCTCGAACGCCGTTTGAGCGTCGTTCACCCCCGTTGTCCGCAGTCGGCGTTATTTCGTGAAAGCGCGGTACGTCAGTCATGCCCGCACCCGCCGTCGCAAGACACAGCTAACAGAAGAGAAAAGCAGCCAAAAAACTGTGTTGTGCTCTTGTGAACTAAAATAAACTTAGAACTTAACCAAATAGTTTTTTAGTTAAATTTTACTATCTAAGACCGTGTTTTTCATTTTTGTTGGATTTTTTTATACAGACGGACGGCGGGTCGCGAACGTTTATGATGTGAAAACGATGTGTGCGATCGTGTTTAAATTATGATTTTGGTTTTGTTGTTTACTGTAAGGATAATATCGTTACTTATTTGAGTTGAGTTTAATCCACGCGCTCAGTGACTTTGTGTCTTGGAAGGACCCGGTTGCATTATCTTATAAGTTTGTAATACACGTGCGCTTCTTACGCCGGTGGCAGAATGATCAAGATATTTGTTGGATTTTAATAACTAAACACAAGGTAAGGAGAGGGAATGAAACTTTCATATTAAAAAATTGCATTTTTGTTCATGTCTTCAATTTTTTTATCATTTTCTATACTGTGTTAACATAAATAATTTACAATATTTGTTTATATTTACATCTTTTGCATGATAAATAAAATTTTAATTGATCTTATATATTTGCGTTTACGGGTTGTCGGGGTCAGATTTACCAAGTAAAATAAAAAATGCTTCATATGCTTTTCTTTATAATTTATAAAATTATATGATTTATAAAATATAATGATTTTTTTTTATCGCACGGTATTTTTTTCTATCGTTACGGTAAAAATGTATCATGCTTGAATTTGCGTTAATACAATCGTAAACTTTTCTCAAGCTTTGCGTGTTCTCTGCGACGCTTCTTTAAAATTAATAAAAGCTCTAATAAGGTAATTTTACAAAGTAATCTTATACTTCATTTACAAAGCATCTAATACTTCTATAAAATCACATCATTTTATTTTCATCAAGTTGTTGATGCATAACAGAAAAATTAATATTTATTATTAAAAAATTATACAAATTTGAAAATTTAAAGCTCATCAAAAAATTCAAAAGTTGTATATATTTTCATTTTGTAGTATAGTTTCTCGAAACTTTTATTATTCATAGAATTCAGTGCCGCGGATTTTGTAGTTTTGTAAAACATATATAATTATAGATAAATCATTTTACTGAATTAATTAATATAATAGCACCACAGAAAAATACATGTACGATTTTTTATTTTTATGTTATCTTGGTAAGAAACTAAAAAAAATCACGTTTAAAATTTTTTTCAAACACTCGAATAAAAATTTTTTTACTATGAAATTGAAGTGTTTTAACTTTTGTTTGAAATTATTACCAAGGCATAAAATTGCAAAACTAAAATATCTAAAGTAAATTTCAATAAGAACAAAATATGGTATCTATTTTTAACTGAATGTATACAACTTTCATATTGAATTTGCATGATATATATTTTTATATAAAAAAATTAAAATCATGATTCCCGCGTATTACCGAAAATAAACCACTCAAACATCAATATCAAAACACATATCACGTGTTAAACGAAATATACATTTTTTTTTATTTATTCTCACTGTGAGTTATTTCACTATCGCACCTCAAGCTTCGCCGCGTAGAAAAGTGGGGACACGAAAATTGTCTCCCGTCAGAGATCCGGCGGGCGGATGGGGTTAAACGTTTTCCAAGGGGCAAAGGGTTTCAGCGGCCCTTAAGTGGGGTTGAAGGAAAGTCCGAAAGCATGTGGTGTGAGTTCCAGATTTCTTTTCTCGGGATGCTTTGCTCTCGGCGCATGCTCCATCTTGTAGCCCTCTCTCCTTCTGGAGTAGACTCTAAACTCCTTATGTGCCTTGCTCGCTCTCACGAGCTAGTGTTCGTGTTCTCTTCGGGTGTCTTCGAATACACCCCCACTACGGGGTAGACGTAGCAGTAGACGTCTTTTGGCTATCCTTATATACCTACGTTTAGGCGCCGTAGAGCGCATTGCTTCTTCGACGTTACGTCAGTGCGCGCCTACGCGGCTACGAAGCATGGAGCTCAAGACTTAGCACGATATGGACTATACACGTGTTTAGTGTTTTTATGAAAAAAAATGATAAAGACTTTTTTGACATTTAGTGTGATTTTGTAATAAGCGTACGGAACTTTTCGTGAAAAAGTGAACAAGATAATAATTTTAAATATTTTTTAAAGGTATGCGATTTTAATAAATAACACAAACATTTGAATACACAGTGATGATATTTTCTCTATTTTTCTTTTTTTTAATTTTTATTTTTAATTTAAATATTTTTTTTCACTTTTTAATCATGAACATAGAAACAGAGCTTTTTTAGAAACAAAACGTGCATTTTTTGCACTGCTAAATTTTTTACAATAAATATAAAAATATATAAGTATACGCAATCAACACTTGTAAAAAATCCAGTTACTTTTTCAATAATTTTCATTAGTATATTTTTTCATCTCTTTATTGAAATATATTTGTTATATTCATATTCATTTAAAAATTTAAATAATAATAAGTATACATCGACGTAATATTTGAAACTCGCGTATTAGTGTTAGATTATATTATTACACCCGAATTGAAACAAACTACCACTTGCTTGCACACAGATATCAATATCTTGTATCTTAAGTTTACATAGAAATTTACTTTAATTTCATCAACAAAATAATATTTAGAAAACATGTGTACTTTTTCAATAATTTTCATTGGTATATTTGTTCATCTCTTTATTGAAATATATTTGTTATATTCATATTCATTTATAAATTTAAATAATAATAAGTATACATCGACGTAGTATTTGAAACTCGCGTTATTGATCTTTGATTATACACCCAAATTGAAACAAACTACCACTTGCTTGATATATATCTTTTGGCGGGATATCACATTCAGTTTGCTCCCACATCACACAAATAGCAATGTCACGTATCTTGAGTTTACAAAGAAATTTATTTTGATTTTAGTTTTAGAATAATATTTATAAATACAAAACATGTGTACATCACTTTATCTGAATCTGAACTGAAGTCCAATCTGCAGATGTCATCCCGCTTACAGTTTGAAACTAGAATAACGTGTTTTTCTATGTTCATAACTCATCTAACTCGCTTTTTGGTTTCAAATAATATATGCTCGTGAAAATATAACGAATTTTGATATAGTGAGCAAGATTAAATACAATTTTTAAACACATTTTTGTCTTATTTATAATATGAACTCAGGGAGTTCTTTGGGAATACACATTTTGTGATAGTTGCAAAAATACGCATACTAAGTCGCGTTGTTTTTAGAATAATTGTTTTTTTGTGATTAGTTTTATATTTAAATTTAATAGAAATTTTGATAGAATTTTAAAATTTACTAAAATTGTGTAAGTAGAATTGTCTTCAAAATTTAAAACATAAAAATAATTGTGTTTTTGTAATTATTTAGAATTTTCAAAATTATGCAAAGTTTTATGTTTGTGGAGTGGCTTTTATTTCCGTTTGAAATTTTGTTGTTTTATTAATTTTTTTTAATTCTTAAATGTTAAAAACAAACACACACAAAAATGTCTATTTAGATAATTTACTTAGTGCATCTATGGTGCATCTGTTTTCAAATATTCTTAGTGCATTTCATGTTTAATATCGTCAATATTACACTAAATATTAATATTTGTATGAATACTCTTACAATTTGAATTGGTCAGTTTTGCATGGGTTCGGGGTTGTGATCACTTTGTCCCTTGCCAGATAGCTGGCGCCGCTGGTGAAAGTCATTATAAAAATCTGACCATCGTCTTTTTTGTTATGGATTCCCTATTCGTTTTGTCACAGATTCTCAATTTAAACGGGTATTGATGAATTTTTAACAAATTTATAAATATTGTTTAAAATCATTTTTCGTTTCGTGCTAGTATTTTCTTGTTACATTTATCTGTTGGAACAGACTGTGTTGAAAACTCATATAATTTTTATTGAATATTCCAAATATTGTATGTGGCATGTTTAAAACATCATCATTCTATTATATTTATTAAGGCTATTATTGATTGTGAGTTTAAACGGGTATCGGTAATTTTTAAACAAATTTATGAATACTGTTTAAAATCGTTTGTTGTTTTGTGCTAGTATTTTCTTGAAAGTTTTCTAGTTGAAAATTTATATCATTTTTTTTCATATTTCAAATATTGTATGTGGCATATTTAGAACATCATGATTCTATTATATTTATTAATGCTATTAATGATTGTGAGTAATTTTTAAAAATAACCAGTTCTGTCTATTTTACGGAAATAAAACCAAAATAATTAAATGTTGCAAGTGGTACTTTCATGTACCTAAGCGTATTTAAAAGCAACCTCTTTAAAGATGAACTATTTTCGTGTTCAATAATATTCATGATATCACTGAATGAAATGCATAAATAGAAAAAGTATATTCAAATCGATTTTATGTTAAGACGGTTTATACTAAGAATCTACATTTTAAAATAACTAGAACTCAAAATAGGACAGTTTCTCATCTTTATCTTCTTAGGATTTTTTTTCAACTTTTAATTATTTTAATTATTTTAAGTAAATAATAAGCATGTTAAATTACAGCACTCCAAATATATTTTGTTCGTTAAGTTTGAGAATAGAGTAGTTTACTCAACTCATAACCTATAAATTATAATACAGGTTTAAATAGTTGTCATGAATGAATTAAAACATTGAATACCATTAATATATATATAATATAATATATAAATGGTGCATATTGGCAATCAATTCAAAAACTAATTATACAATTGATTTAGAAAAAAAATAGGATTATACTAGAAATTAGTTTAAATTTAATAACAATAATAAATTAGATTGCAAAAGTAATACTTGTATTTTGTCGCCAGAGCGTAAGCATTTTTTATGAAATAAGCTTCTATATTAGAACTATTAAAATAATACATGTATAAAATATGGATATGAGTAAGATTGATGTAATTTCAAGGATATTGTAAAAAACAGTCTAATCATAGTAATACTCGAAAATTTCTTTTCGAATAGCATAAAGTTGTACAATTTATCACTTTTTTCTATAATCTCAGATTTTTGAATTTGGTAATTTTTTATCTTTCCCTAATTATAATAGCTGGACTTTGACTGGATCTTGTGATTGTCATTTATAACTTTTCATAGGACTGGACAATGAGAATTTTTTTTGCGTTAATTCGATTCGATAGTTCTTTAGCATATATTTTTGTGGTAATGAATAGTTTAGTTGTTGAGAAACTTTGTCCATCGCCCCATGTGCGCTTGTAATTACGCGTGCATTTTACATATTCATGCGCATCGTTCCATCTCGTCCCCATACATTCGTATCTGCGTGCGTCCGAGCCTATATGTCCAGTATTAAAAAAATAGCCGCGTTCTGTTGCCATTCGCATAGGGGATGGTGTTTTAGTACACAAAAAGTACATTTGCATGTCGAATTTTGTACTCGGCCTCTTTCTCTATGGCGCATATTTATTTTTCACAAACATGAATATATTTTCATGGGGATTTTCGGCGATGCGCGCGCCCGATATTTGAATACGGCCCGGCCAGAGTCCACCGGCCTGTGGCGCATATGAAAAGAATGAATTTCAATTTGATTTTGCACAATCCGCGGCAAAATGCATGTATGCAGCCAGAGAACTATTTTACATCAGTAATGAAGGCGAGTTCTAGTGCATTCGGAGATTTGATTGAATATTCTCGCGGCTAACTGGCGATTGTTTCAAAATTGTGAAAATGGGAACCTCGCACGCATTTTTGGATTTACTATTCATGAAAAGTTTTTTTACATAAACATATATACACGCATATATGTATACATATATATATATGTATATATATATATATGTATATATATATATATGTACATATGTACATATACATATGTGTGTAACTATGAAAACACTACACTCTACACTCTTTTTGTGCCAACTTTGTTGAATAATACAGTCCACTGAATTTTTTGTCACAAAGTTTAACACTAATATATAATGCGTTAATCTTTATATTCCATTGATATATTGATACAATCTTCATATTCCATTACGTAAAATTCGATTTATTGTCTCAATTGAAAATATCGTTTAGTAGCCGTTGGTTCCCTTCTCATAGTGACTATAATATGAGGTCCCTTGACCCTCGTTTTAAAATCTGCCTGTTTATTCTCTGATGTTATTTTAGTTGCATGAATTCAGGAGAACACTTTGCACAAATTCTATATTTTCAAATTTGTTAATAATAAATTGTTAGCATTTGAATCGAAAAAATCGTTTAGGAACCGTTTGTTTTCCTTTGTGTATTGTCTCTTATATGAGGTCCCCTGACCCTCGTTTTTAAATCTGCCAGTTTACTCTCTGATGTTTCTTTAGTTGCATGAATTCAGGAGAACACTTTGCACGAATTTTATGTTTCCAAATTTAATAATAATAATTTAGTCCTTTTTCCCAAATTAGAAAGTCCTTTATCTCATAGTTACGATTAAACACGAGCTTACATTTTCGAGGATAAACGTACACGTTTTATCGGTAGGATTTCGACAAAATCCGTCAAGTTTTTTATATCTCACGAATATTTGATAGGGATTATTTGCACAAACTCTAGCGATTTATGGTGTTCAATATTGTAAATAATTACGCGACAAGCTTTATTCGAATGCAACCAATGAAAATAATTTTACACTGGAATACTCTTTAAAACACATGCACTTGATGTTGAAAATTGTGTTTTTTTTTTCTAAATTTTAAAATGTAAACTGATATATATATATGTATATATATATATATATATATATATATATATATACCATATTTTTGACATATACCTTCAACAATTTGTGTTTGTAAACAACCTCAACAGTTTGTGAATTCAGAGATCTTTGTATTCGCTAAAGTTTAAATACTTGCTCGTATAATTTTGATTCATTCTAATGTCTTTAGTAAACTATATCATAACTTAAACGGACCCCAAGTTTGTATTTAAACACATCATTCATAATATAACTTTGTAGGAAAACTTAATTATACTAGAAATGACTAATGATAGAGTAGAGCGAGCTTTAAAGATCATAAGGATAAATTTATCAAATTGGGAAAAATCAACCGGTGAAATATATTTAAAAAATAAATGATTTGTGCCATAAATGTCACTTATTTTCACGATGAAGCAAAAGAAGAAGAAAATTTAGTCATATGAGAGATAGCCTTAAATTTGTAAAGTTATGTACAAATACACAATACTTTATTATAATTTAATATAAATTAGATAAGAAGTATCTCAGTCTGTTCATCAATTTCTTTACAAATTTAATTATTACAAAATGCATATTTATTTATTGCTACGTACGTTTTCGTATTTTTAATACAGAAGCCTTTTTTGATGTCTGGCTGTATACGTAAACTTGAGGACTTGATTAATGTTTTTCTTTAAGAAGTGGAAGCGTGGAAGTGAATAGCTTGGAATTGAAATCAGTGTAGAATATATTATTAATCATTAGATACAATACTTGCAAAAAAAAATTTGGCGCCTTGTATCAGGCTAGGAATCGAGTTCCTATAATCACCATTTCTGGATGAGTCTATAATTACTAGATGCACATGAAAAAATCTCCAATTCCATATATTCCTCGATTCAATCCTACCTGATATGTTTAGTGTATTTGCATACCTATGTCTAAACAGCTTCATTGACTACTATCCTACTACAACCATCTCCAGCGCATTGACTGGGTATATATACTATGGATATATATCCAGTATCCACACTTCGCACGCATTTCCTACATAGTTTATGTTCACTATATGATCAACCACAGTATAGAATATATATACAGTGCTTTATCAGCACATTAGATCGATTAGATTATGTCCTTGATTATAACCTATATATATCCGTTAATAGTAATGCATATTATATTGCCAACAGTTAACTAGCAGGCCAATTGACAAATATTTTGATCATTTTGCGCGAGATTGAAATTGAATTAAAATTTATATTTGGGATCGAGATTTTTTTCATATTGAAAATTGCAAATAATACACACTGTTTCAGAATTCTTTTTTTTTTAATTCTTTACTTAGCGATTTTTATCAAAATTTTTATATCTGATTTACTTGTTTTCTCAGTATAAAACATTCAAACAGTTCTTAATTAATTATTTTTCATTAATATACTATTTATACCGGTCCAGTAATATTAGAATATATTCATTTCACTTTATTGTTGTTGTTTAAAAATTTCTATATTCGAATCAAGATAATCAAATTACAGTAAATAAATTGAACTAGTATATAGATGATTTAAAACTGGCCACTTCTTGAATAAAACCGAAAAGTATATCATGTAATAGATTTTTTTATTTTATTTTAATTATTCTAATCGCATTTTTCAATAAAATATGAAACATTCTATTAATTAACTTTGCGTAGGGTAATTGCAATGGGCCGAAAATCGAAATTGAAAATTTTTACATTTCTCAACGTTTTAAAGGTTTCTGAACATTTTGGCATGCCTCAGAAAAAATGGATGTGTGTGTGTATGTATGTATGTATGTATAGATACAAATTTCCAGTCACGTTTTCGGGCGCATGGATCAACCGATTTGAACGGTTCGATTATTTGATTTGAACATTCGATTTCTATTGATAGGAAGATGAGCTGATTAGGTTTTGGCAAAGGCAGGTCCAGCAGTTATTGAGAAAACGGAGCATCCGATTTGAATGATCTGAAAAACATTCAATTAGTAATGATTGGGAGAAGTGTTTATTAGTTTTTGGCAAAGGCAGGCTCAGCCATTTCGAAGAAACGAAGCTAAATGTGTAAAAAATGGCAGCAAAATAATTGATCTTGGAAAAAAATTTATTGTTTCAACTTTTTTTTTTCAAAAAAAAAGTATATCGAAAATAATTCACATTTTATTTTGAATACGGACTATAGTTCTAATATACTTTAAACAAATAATTTCAACTTTGCAATTCAGTTTATATAATTCTGGTAAATATTAGACAATATTACATTATTTATTTATATTATAATAATCTATTTGAAAACATTCAGTATTCCTCGAACATTTCGTTACGGTGCGGGAAGTTCCAGCAATTTGCCTTGAGGCACGACGCCATACACCCCACTAGTTTTATATTATATTTTGCAAGTTTTTGGTAATTCACACAAAGAAATAAATGCGTACTATTTTGCTTTGTTTTTTTATCGGCGTGGACTTTGGATATTACTAATTCATATTGAGAGATATTGCTTATGCGAAATCGTTTGTCTAATCATGACATACATTGTTTTTCGCTTTTTCGTACATGAACAGTTCTAATAATTATCATACTGACATATTAATTTGTGAGAGTTTATTATTAGCAAAACTCAACAGTACAACCCCGACAACTGCCATGTACTACGATAACCTTTGTTTTTCGAATTTAATTCTTCTAGTTTTATTAGAACCAAAACTTACAGTAAACATGTAATATATTTTATGAATTTATCAAGTTAAAGATTTCCCAGAATTATTTTCTCACCGTGCGATTAGAATTGCAAAATCCGTGCACCATCATCCGCAAAATGCATACAATTGCTAACAAATCATATCGGTCACAATTAATTCGGTCGATATTAATTGTTTACGGTAATCACTCGATGATTGCCAAATTGATTGAGGGTAATATTATCACCACAGCATTAGCAGTGGGGAGCACGCCATCCCCGAAATAGGCGCTCACCCTCCAAAACACAATGTACAATGCAATCAACGGTCAATGAACATTGATACTGTCACTAGGTCATGATCACATGATCACCATGAAAGCCACTGGCTAAAACAACAATTCAGCCTAATCGTACTTGAAATCGACAGTGACGGTGTTTCAAATTAGATAATTTACAATTATGAAAAATTCACTGTTTTACTGTTTTCCTAAACCCCATCGCTAAATTTTATAAAGATTTTTTTTTAATTTATTGCTCAAATATAATTAAGACGTCAAATAAATGTTATGATTTATTTCTATGTCATCTACTGCAAGCATTGTCACTTAAATTCATTTTTTTCATTTACCATTTTCTTTTTCAGAAACATTCCTGCTTTTTCCTCACCCTATAGTACTTCAAGAACACATAAAGGGTGAGTTTTCAATCATTTTTACCATATAGTCCTCGTAACTAACGTCAATACATACTAACACGACAAATCATAAATATTTTATTACATACGCAAGAAATGAGTAAATGTCTTACAAAAAACTGGAGTCATTATTAGTAATCTATCACTCTTAAGACAAATATTGAGTGTGTGCATTTGTCAAAATCTGTATTTAATCTCCTATTCGACTAATGTGTTTTTGTCTGTAATTATATTTACATAAAACGGGACATTTTTTGTTGTGTACATATAAAAATGTCTGGATTAAATTGAGGAGAATGGTTTCTTTAGAATATATTGATATGTACTTTTATTCGGAATTTGTTATAAATAAATAAATATATATATAAATATATATATATATATATATATATATATTAGGATGGTCTTTAAAATCGGCATTTTCGAATTTCCTTCGAAGGGCTCACATGGTTCCAAATTGATGAAAAACAATTCTCTGAAAGTTTGAACTTTTAATATTGTCTTTAAGATAGTGCGCACTTCAATCAAAATTTTGTATGGAAATAGCATGGCAAAATTTTCAAAAATTTTGTAGAGCGTCGAATTTTCAATAAAGAATGACACGAATTTTCACTTTTAATTCATTTGTCGCTAAGTTATACATAATTTTTTTTTTCAATTTTCAAAATTTTTTTCATGCTATTTCCATACGAAGTTTCATGCAATTGCGCTCTATCTAAAAGACAAAATCAAGAGCTAAAACTTTCATAGAATTGTTTATTATCAATTTGGAACCATTTGAGCCCTTGGGAGCAAAGAAATTCGAAAATGTCCATATTAAGGACCACCCTAATATTTATATATATATATATATATATATACATATATATATATATACATATATATATATATATATATATATATATATATATATTAGGGTGGTCCTTAAAATGGTCATTTTCGAATTTCCTTGCTCCCAGGGGCTCAAATGGTTCAAAATTGATAAAAAACAATTCTCTGAAAGTTTTAGCTCTTAATATTAACGTTTAGATAGAGCGCAATTCAATCAAAGTTTGTATGGAAAGAGCATGGAAAATTTTTGAAAATTAAAAAAAAATGTTTTAGGTATAACTTAGCGACAAATGAATGAGTTTTATTCATTCATTTGTTCGCTAAATTACATTTTAAAAACATTTTTAAAATTTTTGAAAATTTTTCCATGCTATTTCCATACAAAACTTTGATTGAATTGCGCTCTATCTAAACGTTAATATTAAGAGCTAAAACTTTCAGATAATTGTTTTTTATCTATTTGAAACCATTTGAGCCCCTGGGAGCAAGAAAATTCGAAAATGACCATTTTAAGGACCACCCTAATATATATATATACCAACCAACAAGTTCATAATTTATCTACCAGAACATACAAATTTATCTCCTACGTATGTTTTATATATGGATTTATATAAACTAATCAACTTTTAAAATTTAATTACTAAGTTCTGTTCAAAATATTAAACTACTTTATATGTTAAGTTGACATACGATGTTTTTCTTAATTTTACTTAATATGTATTTTGAGTAGAGAAAATACAATTTGTTTCAGTTATTTTCCCAGGCAATTATTTTACATTGCTCTGACTTGCATTTGTTCTCGGTATGATAAACTTCAATTTAAAATACAATTTTTATTATTTTATCAATTTTTGCAATTGCATTATAAAGTTTGTCACATCATTCGTAATTCTTCTGTTGAAAATATTAAATTAGATTTGATATCAGCATTAAATGTTTTTTTTTCGTTAGATAGCTGAGTATTATTTTCTAATCATATTTCTCCATTTCTTTGAGTAAAGAAAATTTAATTTTTCAGTTATTTTTAGACACATAGTAATCGCAAATAAATCGAAATTGATTTTTTTTGCTTATTTTCACGTCTCCAATCCATATATCATACTGTAAAGAACTGCATCACTGGATTAATTTTTGTTTAATATAGAATTCAATATAGCCATGCAATTGATTCTATATCTCATGTAGATAGATGATCAAATAAAAAAAAATAAAAAAAAAAATTCACGTCTCAAATATTTTTGAACATTTTGGCATATCTTATTATTAGAAAAAAGTGGATGTATGCGTGCTTATGTGTGTGCGGATACAATTTTTCGCCGACGTTTTTGAGAGCAATGAGATGATGAACCGATTGATCATTGATTCAAAAACAATTAGATTCTTATTGATGCTTTGTTTTTGGCAGAGGCAGATCTACTCGTTTCAGAGATATGGAACAAAAAGTGCTCAAAATGGTTTTTGAGAGAACGTTGCATTCGACTGGACTGATTCAAAAAACAATTTATTTGGGTTGATGGAATAAAGAACTGATTAAACTTTTTGGAAGGCAGATCCATAAAAATTGCAATTTAGTGGTCAAATATGATCATTACAACGAATGTCTCGGTTATTTTCCCCGGCACGTGTTCTACATCGCACTTGGCTTGGAATTCGTCCTCTGGTATCATAAGAACGCACTCGGTCAGTTTCCGTTGCCGTTGTCTCGTTGTCGTTGTCTCGGAGGCAAAGCTTTATCAGTTACCAAGTTATCTCTATCGGTTGCAATAGTATGGTGCCTGTGCCTCAGATATTCTCCTCATTTCTTGGCTTATCTGCCCGTCCTGTTTCCGGTCAGTGCTTCGCGCGTTTGCGGACGAGATATGAGAGATTATTATTATTAATACGAATAATAAGCGGCTTCATAATCTTGCGACACCTTCCCCTCGCCTTGCGCCGCCTTAGTTACACTTAGTTGTTTAACCACAACCGTTCTGGGTAGAGATACCCGATAGCGCAGACCGGACGGCCGAAGTTGCCCAAGAAAACCCCAGCAAGTTGACCGCCGACCAAGTGACAGATAACGATACAACTTGGGAAACAGATACTTAGTAGAAATTTGTAATATAAATAGAGCTATTGTCATATCTTGCAATATTGATAATTGCTTCCATAATTTTATTTGCTTTCGTGTCATGAAGTTTTATGCTGAGTTTTTATTGTATTAAAAATTTTACTTCATATTATTTTTGAGTATTCAACAAAGTCAAGAAATTTAAACACATTCATAATATTTGTGTTTTGAAATAATTGGAACTTAGGAATAAAATTTTATGCTGAATTTTTTTATTTTTATTTTACTACAAAGATTACTTCATACAATTTTTGAGTATTGCAATAAGTTAAGAAAATCTATCAAATTCATTATATCTGTGTAAAAAATGATTTTGGATCAAAAATTCATTGTTTTGACAATTGATCGTCATCCAGACCGTATAGAGGGCTCGAACAGAAATTAGAAGATTTGTCATTTAGGCAAAAATAATGAAAAAAAAACTGCTATTTCAATATTTTTATCTTTTGACGCGTGAATTGTAGTAAACTATCTGTTTTTTTCAATGATTGTTGTGATTGATTGCTTTTTGAAGGACCAATTATAAAATATTTTAATATCTAACTAGCAACATTTATTTTTTGTTAATTACATAAATTACATCGTATTTATAATAATTTTAATATTGTTTTTGATAACGTATTGATTGATTTGATTTATTTGTATGATTTTCCGATTGATGATTTTTTGTTTATATATCAATATGACCGCATGCTTTGATTGGCGCGAACACTAGCCTTATAAAAAGCTCTAAAATTTTGTGAAATTTTATTTGCTCGTGTTGAGCCGATAATCACAGAACCTATTAATTGTGAAGTTAGAAATTTTCAATACTTTTCGAGTTATACGACGTTAAAATTGAGCAGGTTTCTTGAACGAAATTTGATCCATTTTATTTATTTATTTATTTATTTATTTATTCATAAGCAAGCCGTAATTAAAAATTCGTAAATGGTATCTTATACATTATACATACCAATATCTATTACTTAAGTTTAAAAACTACTTATTTCTCGGATTGAGCTGATAATTATAGTACCTATTCATTGTGAAATCAAAACTCTGCTACGGAATATTATGAACGTTAAAATTAAGCTCTAACAAATGATAAACATCCAGTTTATTGAAAATTTAAATAAGGTATTTTTCACTTACCAATACCAATTATTTAACAGTCAAAAATTATTTCTAGAGTCTACGGAATAGGTTCAATAAAATTAAGTATAAAGGGTATGGGCGTGTTTCCATACAGAATTGGCCCCACCCTGGTATTTAAATAATTTTGATGCCATTTTATAGGTATTTTTGAGAAAATCCGATATACCAAATTTCAAATCCGTAGCTCATCATTTGGCCGAGATATCATTGAAAATGTGTGAAAGTGGCCCCTTTTTTCAAAGTCGTTTTTTGTCGCAACGGTGAAGGATATCAAAAAACAAATAACGGGATTATATTCATATCGATGTCTACTATATTTTTAATAACAAATATTGTTTAGTAATTATTTTTTAGTGCAGGAAAAAGTGAAAATAATTTTTCGTTTTGAATTTTCAGGTAGTGCGGTTGTTTCGACTAATTTTTAATTAGCATCATTAGAATGGCTATTCAATTTTCTTTTAGTGTGCAAAATTTTGTTTTATTTCATGTGGTAGAACACATTCAAAATTAGAAAAAACCTGAGCAAGTACACGCTCGCGCTCATATAGCACCCGCGTAAGTCGTCTCTCATTCGCAACGACTAGCAACAGCATTGCTCGCCGCGCGTCTTGATAAATTAAAACATTTTTAATAAAACACAATATATATACATTTATATTTTGAATAATTATATATTTATATGTATATGTATAATAATAACTTTATTTTTATATAATTAAATATATATTATTTATATATTGCACAAGTATATTATATGATTTAATCATCATTAATAATTTATCAATTAATTATTACTTATTAATTAATTATTAATTATTATTTATTGATATTAATTATTAATACCACTAAATAAATATAAAATAGATTAATAAAAAATATACATAATAATAGTATATCGGTATATGATTACTATTCATGCTACAGCGCAATGTATACAAATGCAAGTAGACTAAGTTAGTCATAAATATATTAAATAATATCTTGAAGTTTTTTTTAAATTAGATAATATATAAGAATATATTGAATAGAATATCTCAATCTATAAATACTCATAATAATTATTGAACTACTGCACTATTGTGTATCATCCTTAATTAAAATATTTGAAATTTTGCCCGCAAAAACCACACATAAGATAACAAAATACAGACAGCATAAAACTAATATAATTTTGGAATTTAACTAATCACGAAATTTTTGATAATTATTAAATAAATAATGCTCTTTTTAATTTTTGTGTGCTCTACACCTTTGTACCAGTTGATTTTGCACTTTTCTTGTATTTTAGTGTCAATTCAATTTTATATAATTTAGTTATCACCACAATGCAATATATAATTATAATGCCGCGAAATTTCAAATATTTTAATTAAGGATGATACACAATAGTGCAGTAGTTCAATAATTATTATGAGTATTTATAGATTGAGATATTCTATTCAATATATTCTTATATATTATCTAATTTAAAAAAAACTTCAAGATATTATTTAATATATTTATGACTAACTTAGTCTACTTGCATTTGTATACATTGCGCTGTAGCATGAATAGTAATCATATACCGATATACTATTATTATGTATATTTTTTATTAATCTATTTTTTATATTTATTTAGTGGTATTAATAATTAATATCAATAAATAATAATTAATAATTAATTATAAGTAATAATTAATTGATAAATTATTAATGATGATTAAATCATATAATATACTTGTGCAATATATAAATAATATATATTTAATTATATAAAAATAAAGTTATTATTAACATATACATATAAATATATAATTATTCAAAATATAAATGTATATATATTGTGTTTTATTAAAAATGTTTTAATTTATCAAGACGCGCGGCGAGCAATGCTGTTGCTAGTCGTTGCGAATGAGAGACGACTTACGCGGGTGCTATATGAGCGCGAGCGTGTACTTGCTCAGGTTTTTTCTAATTTTGAATGTGTTCTACCACATGAAATAAAACAAAATTTTGCACACTAAAAGAAAATTGAATAGCCATTCTAATGATGCTAATTAAAAATTAGTCGAAACAACCGCACTACCTGAAAATTCAAAACGAAAATTATTTTCACTTTTTCCTGCACTAAAAAATAATTACTAAACAATATTTGTTATTAAAATATAGTAGACATCGATATGAATATAATCCCGTTATTTGTTTTTTGATATCCTTCACCGTTGCGACAAAAAACGACTTTGAAAAAAGGGGCCACTTTCACACATTTTCAATGATATCTTGGCCAAATGATGAGCTACGGATTTGAAATTTGGTTTATCGGATTTTCTCGAAAATACCTATAAAATGGCATCAAAATTATTTAAATACCAGGGTGGGGCCAATTCTGTATGGAAACACGCCCATACCCTTTTTTGTGTTAGTATACTATTATTTTATAGTCTTGTACTTTGGGGTGCAAGTTTATCGTTTGTAATTGATTAATTTCATAATTGGCGAGTGAGTTTTGTTTGACATTTCAGAGTTTGACGTTGAGAAACTTTGCGGATAATTATAGAGCAAGTAATAAAATATTCAAGTCTAGTTCAGAAGGGTTGGGGCAAAAACTTGATAACATCATTCGCTTATCAAATAATTTTAACAAATTTATGATTAGGCAGTACAAAATTTCTTTCGTATCTCCTGTCATCATTTGTAACTATGGATTCTCTGGCTAAACAATGAGGTGTATCTATAAGCAAAAAAGTTGTAGATAAAATCTCACTGAGCCTCATTAAAAACTATTTTATAATTTGCATAAGTCATGGATCTGTAACATTGCGTTAAGTGGTTCATCTGCGCAACGGAGCGGAGACGTGTGTCCACAGAACTTCATCCGGTTTATTGTGAACAGTTCCTGTCCTCGCCGACGTTTATTGACCACTTTTGGCACTAATCAAAATACTTTTTACGCTCTCATTTCGGTAGAAATTTCTCATTGGCGTAGATAGAGGATGGTAAAAGTAGTAAGTTATTTTTTGGTCCTGATAAAACTTGTTTTGGTAAGTTTTGACTTCAATGTTCATGAGATGTCTAAATCTTCCTGTAGAACCATATGAAGTCTCTTGGTGTGTGGTCTCCTGGTGTGTTGTATTTTTTGCAAATTGAATTATGAAATGTGACTTATAAATCTTAATTCCTACGCCCATGTTTAGCCACAATCCGCCAATAATTAGAAGTCGCCCATCCGTCGCGGATCGTTCCTATTCGCACGCGGACCATAGCTCCGGTCAAGCCGCGGACTGATATAATCACGGAGTGAAGCAACTGATATAAATAACCAAACAATGCTATTGATTCGAAGAGGTAGAAACGATTTGAAAAAACGGGAGGAGTTTTTTCATGGCGTGATGAATTCTGCTTTTGTTAGAAGCAATCTCATTCGCGGTATTCGCTCTTGCAGAAAGAACTGCTGGTCGCGGATTCTGAGTTAACACAATGGGGCGAGGCGGGCGGAGGTCAAATGGTCTTACGTGAACCGATGAGAAACATATTGAAGTTAATGTACTTTTTCATATGTACAAGGTCTCATTAATTATTTATATATAAATATAAAAAATGCATCTTGTTCTTTATTTTTTATTTTTATTTATTTAATTCTTATAACCAATCTGAACCTTCAATGATGTTATTTGCTGACGGGTACAGGGCTTTTATAAATTCTCCTAGTGGGAAATTTCCTTACATAAATATATTGATTGTTAATTTATTAAATCTTGCGGCCAATTTCTTTTTAATCTTCTCATAGGTACTTGTTTTAACATGTCTTCTTGTTCTTTATTTGAACAACAACTGAGTAATGTTTCGAAGTAAGACAAACTGGGTAGAGCCAATATTTTCTTCTATGTCTGACAAAATGCCAGATCTAGGTTATATACAGTATCACATTTGTAAAAAAGTTGCCCATTAAATCAATATTTCCCATTGGTTAAACAATGTAGCTATTGTTTCGTAAAAACCTCCCGAAATTAAAAATAAGACATTGGATCTATTTGACCCCTAGATGTCTCTTTACTCTTTCGATTGGGTAAAACAGGACAAATGACAAATTTCAGTAAAATTGTAAAAAGGAAACATTTCTCTGTTATTAGGAATTATAGAGGAATTTGGTATGAATCTAAACATAGTCTGATACGTGTTATTTGTTGTGAAGTAGTTCATTTGAGAAATCACGTATCACATGAGGCTTTTAGGGGGATGACTAAAGATCATGGACAATCACGTGGGGGTGGGAGGGATATAGTAAGATATTATGTGTATTTATTTTATCTCGACGTATCTGAATATTTTGGCATACCTCAGAAAAAATGGATGTGTGTGTGTGTATGTATGTATGGATACAAATTTCCAGTCACGTTTTCGAGCGCAGGGATCAACCGATTTGAATGGTTCAAAAAGCATTCGATTCCTATTGATGGAGAGATGAGCTGATCAGTTTTTGGCAAGAGCAGGTCTAGCCGTTACGGAGATAAAGAGCAAAAAGTGCAGAAAACAGGAATCGAGTTTTTGAGAGAACGGAGCATCCAATTTGATTAGGAGAAGGCACGCCCAGCCATTTCGAAGATACAGAGCTAAATGTGCATAAAATGACAGTTTTTGAGAGAACTAAGTGTCCGATTTAAATTATTCAAAGAACTTTCTGCTTGTCTTAACAAAATAATTGATTTTGGAAAAACACATTTTTTGTTTCAACTTTTCTTTTTTTTTCAAAAAAAATTTTTTTTTGTATATCGAAAATAATTCAGATTTTATTTTTAATTATGACTACAATTCTAATATACTTTAAACAAATAATTTCAACTTTGCAATTCAGTTTATACAATTCTTATAAATATTAGACAATGTTACAATATTAATAATAATCTATTTGAAAACATTCAGTATTCCTCGAACATTTTGTTACGGTACGGGAAGTTCCAGCAATTTGCCTTTAGGCACGATGCCGTACACCCCGCTAGTTTTATTCTTAGATTGGTATTTGACACATGAAAGATGATGGGCTGCGAGATGTTATTAGTATATAATAAAGACAATTTCTTAAATTTACAGATGAAGTGAGATTCGGTTTCTCATTTTTAAATATCTCATAACCCAATCAAGACATCAAATTTCCAGATGCATATCAACAGCATGCTCATTTTCTCCAAAAACAGACTTTGAATACTTAGGGTGCTGGGTTTATTTGTACAAAGCAATCTTATTATCTACCAATAAATGTAAATAATGAATATACTTATTGAATGAGAGGTCAGTCATCAAATCAGAGTCCTTGATGTTGAAACGTGATTTTCAGCACAGAACACGATTTCCTGTTGCCCGCGAAGCCGCCAACAATGGCCACAGATATCGTTGCGCAAGAGGACGAATTATCGTGTTTTGAGAAAACAGCGGATGTGTGTCATGCTCTGAGAGTTTTACTGATTTGTTCCTGATGAGAAGCTGATTAACTGCTATCAGTGTTATTGTGATTTCGAATTCTATTGCAAAGTTTGCCTTTTGCGTCATCGAGATCATGCTCGGCAAAGTCTGTTGTTCGTGTTTATGCATCGATAGATATAATTGCCATATTGGTTAATAAAAATAGTAATTGCACGCCAAAGAAAAAATGTAGCAATTATGTATATACATTAGATTTGATTGTGTATTATTAGTTTTAATTGCACAACTGAATAATATTCAACTTGAACTAAATGAAAAAAATACAATTATATAAAACAAAGTTTAGAACTTAGCGTTTCTTCTATATTATCACGTCTGTTTCGAATTTTGGGTTTCATTGCATCAAAACTATTTATAAGCGATTTTCTACGCACCAGAGTTTTCGCAACATTTTTGGAAGATTTATCGTGATTTTTTTTGTTTCTTCAAACTCAACCTGAAGATTGGATGTTTTAGTAATTTCTTCACCTGTATCACATATTTCTTGTAATTGTCTTGTCGCTAAAGCACAGCTTTTCTCATAATCCTTTTTGTGTTTCTCTATTTGTGTTTTCAATGTCATGTTTCCATTTTGAGTGAAAACGGCTTTTACATACACTTTTATGAAAAATGAAAAATGCTCCACCTAGTAAAATTTATGTTTCATATCATTAATCACGTGATAGATTTTTTAGGGATTTTTGAACCTCCCTCCCCTTTGCTGATACGTCGTGATATTTAAAATTACCTCCCTGCGCCACAAAATATCACGTGTATTTTTAGTTACGTAAAATTTTTCAAACAAATTTTTCGAATTTACGAAAATACATATGTTTTATAGTTTTTTTCGAAAATTTCAGTATAAAATAAATACACATAATATCTTACTTATCAATTTCGATTTTCGGCTCATTACAATAACTTACCCTACGGGAAGTTAATTAAGTATATGATGTATGTAATCACAAGACCAGAAGCATTGGACCATTGGAAGCATGAAAGCAGAAGTTTGGAAAGAAAAATTCATAAAAACGAATATAAAGTGATTAATGGTCATTAATTAATGATAATAAACAGTAATTAAAGTAACTGAGTAATCTTATACCATAGACTTGTCTTCTGGCAGACTACTATTTATTATTATATACAAACCTCCATATTCCATACACTCTCCTTTTCAAAGACACAACTTCAGATTAGCTATTTTTCTCGCTCGTTGAGTTCTTCGTTCCGGAACGTTTGTACCTCTACAAAAACTTTTCTCGGCATATTCTTTTCCGCCAACCAATGTGCTTCGTTTCTTTGGGGGGCCGTGGAGGGCCGTGGGCGGCGTTAAGACGGCGCGCCTTTTCTTCGCGGGAACGCGGAAGAATTCCGGAATATTTGGAGGGAGGTTTCATGGAAAACTTTGTACTATAGCATGTGTATTGAGATATATGATATGATACATTTCTATATGTTAAGAATTAAAAAAAATCATAATTTAATTATTTATATATCCAAAATTTTATTATCTTTTATTTGCTTATCTTAGACTTCATTAAATATTACCTTCCCGTAGGGTAAGTTATTATAATGGGCCAAAAATCGAAATTGAAAACTTTTACATTTCTCGACGTTTTGAAGGTTTCTGAACATTTTGGCATACCTCAGAAAAAATGGATGTGTGTGTGTATGTATGTATGTATGGATACAATTTTTCGTCCACGTTTTCGGGCGTACGGATCAACCGATTTGAATGGTTCAAAAAACATTTGATTCCTATTGACAAGGAGATGTGCTGATTAGTTTTTGCAAAGGCAGGTCCAGCCATTACGGAGATAAGGAGCAAAGAGCGCAGAAAATAGAAATCGAGTTTTTGAGAGAACGGAGCATCCGATTTGAATGAACGAAAAAACATTCAATTAGTAATGATTGGGAAAAGTGGCTATTAGTTTTTAGCAAAGGCAGGCCCAGCCATTTTGAAGATACGGAGCTAAATGTACAAAAAATGGTAGTTTTTGAGAAAACTAAGCGTCGGATTTAATTGATTCAAAGAACTTTCTGCTTGTCTTAACAAAATGATTTTGGAGAAAAAAAAATTTTGTTTAAATTTTTTTTTTTTAATTTTTTGTATATCGAAAATAATTCAGATTTTATTTTTAATTCTGAATATAGTTCTAATATACTTTAAACAAATAATTTCAACTTTGCAATTCAGTTTATATAATTCTTATAAATATTAGATCTTATAGACATTAGACAATGTTACAACATTTGTAATAATCTATTTGAAAACATTCAGTATTCCTCGAACATTTCGTTACGGTACGGGAAGTTCCAGCAATTTGCCTTAAGGCACGATGCCACCCACCCCACTAGTTTATATTTATAATCAATGCTATTAATAAGGTATAATATTCCATAATTTACTTTTATTAATCATATAAACATATTTGTTAGAAATAAGACACAGTATGCTTTCAGTAGTATTCCAATATTCATTGAAAAAGACACTTAGTTGTTTCAAACTTTCCTAAATATTACTCAGATCTGTATGTTACATAAAATATTTCTAATTTTTTTCTGCATTTCAGTCCATCTTCCAAATTAATTATACTTGAAAACTTATAAAACTCCCTTTAACAAATATTCTTAGATACATAAAATTCGTTATTATTCAATTATTACAAATTGAAAAAAATACAATTCTAAAAATTAGCGTTTGAAATTTAACGTTTCTTCTATATTATTACGGCTGTTTCGGATTTGGGCTATCATTTCATCGAAACTTTTCGTAAGCGTTTTTCTGCGTGCCAGAGTTTCTGAAATTTTTTTAGAATATTCATCGAGCTTTTTTTTGGTGTCTTCTAACTCAACCTGAAGTCGATCCATACTGGCGTTGGATATCCTAGTGATTTCTTCACCTGTATCACATATTTCTTGTAGTTGTTTTGTCGCTAAAACACTGCTTTTTTCAAAATCCTTTTTGTGTTTCTCTAATTGTGTTTTCAATGTCTTGTTTTCATTTTGAGTTTCTTGGTAGTAGGTGTTGTATTCCACCATTAGTTTTCTGCATTCTTCGCGCTTCAAATCCATAAGGCGCGATACTTCGGTTATTTCTAACCAGTTTTTTCTGAAAAAAGTTAATTTAATTTATGTTTATTTAAATAACTCATTTCCAATCAAATATTCTTACATTGTATTAAAGAAAATATTGACGAATATACAAATGCAAAAAGTTTAACCCTGTAAAATTATACTCTGGTCAATCAATTACCTCAAAGCTGCTTCATCCAAGTTCATTGTTCTTCTTTTCTGAAGTATACGCATTCGATATTTGATTTCTTCAAATTCATTAAAAACACGATTGAACCTTTTAAGCTTCTTCTGTCTTTCAACACCTGATATAATTTGGTTTTCTTGCTGCCTCAAAATGGCCACAGCATTTCTTTGGGACTTTAACTTATTTTCGCATTGATTTGCGTATGTTTGTAAAAGTTGAGGAAAAGTTTTATAAGCTTCATCTGCTTCCTTAGTTCTTGAATCCGGAGATGGAAATCGCATGATGTTATTGACTGAAGCTTCAAGCTCAGACCTAAAAACATATATCTGGTTGAATTTTCAGGGAAAGAAAAAAAAAAGAAATACATATTCTATGATTTAAATTTATCACCTGCATGGTCCAGAACACATCGAAATCAGTTTTTCCGTCTCAATTCTTAGATCTTCAATTAGTTTCTCTTGATAGCAATCATTTTCAATCAATTTTTTAATTTCTTGAGACGGAACTTCAAGTACAGGTTCAGGTCCAGCAGCTGCTTCTTCATCGGAATTAATATTTTGTCCATCATCACCAAGTGGTGGTATATGTGGTGTACTATAACCATAAAAAATATTTGGGCTGAATAAAAATTTAATGCATTGGGGATTGTATTGCCTGGGTTCTTCAGGGATACTATGACTTGACATTTTAAATATTAATAAGTTGTAAATTATTAGATTTTTTGCATTTTTATTTAGTTAATTTCACTTGTTTTTGAAAGTTGGAAAATCGAAATAAAATATAAACGTCATATCTTTCATAAAAGTTTGAGATAATGTTTTATTTTATTTTTTTATTACTAAATTTTTTAATAAATTATGTTAGTATTTTTATAAACTGAATCAAAAATTGCTACATTTACACCGATTTAAAATGTTAATTTTTAATTCATGGTAATGAAGTAATAATTGTTGACAACATCTAAATTCATACAAACTAAAATTCGAGGGTGCATTGGGTACACTATAAAAAAATTAAAAAACTAGTGGGGTGTATGGCATCGTGCCTTAAGGCAAATTGCTGGAACTTCCCTTACCGTAATGAAATGTTCGAGGAATACTGAATGTTTTCAAATAGATTATTATTAATATCGTAACATTGTCGAATATTTATAAGAATTATATAAACTGAATTGCAAAGTTGAAATTATTTGTTTTAAGTATATTAGAACTATAGTCAGAATTAAAAATAAAATCTGAATTATTTTGGATACAAAAAAAATAAAAAATAAATTAAAAAAATAAATAAAAAAATGATACAAATTTTTTTTTTCCAAAATTAATTATTTTGTTCAAATAAGCTGAAAGTTCTATGAATCATTTAAATTGGATGCTTAGTTCTCTCAAAAACTGCCATTTTTTACACATTTAGCTCCGTATCTTCGAAATGGCTGGGCCTGCCTTTGCCAAAAACTAATAAACACTTCTCCCAATCATTACTAATTGAATGTTTTTTTGATCATTCAAATCGGATGCTCCGTTCTCTCAAAAACTCGTTTTCAATTTTCTGCACTCTTTGCTCCGTATCTCCGTAACGACTGGACCTGCCTTTGCAAAAACTAATCATCTTATCTCACTATCAATAGGAATCGAATGTTTTTTGAACCATTCAAATCGGTTGATCCGTGCGCCCGAAAACCTGGACGAAAAATTGTATCCATACATACATACACACACACACATCCATTTTTTCTGAGGTATGCCAAAATGTTCAGAAACCTTCAAAAGAGTAATGTGAAAATTTTCAATTTCGATTTTCGGCCCATTACAATAACTTACCCTTCGGGAAGTTAAAAATAAAAAAATGACAGTTGATTTGGTTCAAGAGGTGGATGAATGATTTATCCATACACTATATATTTGATACCCCTGATTGTTATCATGTATATCATATGTGAATTAGCAAATTAAGTATGAATTTTATCAAAATATTTTTTTTAAATTATATAACATTTTTAGTTTCCGCGCTGATAAAATATATAGGTGTTCTAAGTTATTTGTATTAGCCAACAGGTTATTTATATAAAATCAATTATAGCATATGTGCTAAAAAAGAGAGAAACCCATTCAATTTTATGATCCTCATTCATAGCTTTCGATTCGTTCTCGTGCTTATCGGCACTTCACTATGCTATCCCTTGTTGCATTTGTGCATAAATTTTGATAATATATTCTAAATTCGGTGACCTGTTGCTGTTCTGATCACATGCATAATGTAAGTGTATCAAGAGCCTTCATCAGTTTCGGCTGCTCGTCTATCACGCGATATCAAGCTGGTGAGTCAGCTACCATTGTCTGGTACCAAAGTCAGTGGTCATCGCGATTGAGTTTTTCCCCTTTTTCGGATGTAATAATAATAATGACGATGGTGTTGTATGATTGTTCGGCAGAGTTCCTCTTTTTCCGAGGTGGCACCGGAAGGGCTCTGAGTCGTGTCTCCGCGACTTAGGTCGCGGTCATAAACCGTGACCGTGCTATACCGGTGCGGCGAAGACAGAACTGAACTTTAGGGAAAATTTTAGCCTGGAGGAAGGACGAACAAATTCAGTATTTGTTGATAACACACTTTTGTTTTTTTTTTTTAATTTACTTTTAATTTTGACTGTTTTATTCGTATTGCACATGATATAACAAGTGAAATATTTTAGTTATCGAAACAATTTCATAAATACATTTCTTCATTGAAAAAAAAAATTATTGATAAATGCAATAATATTATCCATTTCACTAATACGAGATTTCACTCGTATATCGTAAATTTTTGGTCAATAAAATACTATTCGTATTTGTATATTCAATTTTCACAATCTATTTTTTTAATTAAATAATTTCACTCACTATGAAAATAATTATATAAATTTTTCTTTTTATATTTTTTTTTTCAAAATAATCAATCATTATCATTGTCTATTGTAATATTATGTAATAGCCATTATTCTTTACTTGATACTGCATTTGATTTCGGTATTCCAAACCTCTACGTTTGAGAAGCATTTAGGTAATATCAGTATTAATACTTGAAAACTTGGCACATTTAAAGAGTGGGGTTGGGCGGGGGGTTTATATTGTAAAAACCAAACAAATTATACCACAATAAATAACACATATCAAGCAAACAACTATCTGACTATGTTCAATATAACTCACAGCTAATTCATTATTGTAGAATTTTTTGCTGTGTTTTTTTTTATTTATATCTTGGACCTTTTTATCCCGTTGGCGGCAATATTTTATTTTATATTTAACACTAATTTACGTACTCGAGCCAATTTGACTCCATCAAAATTTGATGACTATATACATATAAAACTACATACAAGTATGGCTTGTACTTGATCAAGCGGTTGAAAATGTTTAATCTGAATTTTTAGATAGTAGACATTTTATTAAAATTGGCCTTTTTAAAAAAAAAAAAAACAATTTTTTGTATGAGCCCACTTCAGTAAAATTAGATTACAATTGGCTCACTTTAGTAAAAATAGATATAGAATCCACATCCATAAAACTGGTGTTAGAAGGATTTTATAGTTTAATAGCTACAATATTCAACCAATGCAAAATATAAACTTTATGGGTGATTTTTTACAGAGTAACACTGTAAATAACCTTGATCTGCTATTTTGTCAAAAATATTCATCAGCAGTTTTGGAATAATTATTTATTTATTTTATCATTTGTATCACGTTTTTTCTATACCAACGTCGTAAGAATCAAGGCAATCCCTCGTTATATATCTTTTTCCCTCTACTTTCAAATATTGTCATGTTTATTAATTTTTGAGATATCGGTGGTGGACCTTTTTAACCATCAAGACCCACTCTGCCCTATGTTTAATATTTTTCGTGTTCAAATAAAGCAAAATCAACTTTTAGGAATCAATATAACGTGCAGAAACTAATACACCGTTTAAAAAAATCTAATAAATCACAATTTTAGAAGATTTTAAATAATTCTTCAGATAGATTTCAAAATGTACTTAATTGTTTTTTATAAAATATTTATATTTGTAATTTTTATTACTTATTCAGTACATCCCTGTATTTTCACGGTAAACTCATGCATGAACTAAAGGAAGGAAACACACTTGGTCAACTCGGATGTAGAATTTAAACGCGGATTCCAATTAGAAAAGTGCTTTGAACTTACATTTTGAATTTATTGAGCAAACTTATAATTTAAATAATGATCTATTTATAGGATATTAAAATTATAAAAAAAAATCTTATTATACTTATTTAATATAATTGATAGAATTGTTATAATTGCATTCTTTATTTTATAATAGTTTATGTATGATATTTTTCATAAATATTATATACTAAAAGATTTCATTAACTTAATTAAATGTTAGTAATATAATTGGTAATATATTGCCAATTAATAATGCACACAAAAAAAACACAATAAGCTGTACTAGCAAAATAATAACTTTTGAATAGTGTAATTTAAAAATACAGTTCAAGTCAAAATTAAAAATAATAATAATTTTTAAAAAACATAGTTTAACTTATATAGTACATAATTTTAATTGCCCTAGAATAGATTTATCTAAACATATCACATTATCTTACGAAACCGTATGGTTCTATTTTACCATTGCCTGATAACTAATTATTAAGTCTTAAGCCAACTATCATTAATCATTTCTTAAAGATCACGTGAACAGCACATTAGGATCGATCATTATTATTTACGGTACATCGAAAGAAAAAAATTGTTAATTTTGAATGAAGGGGACTTCTATATATTTTTTGAGTCTCTCTCTCGCGCGAATTTTAGGAGATCATTTTAGATTCTGTTGCATCTGGCTAGAAACGTATGGCACACTTATATATGAAGTGGGAATGTTTCTTAAACTTTGATAAAAAATCAATATAATAATATTTATTAACTTTACAAAATAGAAACTTATTCTTTATAATTAATAATAATTTCAAACTAATTATATTTTGTTTCATTTTACTCATTCATGTCCAACTTTCTACATATGCTTTACCCAAACATCTAAAAATAAATAATGTAATTTGTTTCAAAATATTTTCATAAAAAATATTTATAAAACATTAAAGTATCTAATTTGAGACACTGATATCGTTCCAATTGTTTTTAAGTTCAAAGTATCTAATATGAAATACTGATTTTTTTTTAAATATATTTTTTTTATTTTACCAGTATAAATAAATTAGTATACTAATTTAAAGTATCTAACATAAAATACTGATTTTTTTTAAATATATATTTTTATTTTACCAGTAAAAATAAATTAGTATACTAATTTATAATAAAGTATGAATGGTGAAATAAAAAATATATATTTAAAAGAGTATCAGTATTTTATATTAGATACTCTCTATAGAAATATTTTCCCTTTTTATGTTTGTTATGAAAATTTTGAGAAGCTTCATCGTAGATATTAGTAAAAATGCTTTACGATGCGTTTTAGTTGTCTAGAAACTCTATTAGAAATTTTGTGCCCCTTCTGGAATAACATATCCCACCTTCGATTCCTCACAAACACATGACGCTCACCTCCAGGTGTAATTATTCACGGTGCGCTATTGGCGCTGCACGAACTCGGGGAAGTTATATTATATATCAAGAATTATATACATACATTGATATATATATATATATATATAGCAACAAAATTATCAGAAAAAAAAGAACTCTATTACTTAAATTCATCAAGGAGCAAAAAATTACGCTACCGAGTATAGGTGACAATCAGTCACATGTCCAATATATGATTTATTTAACTTTAAAAATGAAAATTTCATATTGCTTTAAGTTTCAAAGGTTTCTGAACATATTGGCATACCTTAGAAAAAATGTATGTATGTGTGTGTATATGTGCGGATACAATTTTCATCGACAATTTCGGGAACACGAATCAGCCGATTTGAATAATTCAAAAAACATTCGATTCGTATTGATAAGGACGTGCTGATTAGTTACGAAATAAATATAAATATAATATGTTATTACCGATGTAAATACTAGTTTGGCCCTGCATTGATGATATGATGGTTAGGGTGAACGCACGATAGTTGGAAACTCGAATTCACCTTTGGAGATACGCCAATTCCGCAGCTGCCTCGAATTACGAGCCTTAGGGGAAAATGAGCGACGCGGTTCATTTGAAAAAGTCCTCGGTGGTGACTTATAATAAAAGTAACAGTAACAGTAATACCACATACTTGTAATAAAACTATGATACACTTATTTATATTACATAAACTGTTGGCAAACACTGCTACATATATACAGTGTGTGTAATTTGTCTTAACATCTTGATCGAAATATTTTTATATAGTACCTACTAGTATTTTCTTTGTTAATTTTAATTATATACATATAATTGCCGTCTCGAAAAGTGAGATTGTACAAATTGTTTATAACAATTTAGACTCTAGAATATTCAATGTTATTCAGACCTATTCATACTTTGTTAATGCAAATTTGTTCTATATAATTAGTAGTAGTTTCTACCGACCCATCTATTTATTTCTTGTTCAAAATTTCTTAAAATAAATAATTGAATTTGAACTTCAAAAGAACTAAGTTCCAACTTCAGATTAACAAAGGTTTGATAAATTCATTGTAAAAATGATTCAAATTGAAATTCGAATTGTATTCAAATTGGAGTGGAATAATTTCTTAGTAAATTAGTGACTTAAGTTATTTTTTTAAAATAATATATATTTTCAAATTTGATCTATTTTCTTTAAGGTCAAGAAGCATATTTAGTAATATTTATAAAATTGTCAAATAAATCATTAGATTTGTTTTTAACTTCCTGAAGGAAAAGTTTGTTTTCATTAAAAAATCCGATTTGCTAATTTTATGTTTTCTCGACGTTTCAAGCTATTCTGAATCGAATAAGACCAAATTTGGAAAAAATATGTGTGTGTATGTATGTATGTGTGTGCCTATATGTGTACAGATTTTTTTATTGTTTTTTTCTTTGACTTTGTATATACGTACATTAGTCATATAAATTTTTTAAGTTAACTTTACAATTTTATTTTATTAGATTGTATATAATTATATAGCGCACCATATATTCTTTTTTTGTCACCAATGTATTAAAATTATTTGGGAGGAAGATTTTTTGCATTACTATGTTTCTCTACAGTTCTTGACCACGCTTTTCCCATTTTTGCTAAATTTTTTGTTAAATCATTAGATCAAACTATATATCATATATGCATATTTGTATACATTTGCCTAGTATTATGAATTATTCATTTTTTTCTTAAATCGCTTATCAATTGACAAAGCAATTTTTTTCAATAGTTAGTCTGTCTCCATTTCTAAAGAACTTGATTCTCTGTAATTGATTTTCGTTAATAGAAAATTGTTTCCAAGATGCCGCAAGACTTTAGATAATGTCAAAGGTTGACAAGGATTAGATAGTTTGCGGTCCAAGTTAATTTAACTTGTACCACAAAAAGCTGCTGAACTATATTAATGGTTAGATTTACATCTTAAGATAAGGTATTTCTTGAATGCTATGTAAACCTTACCATGCATACAAAATTCTTGAATTAACATATTTTCAGAATAGACTTAGGTAGAATTGTGTAAAGAAAATAAGTTGCTTTTACAATCTTCAAGTCCAATCAATCAATTTCAAGAATAAACTTATATAATCTATGCATATCTCATAGACTTAGTGTCAATTTCTAAAGATTTTTGTTAATATTGCATAAATGTTCTGAAGGACTCAATTTTCGCAATAATGCAAATCGACTCTCGAAAGCTGACATAATTCTGATGGATATGCTTTTCATTGTATGTACTTTTTGAAAATTACCAAATATGGATCAGTTGATTGATCGCTTTACACACAATACCGTTAATATTCACAAATATAACAATTATTGCACAAATATTACTCGGAACGAAATGAGAAGTATGAATTTTTATAATGACAGGGACGAAAGGGAAAATAAAAATACAACTACTAAAAACGAATAAATAATATTTTATTTGTAATTGAGAACCGAATAAAATTATTACTACTAATATCAATCAAACTGCAGATTTTTTAATAATATACATATGATTTTTTCATATTTATATTTATTTATATTAAATGTTATACATTTTTCATATGGAGCTTTTTCAAGCTCAATCTTAATTTGCGTGGAGTTTCTCCCAAAGCAGATTATTTTATATACATTTAATAGATTTTTTTTATCTTCTCTATGATTTATCACACGTGAATAATTCGAATTTCTCCCAAAAAAACGCCTCTGTTTCCATAAACGTGTACACCATGTGGTATACCACGTGCGGCTTTTTTTTTGTTACCGTCCATTCTCCTAGAATTGGATATGGGTAGATCTTGTGATGTTGACCGTGTACCATTCATTCTGTTTATTTCGGCCAATTATTACCCACAATGATGATGTATCGATTATATTTCTGTGGTCCACGAAAAAGAGCAGCTGTTTAGTGAATTAACTCAAGTTAAACAATAAGGAGTTGTCTGTCAGTAAACAAACACATCGGTAAATGTTCAGAGAAAAGAGCATGTATCTTGTTACATGACGGCTGGTAAAAGATAGAATTGAAATAGGCAATTACATTGGAAATATTGCATCTTGTGCTATTATATAGTCCCAAAACCTTAGTATCTTTCATTATATTTTGAACAAGATTTTCACAAAGTGTAGAAGAAAATATCATGCTTATTAATTCATCAACCAGTATGATAAATGAATGTTTAATAAAAAGAAATTAATAGAAACAAAATATTAATTATTTGGGTGCTAGTAAGGATGAGATTTATAAATTTACTACGTCTTAAGAATTTTTTTATCCCATTTGTACCAAATGTTACTTCGACTAACTGTACTCGACAGATTTATTTACCATCTTTCGGAAGTAGGCACTCATAAAATCATCTGATCTATCATCGTTCAAATATATCGATTATGAATTATCGCAAAACCGCGATATAAAACGACGACCCCTCTTAACCTTTCTATCCAAAAATACATCAATGTGTTTCTATTGTAAAAACGTAAGTGACTAAGCGCACAGTATTGTACGCGGATAAAAAGCTTCTTCGCAAATATAAAGAATCTTCAATGAATAGAATTTTTAGTGTACAGGTAGGCGTTTATGTATATAGAATACAAATATATAGATCGCCTTTGAATCGATCCATTATATTATAAAATGTTTCTAAATTGATCTATTCAAAAGGAGCAGGTTTCGTGCGGAGGAGTCTTTTGAATGTTTTTTTTTTGCTGAGGACAATGAAGAATGTTTTAAGAATTTTTGAAGAAACTCACGTACTGCTGAAATTTTTGTTTCTTGCATATCGGTGTTTTTTGCATTCTTCGAAAAATGATCGAATGTAATTAATGTTGTACGTGAGATAATAAATATTTAATAGTGTAAGGTGGGGCATAAATGACCAATTTGAATTTCAGTAATTTTTCTGTCTATATCAAATGAACTGCATCACAACACATGCTACGTATCAAACAAACAACTTTATGTTCAGTAAAATTCCCAATTCCTAATTATATAAATATGTATATTTACTATTTTTCGAAAAATCATCTTTCTCTTTTTACCTCATAGAGGAGGGGCGTAAAAAGGGACAGCCAGAGGCAAACAAAATCAACGTTTTATTTTAATTTTAAAGAGATTTTACGAAACAAGAGCTCTATTTTTTAAACAAAACGAAATTCAAATTTTATAGACTTTGTTTTACCAAGATCACACTGTATATAACCTTGATCTGGTACTTTTTCATAAATTTTTTCTATGATATGATAATAGAGCTATGATTTTTCTATGATAATAGAGTTGGAATAACTCCTAATTCATTCATTCATATTCTCTAGAAAATTGCTTTTTTTAAATTAATCTACTTTTTATTTAATTCTTTCTACTTTTCTGCTTTGACGGAGAAAGTTTGGTTGGTCCTTTTCACCCCACCCACATACAAGCTTAAATTGAAGATATGCGAAAAAAATTGTTGATCCTGATTAAAAAATTACTAAACATCTGATAAAACAACTGAAAAATGTATACTTGAAAATTAGAATCAAATATAATAAACTAAATAAAAAAGCTCAAAACCAAAAGATCTCCCAGTGAAAAATATACTTCTTGTGGATATATTGATATATTGCCATTTATCTCCTGATGAATTACGTAACCGCCGTAACAATTACGGTGATGGCTAGTCACACATGTTTTGACCTCTACTTTAAAATAGCATCGTTAGAAAAAATCTATACTTTACTTGTTTTTGAGTAATGGACTTGTTTTAAGTGGTGGACATACCCTTTTTACACGTAATAATATCTAAGAATTACCTTAATAAAATAAATCTTAAGATGTAAATCGTACTAAAATATTAGATGAGATAACGATCTATTTTTGAACTTGTTATTTCCTCACACCTTGAATCTTTTCTTAGCACAAAAGAAATCGACCCCCCGGTGTATGTCTTAGCGGCGCCGTTGTCACGACACGTACCTACAACCCTCCCGAGGCGAAGCAACAGGTTCGCGTCGTCGGCGGCGTTAAGTGCCTGTCGGGGGTATAATAATGTCTCTTACCCCGAACTTGATTTCCTTAAACAGTTCTGTTCCGGATGTCTTAAACCGCTTACACAATGAACACCCGCCCTCGGCAAACCTTGCGAAGTGCGATTCTCAAAGATAATTCTTTCAGGAATATAGTCATTATTTCATTTCTGATTCACGTTTCTAGAATTTGGTTAGCAAATTTGAAATACTGAGGTATTAAATTTGTTTTTTTGTATTATATTATTAAAATGTCATATAAATCAAAAAGGCAAAAGGCAAAAGTATAAACAATAAAAAATAGTAAATAATAAAGAAAATTTCACGTTATTTAATTGTTTTATAAATAGTTATTCCAATTCTGCTGATGATTATTTCTGACAAAATACCAGATCAAGGTTATATACAGTGTAATCACTGTAAAAAATTTATCCATGAAACTTATATTTTCCAGAATAATATAGCTAAAACGTCGCAAAATCCTATTAAAATTAAAAATGAGACATTAGAACTGTTTACCCCCTTTCTGGACATTTTACACCGCCTATGGGGTGAAAAGATCTAGGTGACAAATTTTTGAAAAACATCAAACAAATACATTTCTACAATTATGGGAGTTTTACTGAACATAGTCAGATACTGTTTCTTTAATATGTGTTATTTGTTCTGATAAAATTGGTTTGGTTAACACAATGTAATTGCTCAAAGTCAAATTGGACTTTGGTGTCCTACCCTACCCTGCTTATAAACATAAAATTTGGGAAATTTTATTAGGTCCTTATAAGATTGCTTTTAATTATTTTCAAAATTTCGAAACTTCAATATATAAACATGATTTATATTCTAAACTTCCTAATGATATTATCTATTTTTGGAATCTAAATATTTCTACTATCCCTTTGAGAACCATTCGAAGATCATAAGCATTCTCTGCAACACCTTACCTCAAACCAGATCAAGGATAATTCAACAAAGGACCTGAATAACTTATAAATAGCTTCGTGTCTCTTGAATCAAATGTCACAACTCGGAAGGAAGACACGTTTTTGCCTTTTTCCATTGTTAGATTCGTCCTTTTCGAAACTTCTGAGGTGCGATTTTTTTTATTGTCAAGTCACACTGTACCATTAATAAGGATTATGGAGGCAATAAAATTTCTCTCGAAGATTTTTTATGAGATGTTTGGGAGAAAAAAGCAACTTCTCAAGTTTTTTCTAAGCGAGGTTTCTTGCTTTTTTTATTACAAAATTAATTACTTAAAAAGAGATTTTGTGTTATACAGCTTTAATATATATGTTTGCACTTTATAAATTTACATACGAAATATTTATTTTTTATACTCATTTTTTTATCTTTAGCTTTTTTTGTTCAACGTTGAAACATATTTTTGATATGTTTATCTGCAGTATAATAAATATTATGTTTTTTTTTTTTTTTTTTTTAACAGCAATCAGAACCCTACGTCCTATGAGCTGTTGGGCTGAAACTTCTCCTGATAAATATTATGTACGTGCATTAAAATATGTATTTAAAAATAAAATATATCATGTACGTTTTGTCAATGTATATGTATCAATCAATACGTTAACAAGAACTAAAAAAAATATTTTTGAAATTATACAAATTACTAATGGTTATAAAGAAATTAATATAATTAATGACAACACAGGGAAAATATTTCTGTGTTTTTTTAAACAATTTTCATAAATTTAAAGTTAAGTAATTTACATTCGACTTGGAACTTATATTGTATACCGTATGTTAGCACCTATAATTAAAAATTAAAATCTCTCCCTCGATTAGAGTTTCTTCATTAATCTTTGGGTTCCATAAAAGTTCCTGCAAAGACCATATGGATAATGGGATTTTTAATTAAGGGTAGTTAGGATCATTTAAAATCATTTAACTCTAGATTCTAAAATATCTTGTATCAACTTATATAAAACCAATTCTAAAATACAATAAATTACTATTTTAATTTTATATCTTCAGCAATGATTGAAGTTAAAATTGGCATGTTTTTCACCAATAACACACTAAATATTATATTTATATGTATCTACATTCCTATATATAACATATTTATATGTCTCTAATACAATTTCAAACATAATGATGGTCCGTTTATGCAAACATCAAAGAAGTAAGAATCTAAGTCATATTTTTCCTTCATTAAAATTTTAAATATATATTATGGTTCCCTTTAATTATCTTACACCAATATCTCTAACTTCTAATATATTTTTATCGATTTCAACAATAAGTTCTGCCCTAAGAGTTACAGAAATTACTGTTGCGTTTTCTAATACTTTTGTATGATTATACCTTCGACAAAATAGTAGAAACGATATTGCGAGATTTAAATATTTATGATTCTAGCTTTGATTATGGCGGAACTGAGCTATTTGCATATTTTATTTAACTCTATATATGTTTTTCTTTTGCTTTATATATATCATAAACGTTTGTAATGAAAGTATAAGGGTGGTGAATAAATTAGATAGTTTTTGATTTTGCTAAGTAGAAAAGAAAGTCTCGGTAAAAAAATTAATAAATAGTATTGAGAAAAATATACAAATCTTAGTTGCAAAATTTAATTGGTCAAAACTTCAACTATTTTCATCACTTGCTTTTTTATTGTCGATATTCGCAAATATTTCCATTATTCTTTCAGCCCTATATTTTTGCAACCAGACACCCCAATAAAACTTTGTCGCAATTGTATCGGTGCAAAAATATATAGTAAAGATTTAAGTACAGTTCATAGTTGTCATATATTATTTTATTCATACAACAAATGAAATAGGAGTGGTTTAAATTTAGAACAGACATCGGCACGTGGATGAACGCTTGTTTGATTCCGGTTTCAATTTTAGACAAAAGAAGAATGATCCGTATTATAGTCAGGGATTTATATAAAAACTACTATTGTTAAATGCGTTGGTAATAATTATTTAATAATTATACTGAATTAAAAAATATAAAAATGTGTTATTGATATATCATTGAATGGAATTAACTATTTATAATAGTTGATATCTATACGAAATAAAACTGTCTCGGCACTTGCTGCATGTAAAAGCTAATTTACTGTTTTTGCATTGTTATAATTTTTTGCTGAATATTGTCAACAACGTATTTGAATACAATCAGACTAAATTATATCTAATTCTTCATGATAAATAGTTTCTTTATTTATTTATTTTTGTGCTTTTGATATATTAATCACAAAATATTATAAGTGGCATCCAAGCCACATTATTCTTTTTAAATCATTGTTATTCTAGTAGCGGAAAGTTTATTCATTAATAATCATATAATTACTTGGTTAATATATTATTATGGTACATTTTCAGATTATCAAATAATATTGAACAATCGCAGCAGGAACTCCTTTTAGTTATTTAAGGGAAAAATCATAGGGGTTGAACGTTTCTTCTAATAGTTTCACGACTTCAACATCTGCTATATTTTGTTACCATTGAAAATTGTTTTATTTTCTGATTGAATTTAAATTTATCGAATGATGGAGATTTAATTGTATTTGTAATTGAATTTTCTGAAAAAAAAATTTTGGCATGGTACAATGATTCATAGTCGTTAACTTTTCTTCTAATATGTAGAACATAACTTATATTCTTATTTTATTTATTAATATGAAAATAATCAAAATATATATAGGTTTGTGTCAATTAATATCAGTGACTTAATTACTTTTAATCACACTTTTTATACAATTATTAATTAATTTTGACTGTGTTTTTACTAAAAATAATCAACATAAAATGATTTTTTGTTCAATTTTCAATTGTGTTTCTAATATAATAAAATTCTTACTAAAATATTGACAGCTTTGGCTTAAGAACCAGTCATTACTAACTTGTTAATTAATATATAAAATATCAAATTTTAGTTGAAGATTTGTAAAAAATATTCCTGATCAACAGTCACATATTTTTATTATAATTTTCTATAATAATAAAAATACATTTGATTTGTCTGCGTTTGAATTTCTTGTTTGTAATTAAATGGTGTTATTATTATAGAGAATCAAACAATATGAAAACATGTAGCTGTTAATCCTGAAGCCAAAAACATTTTCCTCAAATCTTCAACTAAAATTCCATTTTTTATATATTTCATTTTCCGTAATTACCGTATCTTAATCAAATGTCAGCATTGCATGTTTTCGATGTCATATTGATTCAATATTTACGATTTTATTATTTCATTTGCATGTCACATAGCACAGTATTAATTGAGAGCTTTATACACACGTTATGCCCATATCGAAGAGTGGGTATGGATTTTATTTTTTGTTCCTATATTGTATATAGCCTTATTTGCATTTATATTATGATGGATGTTTGAATATTTACGCCTGTTCGATAGAGACATTTTATTTTACTATGATTAATTATGCCTATGGATGAAAACGATATTCGAGCAAGGATATAATGGACTGTGTAATATATTTGAAACAAAACATTTAAGAAAACTAGTGGGGTGGGTGGCATTGTGCCTGCAGGCAAATTGCTGGTACTTCACGCACCGTAATTAAAAATTCGAGTAATGACATTAGTGGGAATGATCAGAATTATGCTTGGTTAAGTCAACGAGCAATTCTTGCCCCAAAGAATAATGATGTACACGTACTGAATTTCACTATTCAATCAAAAATTGCTGGCGATTTGGTGACATACCAATGATTCCGACTGGTCTTCCGTTTGACTTCAAACGATTGCAATATATGCAGGAACTGAACTATTTATTTAATCTAACCATTTTCTTGGGTTCGTCACTTACCGGAACTTTCACTCATTACTCTACTTAGAAAGCGTTTCCGGAAAACTCGTAGCGTGTTTCCGGAGGGCGCAACAATACGGAAGTAAAACTTGTAAGCGAATCGGTAGGACACGATCTGATTATTGTAGAAAAAAGATTTATCGTCACGGATCGCGTCAACAGGAAAATTAGAATAGAGAAATAAATTTACAAACGATTGTAGGTACTTGCATCGATAAAATGGTCTTTTGTGATGCTTTGTGCATTCATTCAATTATTTTGTAGTGGAGAAAGTTTGTGAGTAATACACAAAGAACCTATTTTCATATTGATTTTTTACAATTTATTTATTTAATTTTTTTTTTCGTGATTTATTTAATTTTTTTCTCGGATAGTGGGACGAGGCACAGAGGTCCAATTCCCCATTTGGCAATTATAATTTGAAAACCAAACCTGATACAAACACCACGATAAATAACAAAAATCAAACAAATAACTATCTCACTATGTTCAGTAAAATTCCCAGCTAATTTGTTATTATAGAGCTATTAATATTTTTCAAAAATTTGTCACCTGGTTCTTTTTACCCCATAGCAAACAGATCTACTTTACATTACATTTTTACTTTTATAGAGATTTTACAAAATAATAGCTACAACATTCAACCAATGCATAATATAAATTTTATGGGCACATTTTTTACAAAAATAACACTGTACATAACCTTGATAGAGTATTTCGTCAGGTTATATAAAAACCTCTTGAATCTAACTTAAAAATAATAATATATCTTATAAAGCAATTATAAAATATACTTAAAATTATATAAAATAAATTACAGTGATCACAATCAGAAAGTTTAACAACAAAATAAAATACTTTCGTTATGGATTTTTAAGCTCTTCCTATATATTCTAAAAGCAAGGTGGTAAAAATCAAGGTAAAGACAGGTTAATCATCTTTTGCCTTCTACTTTCAAATATTGCCGTTAAAAAATCCACAACTTCACTGTTTTTTTTAGATATCGGTGATAGTCCTTCTAATCCGCAAATTTTTAACCTCGGCTCAACTTTATTTCACATTTATTTGCGATTACAATTATTTACAGTTTGAAAATTATAAATATTTTACATTTATTCATAAACATACGAATTCATTCATTTATTTTATTCAATTTATTATTTTCTTTTTTTTTAGCAGCAATCAGAAGTAAATTATCTTATTACCAAGATTCTTACTATCAATTTATCAAGTTTTATTTCAAAATATATAAATTTCTATCAAGTCATCAAGCTTTGCAAAACTAAGGTATTATGTAACACAAACAAATACAAATCGAAATAATAAAAAATACATTGATTTGTTGCATTTATTTTTTTATAGAAATCTAGATTACACAAATGACGTCGTGCTGGCGGTATTTCCTAAATAAAGTGTAATTTTAGTACTTCATGAAATCCGTAGCAAGATAATAATTTTAAAACATTATATCTTATAGTCAAAGACAACATGGGTTACTGTGTAGATATAATATATAAGATGTTAAAATTCCTAAATTTTCATTCTCATGATCATTTTCCCTTGATCCAATTCCGCGAGTTGGGCCTTCTCATGGTGATCAACGTTCAAGTTTTCAGGGGCGGTAAGCTAGTTGTCTGTGAAGGGTCATTTAGGGATTTGTACTATCTATCTATATTGCTCCCTTTAGTTCGGATTAGTTTTCAATTCATCTCGTACTCTTTCCACCCTCTTGATGTTACTTACTCCGACACTATCGATGTGCAGCCGGTGGGACAAAATCTGAAAACTACGATCATAAGCTCGAATAAAGATCGCACCAGAGAGATGATGGATAGTGGAACGCATACGCTTCCGTAAGCTTGGACATGGTTACATTTTGTTAGACATTAGGGAAAATACTTTATTTTATGCTATACAGTGTAATAATAATATTTATGTTTTTGGAAATTCTAGAAAATTCATCTCATTAACCTTTTTGCTGCACACTGTCTGGAGCGCATTCCATAAATAACTAAATGTTTATTTATTTAAAAATAAATACTAAGTAATTTTACGATGATTTATTAGATATCGATCTAAGATGGTAATTTTATACATATTTTTGTTTTTTTATATTATAAATGCCATGGCACGCTAAAATCTAACTCGGAGCAAATTTGCTCCACTGTCTGAGACGAAATGCAGTCAGTATATTTCAAATTAGTAGCAACTTGTATAATAAGGCGTATTATACGGGAAATTATACAAAGTATAATCGTCTTATCGGGGTTCAAATGTATTTTTATAAGAGTGTATGGGTCCTAATCTTAAATCATATAATTTCTCACAAATTAGTTTGCTAATGCATTTAGAATATGTATAACTCAATTGTAACAAATAAACGTATGCTAATATTATTTACATGATAATACTTACAAACTCTAGGAAAGTTCACACGAAGTTTGCAAAAAAATTACAGCCTAATTTAAAATTATATTTTGATTAGTTAGTTCACGTTTATTATTAGATTTTTTTTGGAAAAAAATGTAAATTTCAAATTTAATAGATTAGACTAATCTAATCACAGATCTAAAATTATGAATAAATATTTGTTATCACTATTAAATCTATTACCTGATACTATATAATTTTGCCAAATTTAGAGCAAGTATATGCTAAAAATATTTATCTTCAAATTATAGATTTTTTAAATTAATTTACTATTTTACAAAAAACATTAGATGCTAGCAATTCTGATATAATAGGTACAACTAATACATTTTCAAACTGTTTAAGAAATTAGTACAACACATTTTTGTAATACTACAAACTAATGTTAATGCAAAATTTCTGTGATTTTCTCCCAAATGTGACACGTATAATATTTAAACATTAGTTATTAGAGCTAAAAATACATAAATGCATAATAAAATCTATAAATATCTCTATATTTTTAAAAAGTTTTCAAAGATTTTCTCCCATATGTGACACGTATAATATTTAAACATTAGTTATTAGAGCTAAAAATGCATAAATGCATAATAAAATCTATAAATATTCTCTATATTTTGCAAAAAGTGGACTTTTATTAAAAATAGAATATATTTATAATATTTATAATTAATTATAGATTTTGTTTTTCTAATTACAAGTTTGTTTTTCAATTTTATGTATTTCAAGAATCGTATTCTTTGATTTCAAATCAATACCATATGAGATAATGCTCTATATTAAATATAAAGCATATTTAAACATTCATATTTTTTATTTCAATGATTACGCTTTTGTGCATTTGAATATTTTATTCATATTTTCATTTCATCGTTGATAATCTGTTAATATATTGCCAAACATTCGCACATATTTTTTATTTCCAACATTTATAATCTGCTGATATTTAAAAAAAATATTTTCTGATAGTTATTCAATTCGTTGTTTATTTATTTTACATTTTGCGAAGGTTAAACTTTCACCTTTATATCTTGTTTATCTTTTGGCTTGTTTGTATGTTTATCGCCACATATGTATTGAATAAAGATTAGGATATAAAAATTCCAAGAGATTGCACATCATTCAGGTATAAAATTTTATAATCGGTTGTTACACAGCAAACATGTACCCTTTTTCTGATGGCTAATGTGCCAATCTATAAATCTCGGATATGATTTGGTACAGATTTTCAATCGGAGCAAAAGAGCAGATGTTACTTACATTTCGCAAGGACGGGTTACAATATTTTTGCATTAGGTATGATAATGGCATATTTGCAATGGTGTTGATGTTGTGTGTATTTTTTTAAATTGAAAGGCACTTGGGTAATTGAATTTCAAATTGTTCATTTGAATTTGAAATGAGATATTGCACATTTTAAAAATTGATACCGAGATTAAAATAAATTTATTCATGATTCTGCAATTAGGAATTCAATGTTTGTTTTGCATATTTATACATTTTATTTAAACAGCAGTAAAATCATGAGTCCTATAAAATGTTTTGATGATATTTCTTGACTATTTCAGAAGGTAACCCAATGGTTGGTCTTAACCCTATATGTTTTTTTATTATATCATTATTCATTTCCTCCCACAACATTGTTTAGTTAAAAAATATATCTCTCCAGGACATTTCCGTGTGAACTATGACCTGGGAATCGGCATGTGTTTGCTCCTCTGTTGCTGCAAATTTGAACGCGTGCTGTTTCTTACATAATGGACAGTCAGTACTCATATGATGTTAGGGGAGAAAAGCTAGAGTTCGATATTATTCTTGCAGTGGGTTACTGGGGTACGACGAATTCGCAGACAACTAGTAATCGATCGATATTTTTGCTACAATGTCGGTAAAAAAGTAATAGAAGTCTAGGGTGGGAGAGCGTACTTGTCATGCAAAGCAAAGTCATTGAAAGGATTATGGGTAAAACATACTTGGTATAAAACTAAATTATTTTTCATGAAAAATCAGGACCAGTTGTGATTTACGATATAGCCAACAATACCAATTAATACCCTCTTGCTGTTCCTACGCAACCCTTATTGATGGTCCAAGAAACCTATTCACATATGTAAATACTATTATAAATATATGCATAGGATGGACTCCTAGGTGTAGACACATATTATGGTTCTCATTAGGTGGTAGTGCCATATGGCTTTGATTCAGTCACATGTAGTTTCTCTCTGATAGTTTGACGTCTAGCCTATGCTCTGTAGTCCAATACGAATGACATGCGGTCATTGAATTTGCATATATTGCATCGGAGCTTGTTCTCGTCATGTAGATTGTCTTTGATTGTGCTTCTGATTGTGGGTGATAGATCTTTGGTTGAACTCTTACAGCATAACAATAAATAAACATACCCTAACATTATTATCGAATATCATGTTATCCTTTATAAGTATAGGTTTTTTAATAATCATTTACCAAACGCCATATGTGATAATTACCCAATTTTACCGAAACAAAAACTGCAAGACGCGTGCTCCTTTCAGTCAATTTCCAACATTCACCAGAGCGTACAACAGTATAATTGTTAAGTCATCGACACAGCGTGTTCAACACCATAAAACTTGATCAGAAGGTATAACAATAATACAATTTAAGTCTATCATTCTTCAATTCATGGCATGTGGCGATATGTCGCGTAATTCGCTACTAATTTTCTGATTCGTGATCAAGAACCCCTATAAGGTAGTAAAAGGCGCACGTGAACGACCTGACGATGAAACCACAGCTGCTGTAGAGGGCACCTAAAATGTCTAATTAAACTATTTTAATTATTGAAATTTAGAACTCTATTGTTTTATTAAACCGTAAGGTAAGTTATAGTAATCGCAAAAAAATCGAAAATGAAATTTTTTATATATCTTTACGTTTCAGAGGTTTCTGAAAATTTTAGCATACCTTAGAAAAAATGGATATATATGTGTGTGTATATGTGTGTGTGTTTGCGGATACAAATTTTCGTCGGCGATTTCGGGAACACAGATCAACCGATTTGAATAATTCAAAAAACGTTCAATTTGTATTGATAAGGAGACGTGCTGATTAGTTTTTGGTGAAGGCAGGTCTAGCCGTTCCGAAGATACGAGGCAAAAAGTGTCAAAAACGGTAACTCAGTTTTAAGAGAATGGAGCATCCAATTTTAATAATTCAAAAAACATTTTACTTGTATTGACAAGATAAAGAACTGATTAAATTTTTGGGAAGGCAGGTCCAGCGGTTATAAAATTAGTTAAAAAAAATGTCATTTGGCGACCAAAAATGTTTATTGGATATATGTACATCAAATTATTAGATGTTTTATAGAGATTTCAATAATATGTACACATTTTCTGTAATTTTTTTTGGATACCAAGATTTTTAATTACGGTACGGGAAGTTCCAGCAATTTGCCTTAAGGCACGATGCCATGCAACCCACTAGTTTTATTTTTTATTAGTTAAATAATGTATCTATTATTCCGCCTATGGAGAAAAAAGACCTGGTGATAAAGTTTTGAAAAACAGTAAAAAAAACGCATTTCTACAATAATGAATAAACTGAGAGTTTTAGTAAATATAAGTAGATAGTTGTTTGTTTGGTATGTGATATATATATTTTTTTATTTTTTTATAAATTACAATCTGTCTTAATAGAAAGACATTGAGTAATTAATTTGACAAATAACATATTAAATTTTAAAAGGGAAACCCAGTGGTTCACCTTTTATTAGTGTACTAAATTATATTATAATTTTGGGATAATAAAGAAAAAAAAGGAACTCAAATATACATACAATTATAAACAAAGTACATTACACAGACTACACATACACATACATACACACATCTATTTTAAATAATATGGTAAAACAACTTATTACTGATTAATATGTTAGATCTATTAATTGTATTCTTTTTTAATTTTATATTATGTGTGGTGTTGAAAATGCTTGCAATCAGTTCGTTTAGATGGTGGTCAATTTTAGTCTTGAAATTATGGGCACTTTTTTTAATTTCTTCACTGATTGTCAGTGTATCCGTGTCTTGGTGAATTAGCCATATCGGTACATACCTTGGCGCGGTGATATAATTAGTATGGTTTTTATAATATAACATGTTCAAAGATAAATTGGATACCCAAAATTTTAAGTTTTATTTTGTTCTTATGCAGATAAATTCAATTTTTAAAGCTTTAGCTTTTGTAGAAATTTATCGTCTCTATTTATCGTCTAAAGATTCATCATGATATTTGTTTTCTCTATTAATATCATTCAATTCACGCAACTGTTTGTAATTACAACAACCATTATGTAAATTTTCTACCCATTATCAACGCTCGAAACAGCCCTTAACCAACTACTACAAGTTGATTCTTTTCTAAGGCAAAGAGGACGAGTTCCTGGCGCGTGCTACCGCGATCCCCAGCACGCGCTCGTTCGATTCGGAGACAGATGTACGGCTCTTGTCCGACTTTTTCTTTCTCTAGATCTCTCTTTCCTGCGTTATTATTCTTTTGTCGAACCCATATATATGACTAAATATACGAGTAGAAATACAAGCATGCACGCTTACGCACCCAAAGTTGCGATGAATACAAGTAAATCCCCTTACCACCAGTAGAAAAGCTAGAATCGGGACATCCAGGTGCGCGGAACTGCGGAGGGATTCTGCCGCATCATCAAGTAGGGAGCGGAGACAAAGGGAAGAAAATTATAATTCGAAATTATTTTGGTAGTGATAAAATTTGAATTGATGATTTGAAGTAGCCTACCCAAAATGAGATAGAACGGTCCGGCAGATCTTTGTCAAAAACCAATGAGCACGATGATATTTTTCATATCGCTTTTGAATTTTTAAAATTAATTCAGCTTTTTTGGCTACAAATTGGACGATAAGATTTGCATTTTTTTTGCTAATTCTAAAGAAATGTCTCAACTGACAATTCCAAAAAACTATCCAATGCGAAAGCTTTTCGAATCACATCGACTGGCTTTTAAATTTTTACAAAACGGTTTAGTCGTTTTTGAGAAAACATTGACGAAAAGTCTGAAATCCGCTCATGCACTCATACTTTTTACCAAATTTGGTCACATTCTATTCAGGATGTCTTGAAACGTCGAGGTAACATATAATTAACAGATATTTTCGCAAAAATATAAATTTTCCTTCCGGAAGTTAATAGTCATAAATTAAATATATAATATATATTTTAATTTTTTTAAATTTAGTTTACCAATTTTTTGGTACAGTGATTGTCTCAGGTCATTGAAGCTCATTTTTTTAACGCAACTTGCCTTAAGCGAAAATGCTGCTTAAAACTATTAATTTTATGCAGGCATAGCCTCAAAATATACCAAAGAACGTTTCAGAACATTTTTTTTTAAATTGTTATTTTAAATAGCAAATGACCACTATTTTATGCGCATGACGAATATACTCATCTCTGCAGAAAAAATACTTAAATTAAAAAAATGTACAATAGAAGAAAAGATTAAGAAACCAAATTTTTTGAATCTAGATTTTGTATTGATACGAAATTATACTAAATTGTAACAAACTATTCCAAATTACAGCTCGCGCAGGTCATGATAACTGCATTTTATTACATACTATTATATTAAACATTCAGGGGCCTATTCTGTCGTAAAATAGACCAATGCTATGGCAAGGCTATGTTATGTAATATGTATGTATTATTTTATTTACCAATATTGATGGATTATTTCTGCTGTAAAATACAGCAATATTATGGCAATTACATTCCAGTTTTCAGACAAAAGCTACTAAATACTGTCAAAATGCTAAGTATATGCTGTTCAATTAGGCGTTTTGCACAAAAAATGCAACTACACTCATATGTAATCGAGCCATATCTCAAACATAAGGCTATAATAACATCGTCTTGTTGACATTTATGCGTTTTATAGGTTAGGTTGTCTATCTAATACACCTGACTGCACAACAACCACATAGGATTTTGACAGTTTTCAGTGCCACTTTTTATGAAAACTGCTACATAACATAGTCGTGCCATAACATTGATCTATTTTACGGCAGAATCGCCTCCTGGATGTTTAATGTAATAGTATGCAGTTATTATGAACCCCGCAAGCTATAATCTGGGATCTTTGTTATAATTTGGTTTAATTTGTAGCAAAGATCTAGATTGAAAAAATTTCGTTTCATACAAATTTTTCAATTTCACTCCCCAGTTGCAAAACTCAAATTCGCAACTTAGTTACTCATCCCCTGTCTCTCGTCTGGTACACGGCTATTGCGAAAGTAACCCCAGTCCCGTTGCTTTTGCGCCTACCTACATCATATCATCAAAACTCCGAACTAGCAGCTCATACAAAATACAAAGACGAAATAATGTTCCCCTTGCAGCGCGACTATTTGTTTTTTATAGGAGCGCGAGCTACGCGCACCGGGCCTCGATCGCCTCGATCGTCGCTCCGTAAACCAGTAATGCAGGGTACCTCGTAAGTCATAACAATGGGACTTCTCCCTTCGCCCATAAGATTCGGACTTGGGGACCTAAGTGTGTGTTTTGACGTCACCGTTTTGCAGCTGCCTTGATCGACGCGCGATCAACCGGCTGTGACGATATCATAACACCTGGGACTTTATAAGAAAATTTATTTTCAAGAGCTAGGTCGAAATTTTGTCGTAGTAATAATTACATACTCACTACCCTTTGGAAATTATTAGTCAACTTCATTAGGCTGCATAGCATTCCACAACTATAAGTACCTGTAATATATCATTATTTCTGTATACTAAAATCACTTTCTCGTTACACTTCTAAACTATATTAATCAAATTTTATAAAAGATTTCATTTGGAATTGCTCTTAAATGCATAGATCTTTGACAATATGAATAGATCAGCTTCAAACTCATATGCCGGACATAATTACTACGTAGTGCATTGACACATTAGTCTAATCATAATACACTTTAAGGAAAGAGGCTAGTTCTAGGAAATTATGTAAGAAATCAAGTATAAGCAAGAAAGACATAATATTTAGAAATCTTTCAGCTGATTAAAATTGGATTACCATTTCACACGGATCTGAATATAATTGGAAAAAAATGAATTGATTAAGAATATCAAATTTTGTATATATTTTATTAATCAATTTTTCTTAATTTTTAGGAATAATCAATCAATTAACTGCGTTAGACGAGTATACTCGTTATGGAGAATTTATTTAATCTGAATTTTGTATATTGACGGGTATATTTCAATGTCAAACGTATAAAACAGAGACAATTTCATATTTAAATTTAAATTTTGCTATCGAATAAACAAAATATATTCTAAAATGTTAAGATTTTTAGAATATTTTCAGGTTGTGACTGTATAAAATAAGTAGTTCCAAGTGTTATTACATCTTAAAGCAATTTTCATAAACCTTCCCAATTTTGAAAATAATATACTTAATCAATAAGAATTATTACTTAGCTATTTTAATAACATTTTTTCTGTTTATTTTGATATTAGATTTTGCTTTTCATCAAAACTTATATTTACATTCTCACATTTATTATAATTATATCTATTTGCTTCTAAATTATAACTAGCCACTTACAATCTAATATAAATCTTTTCTTCTCAAAATTATTTAAAAAAATATACTCTATTTTATACTCAAGTAAAACTAAGCTTTTTTACACTTAATTTTCTACATATAAAATATTTCTTTGAATTTAATCCAATTTTAGTTTAATTTGTATGTAATACATGTTTCTGTTAACGAAGGAATATCTTGTAGTAATAATTTGTTAAATTTTCCTTGTCGACTTCTTTTAATTTAAAAAATTAACTTTTTCAATTTATTTAAATTCGTTTTTTATCGTTTTCTTTACCATATTGTACATCATTGTAGGTGTATTCTACTACCAACGGCTATATGCATATGGAGTTCCTACAACCGTTAAATTTTCTGTAATAAATGAGCTACCCCTTAGTGGTAACAACAAACTGTTAAAGATAATGAACGCTATTTGATAAGTTCGTTATTATTTTTGTCCGTTATACAATATGGTATTTGGTTTTCGTTACTTAGAGTTTATAGGAAAATTATCTATGTTTTTGGAAAAGTGTATTTGCTAAAGATAAAAGATATATGTATATATATATATATATATATATATATATATATATATATATATATTATAATGTATATGTATATAACTGTATCATTATTTATATTGATGTCATTTATAATATTTAACAATACAAAATGTACTTGTACTAACATCAAACTTTTTTAAGTAAATCCTTTATACAAGTTATTTTATGAAAATAAATTATGCTGAGTTTAATTAAATTATTCTAATAATACGTTCCTTCGTTTTAATAATTTTAAGAAAAATGTCTTAATTCCCAAGACAATTTTCTTAGAAATTCACTTATAAAGTCCCAGACATTCACCTTACTATTTTCTTATCAAACATTTACTACGCAAGGTCGTTCGACTTCCTGGGGTTTCTCCGTCTTACGTCATTCTTGTACACAAAATACTACTTAAAGAATTTCAACCAACACATTCAAACGATTTCATTCATGATTCCTATAGATATCGTGTGTGTGTGTGCCTAAGAAAGGGACGGTGCCCTAAGACACGAGATAGGAAGAAACTGTGACGTAATATGAAGAAGGAAAGAAATAGATTTATGAATGAATTGAAAAGGAGGGAATTGTGAGTCGTAAGAAATCTTTTCGTATAGAGAAGGAAAGAAATATATTTACGAATGAATTGAAAAAGAGGGAATGTGAGTTGTAAGAAAACGTGAAGGTCATTTAGGAATAAATTTTGCTTATCGTAAGAACCTGATCACGAGTAATATAACGAATTCATTGTTTTAAATATTAATTTTGAATATTAAGGAATAATTATATTTGCTATCAACAGCGTATATAGAATTTATTTTAAAACAAATTGACTTTATTTACGAAGAGTAAAAAATGTAGTAGGTATGTAGGTATATTAGTTAAAAAAATACATGCCGACATGTTTATGCGTATCTTTGTATAAAACAGTCTATTAAGATACTACTACCGTTTTCGAGAAAATTCAGCAAACTGTTTTTCGTAAATTCAGTTTTATTGTAATAATTATTAAATTTTTGGTGGCTAAATAATTGATTGATTGATTATAATTATATAGTTTTATTCGTATCTTTCATTCTAACCATAACATTAATGTATGCGCAAGAGTTCTCCAGAAAATTTAGAAAAACTGTTTTTCTCAAAATCGTTTTCATTTTGAAATATCATTAAATTGTCGGTAGAGATATAATTAATACAAAAATGTAATGCAGAATTTGTGATAAATATGTATAAAATTTTCAGAATATTTAAAAAATGTATACAATTCACATCAAGTTTCTAATTAAGGTGCAATATTTGCCTGAATTTTATTTTTCATTTATATATATAGGGTCCGTCAGATAACTTTTTTTTTGAAAATGCTATATATAAAATACTGAATATTTTCTCAATCTAAATCTTTTCTATTTGAAGGTGCAATCTTTCTGGTTAATAATCGAAAATAATTTCATTGAAACAGCTGTTTAATTTTAAAAGACTGGCAAGATATTCTAAATTGCTGCAAATAAAGAAAAGTTTACATATATACTTATTTATTTGGATACACGACTAGAAATTACAGTGCAAAATTATTACTAGTGCTGAACTAAAACGACGTTAATTCTAACATTTGAATTATGTTTTATAATTGACAACTATAAAAAAAAACCACTTATAACATATGACACGTTGTTTTGAGATCCTTCTGATGGTAAGAAATCGTATAAATAACTGCTTCGATTTTTTTTTTTAAATCTAGTCTAAAAAATTAAAAAAATGGGATATTATCAAAAATAAAATAGAGTACAAAAATAATTGTTATGATGCTCGAGCAATAAAAATAAATTTTAAAAAGAAAAATAGGAAAAATGGAATTCAATGGGAACTGTCGAAAGATGAGTTGTACTAAATATTGCTTTCACGAGGTATTATTGATATTAAAATATTGTTTATTACCGAAATTGACATATTCAGACTTTATTTATGGAGCTGGCAAAAAATTATTTATGGTGCTGTGGAATTTGTGATCACTTAAAAAAAACTTGGCGCTTACCATCTTATTTTTCTTTCCTTTGATCACAAAACTGCCATTGATAATTGACATTATATTATAATATACAAACATAAATAATTATATGTATAACTTTATTTGTCTCTTATAATCCACCTTAGTATCTTTTACCTCTGCTCTTTGTGTCTACCTACAAGTTTTGTCTTCTAGAATCTTGTGCACAATTTCCTTGTCCCCCATCGAGGGTGTTCCTCATTATCACTTGTCGTGTGTTGTTTTTGCAATATCGGAAACTCTCTTCCACTAACCTACACATCGAGTGTTAGTTGGTTAGTTAGTTAGATGCACAAAAACAATATTGGTCGCCCATACCATCAGGTCCGCCGATCAAAGGAATCGGAAGTGTGTGCGCAGCAGAGTGCGAAATATTTGTTTCGCTGTTATGCTTTTATTAATTAAAGTTTTAGGTGCGAACCTATGTATATTCCAGGGACATGGCTTGGATAAGGAGCCAGAGACGATTTTAAGGTGGGGAATGGAAATATTTAATTAAATACAATTAAATTTGCTGAGATGTGCATTTCTGCTTCAAAATTAACATTAATCCTTGTTGATCTTACTAAGTCGTTGTTAATAATATTCAATGTTTAAGATGAAAGTATTCCAGTAACAAATTTAATATAAACATTGTCTGCATTCAAAGAAAATTCTGAAAAAATCCATAAAATTGCTTATGGAAGTACAGTTTTTGTAACCAAAAATATAATTCTTTGAAATTTGTGAACTTTTGTTTTATTTATGTGTTTTTTTTAATATTTTAAAAACTACTTGCATAATAATAATTGGTGAAATAGATCAAAATTCAAAGTATCTAAGGGATTTTACAAGCAATATACAATTCTAATTAGATTATCACTTTTTTATTCTTCATTGTAAGAGAGGAAAGTGATCGATTGTTATACCAAGTTACATATTTCAATAATAAAATTAATATAAACATTATCTCTGCATTCAAAGAAAACTTTTGAAAAGTTCCACAAAATTGCTTATGGAAGTACAGCTTTTGTAACCAAAAATATCATTCTTTGAAATTTGTGAACTGCATTATTACAAAAAGTTACGTTTTTATTGATTATTTTAGGTTTTTTGCATGTGTATACATTATTTGATGTTCATTATTTTTATCAGTTTATTCATGTTAATTTTTTTAATTACAGATTGCTTGTGCTATATTATTTTCTCTTATTTGTAGGTCAATTGTACAAAAAATTAATCAAATAACAAAATCTTCTGTTTTCAAAAAAAAAAAGTATCAATAATTGAACGCACGTAGTTGTGTAAAAATTTATGATTAAGTATTATTATTATTATTAATGTTATAATAAGACTAATAAAAATGAAATTCCTGAACAAATTTTTGAATTTAAATGAAAAAATCTAACTTAAACGTAAGTAGTTCATTTAACTTAAAAATAAAAATTTTAATTTATAAATGTACATTATTATTTTTATAATTATATTTAAAATTAATGATACATATTTCATATTCCCTCTCTAAACATTTAAAATTTTATAAATTATAAGAATAGAGGAATGAAAAATTAGTTTCTAGTAAAATTTCAATATTATTTGAAACCTGATTGAATGTTCTGCTTTATATGTAATTTTATATTTTTATAATTATATTTAAAATCAATCATAAAATATTTCTATTTTAAACATTTAAAATTTGATAAAGCTAGCATAAATTATTTCATGGTTCGAGCTCCAACCTCGGCCAACTTGAGATCAAGCAGTATGATATTATATTTTCATTTGAGATTATAGATCTTAAATATAATAGTCAAATGCCAAAGAATTCACTTGTTTTCAAAATTAAAAAAGAAAAAAAAATTATAAAAACATGTCGTCGTGTGGAATTGTTTTCAGATTCAATCTTAACCTCGACATGCTTGATATCAAGCAGTATGATATCAAATGAGGTTATAGATATCTAATATAATCTAATCAACATATAAAACGAGAGTAATTTAATTCTGGGATGCCCTCTCAAGAAAAATTCTAGGGTCAAATGACGAAAAAACAGCTTATAGGACATTTAGCATTGATTACTGTTAAAATTTGTACAAAAAATAGAAATAATTGAAATATCCTTTTTAATATAGATGAATGCAAGGAAATTCTTGACAATATCATTTTTAACATACAAAAAAATGCGTATGATGAAATAACTATAATTTATATAATAAATATCTAATGTAAATTATATAAATAAATTTGGTAAAAAACGTATTGATTGGTTTCATCTTAAAAGGCCTCATTCTAATTCAATTCCCCGTAGAATAACAAACATGCCCCTTACTTGAAACAAGATACCCACGATACTGCAAACGGATCAAATATAACATGTCCTACACAAAACAAATCAAAACCACTAATGATTAACAAAGACTAACTCAATATGCCAAACCATTTTCTATGGGTGATAATGCATGCTTCATTAGGCTTCAGAGATAGGATTATTTTAGGATATAATTTATTGAAGTTAATGGTTCATTCTCAGAGCAGTGTAAATATAAAAATCATATTTCAATCTCCCAAAGGACATAACGAGATAACCCTTCGACGATGGATGAAGTCGTGTATGAATTGGAATTGGGTGGCCTTCATAGGAAGTATTCATTGGTTTGCGAAATATATCTAAATTATCAATTTCAATGTGGAAATAGATTTATATAAATAATTATTATGTAAAACTCAATTTTTTGTTAGAAATTTTTCTTCAATTTAGAGTAATTTGACTATTTAGTATAACAAATGAAATTTGACTGGCAATTAATGGATCTCGATCCTGTCGTGATAAATATAAAGTTACATATTTTGCATATAATTTATTTATATATATTTCCCATTTTTTGCAGCTTTCATCATAATGTTGCAAATATCTAATATAATTGGATTAATATATAACGCTATTCTGAATATCTTATATTTTTAATGTATCTCCAAACCTAATATTGATTTCTTTTTTTTTGCAGAAAAACAACGCATTTAACAACGGCATCTATAATCAAGTAAGTACTAGTAAATTTATCAATTAATTATTTATATTTTTAATCGGTCAATCACATGTATTATATAAATTATTATAGATTAATTCAATTTTGTACTCAAATATCTCTATTACAACAAGTTTGTTAGTCATTTGCATTTAACTTCAATTCTCTGTAGTATTAATTATTTTATTTAGGAAAAATATTGATTATTATTTGATAATTTTAGGATTGAATAGTTGAATTATAAATTATATTAATCAATAGCAATTGTATTAATCATTCATATGAGCTTTTGTCGATTTATTTCCGAAAATCCAAGAATTTTTATTATATTTTTCTTTTAACACGTGCAGCTTTTAGTGTACTTATTACACGTGTATTACACAACAGTTATACTTTTTTTTTAATAAATATTTTACGATAATTTAAGATAAATAGCGACTGACCACTGTGTCATCAATGGCTTGTAAATATGGTCTCAGCACGCGTTGACCATTTATCTTAAAAGGTTTTTTACAAAAAGGAGCAAAAGGTGTGAAATGTTCAGGTAAGGTGTCGCAATTGAGAGATAAATTATGGTTATTTATGGACAAGAATTTATTTGATTTTTTTTTACTTTAAAAACTACTTGCATAATACTAATTGGTAAATAGAACTAAATTCGAAAGTATCAAAAGAATTTTACAAACAATATACGATTCTAATTCGATTAAGATTTTTATTCTTGTAAGAGAGGAAAGTGATAGATTTCATATTTAGGCTATTGCTAATAAATTATGATATAGAAAAAATAATTTATGTTCAAAATCCATGTAAGCTTACTTGTATCCCATGACGTAGTTACTCCGTGTTTTTTATACTATTTACATAAAATTTTCACGGAATCTTCAGTAAACTTTTTCGTTTTACATACACCTATTCCATTGTTACTTAACATGTGTTATCGTATATTTCTTCATTATTTATCTCTGAATTTTTACGGAATCTTCAGACGTATTTTTCTATTTTACATCAATTCAATTGTCACTTAACATGTGTTACTTTACAATTTTGATTGTATTTCTACTACCAGCCGTCTATTTTTTTTTAAAAACGTTAAAAATATTTTACAGCTATATAAAGTTATAGATGCACCTTGTCGCTTCCTTTTGTGCAAAATCTTTAGAGTATCTTCTTTATTTGTTTCCTTTGAATTGGCGGAAGTCGAGTTCCGAAATTGAAGCAGATTTCGGTGGAAGTTGGCACTCGACAACTACCAAAAAAAGACGGTTCCTTACTGAAAATTGATAAATGTAGAGCTAGTGACGAAATAAAATAAATCTTTCAAAGTAAAGCTTCTTTGCCACATAAATTGTTTAGTGGTTTTAATAAAAATATTTTGCAATTTTTATTTATCTGCTCATAATAAAACAATAATGATAACTCTACACTTGCTTGATTAAATGTTTTGGGGTTTTATTTTTTTTTCTTGATTTTTTCAAGTCTAGTATTTTATTTACATTTTTTAAAGGATGGTAGCTTCAAAGTCGATCAATTGAGAACAGTTTAAATTCTTGGCTTAACAAAATGTCTTAATTTTCAATAACCGAAAACTTGTCACAAAAGTTTCGCAAGCTCATAATTTTCAAACTTAACTTAATCGAGATAATTTATATTTCTATTTTTGTTAGTTTCGGATTGACGTTGAGTTTTGGGATATCCTTAACAACGCTAATGATTGATGAGAATATTAGAGCAATGAAATAATCGCTCAATGAGTAGTTCCAGAAAAAATAATTTAAAAACCATTATTTTTATGTTATACCATAATGGGTAATAAGTCTATAGGCAACTGAATGTTTAAAATAAGTCTAGCTGATTTATATGAATATTTTCACATTTTATGAATTGGTATATATTTTTTCCATCAGCTCTCTGACTATTTGCCCACAAACTACAAGTTTTCGGCCAGTTCGTACAAGCTGTTACCCTATTGTCTCAAAGCGAAGAATTGCCTCCTCAGGTGAAATAAGACATGAAAGATTTTCGGAACCTTATAAGGGCGTTTATTTAGCACACTGTGAAAAATTCTATAAGGGTATACTTAGGTCCGGTCATTCACAAATTATATAATAGTCGAATAAGTTTTCTGCGGGGCGATTTATGGTTTAAAATGAGCGTTTATGATTTTGAAGTTTGGAATCAAAGTAACGTTTGCAAGCTGACGCTAGGAAAAAATAGTGTTGGTCAAATGAATAATTGGTAATTGTTATATATTTTTTATTTTATTCTAATATATATTTTTTAAAATAATTCTATACAACCATGTTATTCCAACCTAATTGAAGTTATTTATACATATGATATGTTTATTAATAGACTCTAGAATGCCATACTGATACTTTTGTTGTATATGGAACGATTTTTTAGCCTTTTTGAAATAATTAAAGTTACATCAATAAAAACTTAAGACAAAAACAATTTTACAATATCATTTCTATTTTTTATGTATACGATTTATGTTACAAATGTTTTTTCATTAAATCCTGGTAATCCATGTATGGTGATTAAATTACTGCGGGTTAAGAAACAAAACATATATATTCGGGGGGACCATACTGTGAAATATGCCCATAGCCAGGTGCTAGGCGACTTCGTCTTATGTCGAAAATGCATTTTTGTTCATTTCCTATTATAATACAATATCGTGGCTTATTCGACTCTCCAGTCGAAAAGAGCGCATGCTGGTAGCGATTATTTGTAAAAATTATACGGGCATTTTGTGTCATCAAGACATTATTGAGAACATGGTATTTTGAGTACAATGCTAATATTGTTACACGTGTTAATAATTCTTTTATTATGCTGTAAGGAACTGGGGCATTCGAGATTGAAAAATCGTTTTGCTATTATTTCTTGAAGGCTTGATACAAACATGTAAATTAAATAGGGGCATGGGGCATTAGTGGCAATTGAGAATTCTGTGAGAAAAAATAATCATAGAAAATTTTTTCTCTATAAATTATGAATACCAATATAGTTCAATTATATTTTGATATAAGTGTCTTATAATAGAAAGAATAATCGGCTATTAATTTTGTTTGCAGATTTCAGTATTACTTTGAATAGATTTGATATTTTGTGATAATTTTTTTGAGCATATTTGTTAGTTTTTTTTTCAACATTTTTGCTACAAATTAATATTCATATATCAATTTTATGTAAATATCATTTAGAAAATTTATCAAATTTAATCAATTTCAATGGTTGTTAATTTGTATATATATATATATATATATATATATATATATAATATATTCAATAGATAAGTCCTGGATTTTTTCAATATATTGATTGTTTATATATATATATATATATATATATATATATATTAATTTCTTATTATTATTTTGCATATTTTCCCACAAAATTCTCAATCATTTCAAAATATTCATAAGTAAAAGTTCTCATACAATCATAAGAAATCCTCAAGTTCTCAGGCTCGATATCCGCTCGTTCACACAAGATTGGGTTTTCTTCATAGACGCACCTGTCCGCAAAAACATCTTCTTTTTTGCCAATAATAGAATTATTCAAGCAAACAAAATCCCTAAAGAATTAGGAATTACCCTCTCGCCGCAGTTGGCTAAGGACCCTCTAAAAGATTTATTTCGTTTCGAT